>NC_141788.1:14083612-14424463 GCF_054643075.1 Acanthaster planci
AATTTATTCAACGCTTGCGTAAACTACACGCGCACGAGCGTGGTGCCATGTTGGCTTTGGGGGCCTGTTTTTCACGCGGATCCGGGTCGCGATCAGTGATCTGAGGTTGGTTCACTAACACCAGACCCTGACTTGTGGATAGTGCGAACCAGCTTCAGATCGCTGATCGCGATCCAGATCCGCGTGAAACAAACAGGCTCTTTGTTTCCGGTAATTATTCACCGGAACGGTCAGACGCCTCAAAATATAACCTATTCGGAATCGGCCTGATATCAAAGATGGCAGACTGCCAAAAATAAGCAGTTAGGCCGCGTTGAAAGGCTGTTACGGACAGAGAATACAACGTATTTCTCAATTTCCTTGACTTCACGATACCCTAATCTTACGGATCATCGGTACAAACACACATGGGACAGATGCAGTTCGGTACATCACTTCTATCTACCTCCATGATCACTTTTATTTCTAGCTCGCACCACATTTCCCTCTAGTGCATGATACTAAGCGGATTTTGTCGTATCAACAGAAATTTGCACAGCAAATCTGAAACTTTGATCATATTTTCCTACCTTGATTGATTTCCGCGGAAAACTGTTTCAAGACGCTCACATGCAATTTGCGTTCGTGCGAAAAAGAAAACAAGCTTAATGCTTAACTGCAGATCACGTGTCAAATGAGAGCCAAGGCTGAGTAGTAAAGCAAAAAAAAAAGACTTTCACTTTTTTTGCAGCAGAGACAGAAAAAGGAATAGAACACAGCTTTCGGATTCGAGCGGCAAGTTCCAATGGTACTGGCTGGCTAGGTAGTGCGCAATTAATTCCGGAAACTGGGCCAATTCAATTATCACTCGGCTTGCTATTGATCATCCTGACCCCAATGGCGACGGGTGGAGCTTATCAACAAGTGATGTTCTCGGACTTTGCTCATGTCCTCAACGAGGATTAGATATGTCGGCCCCCGGATTCCTAAAAGCAGCGATCAATTAGCCCCAGACGATGCCGAGTGTCTGTCTCAGGCAGGAAAGAGGATTAGCTTTTTTTCCTTCGATTATTTGGAATGACAGGGTGCAAATGGCTGTCATTTGTAAAGCTTGAAGATACGACCTGTAGAGGCAACAAAGGATTAAAGGTTTGATGTTTTGACTTCGTGCTCAGTACCATTCACAGCTAAAACAACATTACCTACAGTGGACAAAGAATTTTGAAGTTTCCAAATTCCCCCAAAGTTCTGCAAATAGCATGAGTCCACTTGAAACACTGCAACCGAAAGAGACAACGGTTTTTGCATTACGCACGATTGACGCAAAGTTTCTTTTTGGTGACATGGTCCTTAGAGGTCTTCAAAACTCCACTCACAATAATACTATAGCCCATGTACTGATGACGTATCACTATGTTTACCGCAGTATCTGGTGGGATAGAATGGGTGTCTTCGTATGCCACGAGTATATAGAAATGGCGCACATACAAGTTTCATTTCTTCAAAAGAAAGTGAAAGGTGCAATACGTTTCAAGTTGTCGAGAATAATTCCCCCCTGAAGATTCAAAACCATAGTTACACAAAATATCTGCCCTCTTGAAATTGAGAAAAACCGTACTCATATGTTTATGATGGCAGTGTATATATACACTGATCACCACCACTCGGTCCTACCAATGCATTGATACCAACCAACACTGTGATACACCATCATTACACAGGGTTTGTTTATTCACATTAAGGGTGAGTGAACTAATTCAAAACCCATTGACAAAAGTGTAAAAGCAACAAAGTTCACGGCTCTATAATATGCTAACTGATATTATTGGAGTTTCTCAAACAAAAATTAAATTATTGTCCTATCCCTAGTATCCATTTCTTGTCATTTGGGGGTTTAGCCAGTGACATTTTCAATTATTCTCATTTTAAAACCAAAGTCAGGTTGGACAAATGATAGTTCCCAAACCTGCTCGCAGCCAAGTAGCTTCCCTCTGCTTTCTCGGACACTGCAGCTGAGGACAGTTTTACATCTGTAATTTTACCAACTCTGCCCTCGGATCAAAGCCCCTGAACCAAGGGTGTTGATCCTGGCCCATATTTCCACAATCCCTTTATTTCTTGGCCAAAGAATATCTTTTTTTTTTCAAAAGAAACTGTGGGGCACATTTTACGCTGACGAGCTCAGCAGAAATTATTACTTGAAATAGTGCACTGAACCCTTAACATAACCGACCTCATCGAGTCAGCAATTGCGACCTCTCACCAAAGGTCTGCGTCCCATCTTTCCGTCACCACGTCATATTATAACAAGTTGCAATTAAGGAAAATAACCCATGTCAAATCTTAACAAATAATATTTTAAATGATGGTTTATCCTATATGTACATCATCAAGACAGCTCTTTGAATTTGATTGAATACTTTCTGGAGAACGGCGCACGGATTTAATTTGGGGAAAAAGAGATGGCTACCAAATAACCGAAGAGCAGGAAGTGACACGAGAGATAAAGGGAAACATGACAATTTGGAGTTTTAGAAATGTATTAGTAGGACTTAATCACAATACAAGTAATTGGAACTGGTGATCATGTGGTTTTCGTAAATAAGTTGTGCATGGGGTAATAGGCCCATTAGTTTTTATTTACAGTTAAGTTTTTATTTAAAATATCATTGGTGTTGCAGAGTTTAGAAGCAGGCCTATATAAATTGCTTCATAGACATGAAGAATAGCACGTCGTTGGAAACCCGCAGGCCTATAGGGTCTGAACCTTCTGTCATAGATGAATTTTTGCCAACAAATGGCAGGTGGCTCGGAAACTACAACTAAGTCACATTGTGTCACAAAGTCTCGTGCTGTGAACATTAGACTACTACACATTAAATAGAGACACGATCCTCTACAATGGAGTAAATGTACACCAACAGTGGGAGATAGTTCTGCATAATTTTGGCCACCCATACAAATAGTACAGGCAATATTAGAGCGGTTTGTAAGCACAGAGATACTTGAACTTCACGTACTGGGACAATGGCAGACTTGTACCATTCAAACTGCTAGACACTTTACTATATTTCACCCAGTAGTTTCGGCGGGACCATATGTCAAGCCTTCATTACGGGGCAATTTAGGAGTCGAAACGCACAATACAGAGCAGTCAACCGGACGAGATGTGTGGCAAATGCCATCAAAACACCATTTGCATTGCAAATTGTGAAACTGAGGACCCTTAATTGGGATTAAACTGAATCATGCGACGCACCACACCCCGGGGAAACAGGCCGGGACACGCAGCTTAAACGCTCCCCCCGGTGCCGGGCATGAACGGTTCAGCGCTACATCATCGGAGCGTGTCCAGGCAAGAAAGCGCGAAGTGTCTCAACATTGCAATGTTGATCAAGTCGAGCGTTTCATGAGCTGGCTGGAACAAATCAAGCAGTCAATTCCAAGTCATAATTGCCTCCACTGGAAATAAATAAATGTTTGGTAAGCTGGTAATCTACCGTGAGACCCGGAGGAATTGATGGAATTCGTAAGTGAGCCGAATAAACATCAATGCCATTCTAAAACTTCCAGCAATCTCGCGATTACTCCTTCCCAAAACAAGAATTGATTCAAAATCAAGTCTTGAGTCAAGCCTCTAGGTCGAAAATTCACATGGCCGCGAGAGGAGGCATTATTTTCGGCAGAAGACAAACAAAAATCTTTGAAAATCTTTAAACACGGATAACGCACTACAGAACTTGGACACGTGGCAGCATGAGACCCATTACACATGCAAGAATTCTGCTTTTATGAATTAAGCACAACACTAATACGAGATTTTTGTCATTAGCCAGTAATTCTGGTTAAAAGGATAGCATTCTAAACTCCCTTCAGATACAACTTTGATTTTCTGACGAGTCTCACTTGCTCGCTCTTTCCCCCTCTATTTCAAGACTTCCTCATGAGTTCTTTGATATCATAGTTTTACTGCCTAAGGTCACCTTGTTCGTAAAGAATCCCTCTGACAAGGTGTTCCAGAAGAGGCAACCCAAAATGACTACTTCAATCAATGGCCTTCCCTCAAGAAAACCCGAAACACAATATTCACTTTTAGCCAAAGAGTCTAGTTACAAAGCTGGCATATTTGAGAGTGTAAGCAATACTTGAACATTATAAACCTCCAAAACTCTGGCATGAAAAGTCGAACCACGTGATAAAATACTGGGAAACAATCCCATATCACTGCAGTTCATTCTCTTTTGTAATACATCTCTGTGTCGAAGCTTCTGCTGCAGCGATGTAAAATCGATAATTATAGTTGTGTCGAAATACTGCCTGAAAGAAAAGCATTTCCCTCCTTATACGCTCGAATTGAAGGCACTTGAGTAAGAGTAATTTATTTGAGAGCGACTACCAGCAGTTCTAATTGATAGAGGCGGGGACGTGGCCGGCGCGATTAAAAAGGCGGCACAAAGCCAGACCGAGGCCTATCTTCGAGGCGGCAGGGGAGGGAAGGTTAATAAACTGTAGGGAGGCAGAGAAGTAACCAAGGACGACCAAGGAATATCTTATGACCGTGGCTGTGAGCTGCACTGGAGCGTGGCGCGGTTCAAGGAAGGTTGCAGCGAAGATGAAAAGCAACGGGAGCCACATTAGCAAAATCTATAGATTAATTCAAAGCAAGGGTGGGCAGTGTATAAAGCGAGAAGCTCTCCTCGTGAACAATAGTTTTGTGGGCATCATACCACATGGCCAGAGTACTGCAAAATCACAGTATTTGTGAGTGAAAGCTGTGAAATTCCAAGCCAAAAGAATCATCGCGAACAAAGATTGCACACAACCGACACTCGACGCTTACCTTGTCCTGAGGGCAGGAGTGAACGTTGACGTGATGGAAACAACAGTTGTATTGATCAGCATTTGACTTATCAGGGCAGCGGGTGCTTTCGCACCATCGTCTCGCCTCCGAGCCCGTCCTGTTGGCGGGAAAAAGGAAATGCACAGACCGATTGTATAACAGTCATGGCGAAGAATATCAAAGGGAAGCATGAATCAAAACGAAAAATATTTAAAGCTCTCGTAAATCTTCTTTGATAA
This sequence comes from Acanthaster planci, assembly GCF_054643075.1. Lineage (NCBI taxonomy): Eukaryota > Metazoa > Echinodermata > Asteroidea > Valvatida > Acanthasteridae > Acanthaster > Acanthaster planci. The sequence continues at coordinate 14,088,671 of NC_141788.1, forward strand.
CAACAATGTGGAGTATACATGTATTTCCTTATAGCAAAAGCAATGACAAATTTCAATCCACTTCCTATGTCATCTCTGTATTGTCAATGCAGATTAATAAAGCGGATTAATCATTCCCTTTGGCGTGTAAAAATCACATTGCAATAGGAGTATTGAGGACTACTGGGTTATTAAAATGCCCTTATAAGAACAGCTCGATGAATATGTTTCATACACCACTCCCTCTAAATACATATTAGTAGATTAAACTTGACATTTACAATATCCCACTTTCGAAATGTTTATCGTTACGTCAACAATGAATGTGCTTCTAGCAATTCCTGTGCGGCTGACTCCTCTACCAATTCAAGTATATTTATATCCACAAATAGAACAAGGTGTATATTTCACTGAAAAAATAAAATACAACTGAATTCGGCAGGACTCTATACATTTTTTTCTAACGTGGACATGTATTCACCGAAAAAAGTAAACGATTATTGGACAAGTGGTACAGGCGAGTCTTGCCAACTGGCGACCCAATAAAAGCCGTTAAGCATCAAAGAAAGACCAGCTCTTTATAGGCACACCCGACGACCAGAACGGGGGGGGTTCCAAGTTGCAGCTTTGTATCCGTCTCCAGCTTAGCCTATTTTTTTATCCTGACTTTGAAATCTTAAACGCAAGAAGAAGAAGTAACGATACGCCATAAAGAACATCCAACGGAATGATTCCGACCCAAATGGGAATTTTCTCAGTTTAGTTCGAAATGCTTTTAAGCGATTTCTACGTCAGAGACAACAGGGCGCGTTCAATGCCTCAAGGCGCCTTTCCATATACGCATCAACACTTGCGCCGAGCGTTTTGCATCAGTAATCCGTTTTGCATCCGGGGTGCAATGTTAAAGGAATCGATGTTTGTGTCAGTGAAAGTGAAACGCATGAACGCATCGTGTACGCAACGCACCAAAAACGTACAGAATTATGGGAAAGGCGCCTTCACCCAACAAACGGGCATTGCCAAGTTCAGATCACATGCGACGTGCATGGGATGTGACAACCTAGTTCTCATGGGTTACAATCTTGCCGTGCCATGTTGGTTCCCACTTTGCCTTGCCCGATCTAACCCCTGGTATTGTATAATTTAAATACACTGTATACCACTATGGGTGCGTTCGATTAGCTTCCCTGAGGCTAATCGAACGCTGCAATGTATTCGCCAAGGCATTCTGGGAAAAGGGTCAAGTCCCCACCACGTCCCATCATGCCCATGCTCGAACAGTCCATCCGTGACGTCATTACACTCGGGCAGCCTCAAGAGACCCGCTCGCCAGCAGAGGTAGTGGTGGCTGACACCAGAGCGGGCACGAAGATCACGTGATGGCCAAACGAACGCTCTCGTGTAAGTGTGAATTACACGTCTGAGCTAATCGAACGCACCCATTTGAGAGATTTAAATGGGGCCTTTAGTCGGTGTCTTTACGCGCGACGCAGATTTATGCGCGCACGACGTGAAGGAGAATATAGGGGCGCGAGCGTGTGGCTTTTGACATACGCGTGCGATTCACTTTACGTTTACGTACATTCATCCTGGATAGCCAGTCAACGTCATTTCGAATTCTACACGACCAGGGGCTAGTAAAGGAACGCGCACACAGCCCATAAAGTCGAAGTTGGGGATGTGATACGGTACCACCACAGTTATGGCTTCCTCTTGGATAAGTCCACCTCATGAGGGTGCAGTGTCCCAATTCAAGGAAAATTCTCCGCCAGGCGAAGGCGCAAAAAAAGAACCCCTACAGATTCTTTCGAAAAGAGGGGTCTGTTCGGGCCAAGAAATGGTGGGATTGTGCCAGTATGGCCCGGGATCATCTCTGTAGATTCAGGGGCACCCATCTGGGGGCAATGCAGACAAAAATGTGATTGAAAATTTGTCAGAAGAGGGATGTCATTTGAAAAATGGCCGCTGAGGAGACTTGGGAACATTGACTTTTTGGGGGTTGAGTTTGTTTTTGAGGATAATTAAAAAATTTCATCGGTTAACCTATTAAAAACTGAAAATCAAATGAAATCTGGAGGACCAAACAACACATTGTTTTTTGTTTGAGAGGCCTCAGGGACTTCAGTTACCTGCCATGGGGCTCCAAACTTGGTTGATTTTTGCGCTATTTTCAATGGAGCTTGAATTGGTTCAGTGCACCCATGAGAGACACAATAAGCCAATAGACCTACAACATAATGACGTAATGCAGTGTTTATCGCGGTGCATTGTGGGTGAAAGGTGGCGATGTTGCAGGAACGCGTGCGTACACGTTATGTGTATTAACGTGTACTATATTGCGTGTGAATCGAGAAAAAAATTTAAATCCCGATTATAGCCAGAAATGGTCCTTGTGAACTGCTGTGTTCCATTGTGTTTATCAAGCACTCAACAAATGCCAGAGCTGCGGTTTTTTTAACTTCCAAGGGACCGCAAAAGGCGACAGATTTGGACAAGTTCCGTGAGAAATAAGGCCATCAAAGCGAGGTCCAAGTGGACCAACCTCTGTATGCAGTCTACATTTTGTAGGCGGAGACAAAACTTACGATGTACCAGATCCAACGATTTTCCCGTGGACAAGTGAGTGGGAGGAGGTTGTTTCCCGGCAAAATGAACAACGAAGAAGCTTTCCCGCTACTGCAAACCTACAACCACTGCCAATCTTGCAGCCAAACCAAGCTTCAAGTTCGAGTTCAATATGCAAGCGAGCGGCGGCGAACAACCAGGACCAGTACAAAAGCAGGCTTGTCTCCCGACATGCCCGAGTGTATGCAGGTAGGCCCTATGCATGCTTGGGCTAGCATGCTAACCTTGCTAAGTTAAGTTCATCAGCGTTCACAGATGAAATGGAAAAATAGGCAAAGATTTCCATAAGAAGTTAGGCAGTTCTCCTCTGTTGTACCAGTAAAATCATGAGAAAGAGTTTCGTGTATGAAGTTCCCAAATCATGTCTGAAGAGAAAGGCAGCTTCTTCTTGTTCATTTTGCCGGGAAACCTCCTCCCACTCACCTGTCCACGGGAAAAGCGTTGGATCCGGTACATGGTAAGTCTTGTCTCCGCCTACAAAATGTAGACTGCATACAGAGGTTGGTCCACTTGGACCTCGCTTTGATGGCCTTATTTTTCACGGAACTTATCCAAATCTGTCGCCTTTTGCGGTCCCTTGGAAGTTAAAAAAACCGCAGCTCTGGCGTTTGTTGAGTGCTTGATAAACACAGTGGAACACAGCAGTTCACGTGGACCATTTCGGACGATAATCGGGTATTTTTTATTTTTTTCGTGTGAGGTCGATACACACGCAATACATTACACATAACGTGTCACGTTGATGCGCTCCTGCAACATCCCCACCTTTCACCCACAATGCACCGCGGTAAACACTGCATTACGTCATTATGTTGTAGGACTATTTAGTATTCCAACAGCGCACGCCCAGACTGAAGCGCGTCTAAGGTCATTCGGGAACAGCAGCACTAGTGCGACTGTCTGCCCGACCAACACAACCATACGCCGACGCACGCGCGTGCCGGGAAAGACCTTGCCCCTTTGAAATACCGAACTGGCTCATTATTCTGTTGCTTTTCAAAGCAAACCCCGAATGTTGCTAGTATAAAATGGTCAGTATCAAGAACGACTTCCACATTTTTTTGTATACTAGAGGAATATTTCAATGTAAAGGGTAGATAGGATTGCTAGACGCACTTATTTTGAGACACATTCTGAATCGCCCGGTCATGTACGCACAGACAATCGAGACTGAGACCTTCAGTTTTCCGCCGGCCTTAGATCAAAGCAAACACGGTATCCCGGCAATTAAACATTTCTGTACGACCGTAGAAGGTTCACAGGGATGCGTAAATACACGGTGCAATTAATAATATAAAAGCTCCGCGGAAATTAAGGTGCATTAGTCATAGCCATTAATACAATAAGAAAGGACAAAATAGCAAACTAGATCAGACTTTGGAAGGTAGCGCTGTTTTGTTGTGAATAGGCCTACCTACACTCAATATTATTTGATTCTCAATTTATTATGCCACATTATATTTAGCTGAAGATTTATTCGGCACTATTAGTCGGTAGTTTAGGCTCAACTTCACTCATGCTTCGCACGACAGGCCCTACAACAGGAATGTTTCCTCAACATTCACTCCGTGGGAAAAACACAATTTAGTAGCGTTTTTAGGCGGGACGGAGTTGATGGATTTTTCCCGTGTAACGCAGCGTAGCGTCAACCATCATTCATTTTTCCAACGACAAACACGAACGACAGCGATGTCTCAGCATAGCTGTATGGTCTCAGCTCCCAAAGGGTGCTAACCAAATCCGCCTTTTCGGAGAAGCGCAAGACATTCGAGTAAACGTCCCTGCCAGTCTGCTTGGGCGCGAGTTTATCAGCAATCTCATTACACGAGCGACCATAAAGATGGAGCTCGCCCAACAAGATGGGGCTGTATGTTTACTGGTGCACTTTTCAAACGCGCACATGAAACAGAAGGACAAAATGAAAGAGGACGCTTGATAAAGAAAGAAATTGGGTGTTACCATCCTTGCTGAGCAGTGGCGTGTCCAGATTTTGAGTGGGAGGGGATTAACTACTTGTTTCTGAAAAGACTGTGCATGATATTCATCCGTAAGAGAATTCTCCCACAACCGAGGCAGTGTTAGCGCTTTCAATTCTTGAAAAAAAGAAAAAAAGAAAAAAAAAGGGCAACATATCCCCTGGAGTGGGGAAAGTTTACCACCTTGCCCCCTGCTCCTGATCAACCATGTGATGCCGAAAAAAGAGTACAGCGCATACATGCTACTATCAGATGGAAAAGGTCCACCTTTGCTTGCGGCAGGAAACTAATTTTTGTCAGTTTGGTTCAATTTCCAGGCCTTTTCAATATCCAAAAAACTTACAAGGTTTCTGACATCGCTCAAGGCAATCGACGAAAACGGTGTCTGCCCAGCCTCGTTGGTCGATGGAACGTTCACCTCAGTAGAAAATGTTTTCAATCATTTATTGCATTTTTCCCAGCAGAGTTAAAAACCAGAAAATCACAAAACCCTTACCTGTGCTAGATTGCTTCAACCATGCATGAGTTTGCTTCAAGGAAAAAGGGAGTATCCGAGAGCAGTAAATACGGGGAGCAGTTAGAATAGTACATTGAGTTTTAATTAGGTCCTGTGTTTACACCGATGAAAGACTTATAAAAAGGGAGAAATCTTAAAAAAGAAAACATAATGCCATTTTCCATCAGAAACCTGAACAGTAAGGGCTCTTGCAGTACTATTTTTCAATGTTTCCCTTTTGACCTTATGTTCAATCTATGTTCTATATTTCTGAGGGCATTTATGTGTATATTGTATTTCACACCAATGCAACTTTGCATATTGGTGATCAAAAATGTGATGTCATTTCATCCTCGGCGGTAAATCAATGTCACAACATTTCTAGTTTGAAGATGTGACAAAATTTGGTAGATTTTTGCTGTCTCCGAAATTCGTCTTTGTTTATCTGTTCTTGCTCAACTATACGACAGTAGGCTACGTTCCCAAATAAAGCTTAAGTCATGCACCCTTTAAGAATCAAACTGGCTTCTATCCAAAGGCCCACATGTCTCTTGGGTGCAATTTGTGTAATGTGTGAATTTGTGTTGGAATAAACAGGTAGGGACATCCACTCTCTTTCGAATATTGCGCAGCTTTTTTTTCTGTGAGGTCTGCATTGGCGAAGCAAGAACGCTTTAGAAGAAAAGGATTTTAAAAAAAAACGCCTAAAGAAAAGCTAGCTTTTGGGATCGAGTCTGCTGGTGACATTCTGAAAGGTTCTGCTCTTGACTGAATAGCCCCAAGTGACAATTGCCAAACATCATTTCGTGAATCCAAACCAAGGAAAAATTACTGCATCATGAAAAATGTCGCAACGTGCTTTTCTCCCCGAACTTCCCCAAAGATAGCCGGCAATCATTCTTTCTGAATTTCTCATATCTCGAGACATGTCTCTTCGCACCTTGGACTTGTTCAAGCCACGTTTATTTCCCCGTAAAAAAGCCGATAAGGAACACTGAGAGCGAACTATTCTCGTTAATTATTGCGGCCATTCTCGGCTTGATTGGGGGACATTCCAAGCAGTCGAGCGCAACAGACGGTTTACACAAAACCCGCTCGTCCTGCGCAGACGTTTCCGAGCAAAAATAAATACACACTGGGTCCCCTAGCTTACGTGTGCAGCTGGCAATAAATATGCCAGCCACCGTGTTTGAGATGTCCGCAAGGAGCGAAATTTATACCTCTTTCCTTTCCTTTAGTTTTTCGGAGATTTGTTTGGCCCATTTTTCATGAAGTGCGGACAGTACCCCGACTCAATGAAATTGGACGGCAGAAAAACACAACAGCGACTGCAAAAACAACAGCGCAGCGCGCTGACACGCGAACACTTGGCAACAGCGAGACAACTCATAGGGATCCACGTTTCTAGAGACTGAGCATGCACGAGAGAGTCGCGCATACAGAAAAAAACCGCTTTGAATTTTAACTTCATCTAACGACTTTTAAGTATCAAAGTGCCTTCAATTTTTTTAGAAAATGATACAGAAGAACTGGACAGAGAAGCATGGTTCGTGTAAAAACAACCGGAAAGATCCACCCGAAACCAAACCTCGCCAAATGAACACGGCTTTCTCTTATCGGCGTGGATTCTTTCAACGTAGCAATCACTCCCCTACTGCGAATTCACCTGCGCATGTGGACTAAAAACTTGAGAAATGGCGGCAGTGAAGGTGGCATTTTAGGGTCGTGGTTAACGTTATAACTCATGTTCGCACCAAAAGCACAACAATCATCAAGGGCGGACCAGAGCCGAATTCCTGGAGCCCAAAATATCAATGCACTCACATGGTCTTTGGAAGGCGTGGGGCTATCATTTTACACACCTTAGGAAGGAAAAGAAATTAGTACATCCTTTATCTCATAACCCTTTTTATACAACCCCCGGACCAATTGCTGCCTTTTTTTTTCGTTTACCCCTCCCAATTCGCCATTGCAATCATTAAATAAGATGCGAGGCTGAGCATTACAAACAATATACGACATATCATGAGCTACTCCATCCCAGTACTAATTCTTCTACTTACTTCAGTTTGAGGTCGGGATGGAAAACTGGTTTGTATTCCACCGCGTAAGACGTGTCGTTCCTCACCGCCCAGTCGAAGAAGGAGTCCGCCACTTGAATCGTGAAATTCACCACAAAGTTGTCTGCACTCCGGACTTCGAGGGGCGGGTCCGCCAACCACGCCATCGTCAGACCTGTAGATGCAGAATTGGATGGGAACTCAATTATTTGGCGGTAAATTTCTAAACTGTAACCATTAAAAGCACAGAAGTTTTGGGCAACCAAATGAGACTTAGTGACATTGATTACCTGAGACATTAGCTTGCAAAAATTAAGTATATCAATGGCCAATACTCACGAGACGATCATTTTAGATTGTACTTCTTGATTTCATTTCATTTGATTTCATTTCTAGTGAATACCATTTTACGCTCCATCCATTATATTAATTTTACACAATTGAGTATTGACCTATCGCTATTTGTGAGTTAGCCATGTCCCGTAGAACAACCCTATGGAATTTTGTACATTGTGTTTTGTTTGTCCCCATTTTGCACGTCCCGCGTTCATTTTGTATTGGACAATATTTCACAAACTGCGTCGACGCGATTGTCTGCTTCGTCTCGTTTTCAAAAATATGTGTCCTTTTGTCTTTCATTTAGATTTATTTAACGCAGTAGAGTTAACCTACTGTTTACTCTTTAAACTACGGAAAGAGATTTAAAACATATTTGAAAAATATGATCCGTTGTAATTGTGAAACAGTCAATCCTGCACAGCAATCAACAGGGGCAAGTATTTCCAATCAACTCTGACAATGTTTAATTTAGCGAATGGAATATGGCGAATATTTATAAATGAATTATGTCAAACACCAGCCTTAAAAATGTCTGATGCATATTAATTGCTTTAAAAAAAGCTTAGCAAAATTTTGCTGAAAAGAGCAATGCGATTTTTTACATGTATAATTAATAATTTGTCGTGATAATATTTTAAATAATTAGCCATGAACTGTTAATGGAATTAGTTGAATCTGCATTAGTCACGTATTATACAAGTTGTGCTTAATAAATTACATTGGGAAGACAGGTTTCCAGAATGTCATCATAGTGGTGGCATCTGATTTCGATTCACTCTCACGATAAATCAAAGTCTATACTGTGCCACTATCCCGAACATTCTTCATGTGGCTTCTGGTTGACGGGAAACTCTACTCAACAGCTCATTTCACTAATGTAGTCGGCTGTCACACTTCCCCTCGGCACGCTAGAGAACGATCGTGTACCTTTCGTGCCCTGCTGAAGGTCGCACAGATTTCTTTATATGTTACCACCAGGGTGCCTGGTAGGCCATTGCTCTACGGGTAGGCCTGCATGGCCCGCATCATGAGGCCGAAATTTCGAGTGTCATCGGCGACCACGCACGCTTGAATTTGCACACACTCCTCAACAGAGAATTCTCTTTAAACACCTTAGACATATTTTGTCTTGCTTCTTGGTTTATGCCAAAAAGTCAAGCTGAATTTAACTATACACTTCACAGGCACTAGCCTGTTTCTTGTAGAGCACCTTAATGACAAATCTCTCCCAGTTCGTTGCGTTGAATGTATGTTTGTTTGATCCCAATCTACTTCAAACCCAGTTCAGACTGGCGTGCCGGAGTCGCGCCGAACCACATTTGAATATTGCACATAAATGAATTATCCCCGCACAGGACGTCGAAGGATCGATTTTTTCAGTCGGTGGGAACGACTTTGGAACACTTAGTTTCAGTCGTAACTTTTTTCCCTTAAAACCGAGCGCAGTGCAAATTTCTGGAAATGTATGGTAATTGGGAAATTTGACCTTTAGCATGTCACGATTCATCGGCAGCCTTGGTGTCCTAAGGTTGATGTAATTGTGTATGATTTCCAGTGAGAAAGAAATTGACCAATGTAACTAGCTGGTGAGCCTATTCACGGTGGAACCAATTGAATGATATATGCCCAGCCTTTCCCCCTTCACACTAATCTTATTCATTGTTTCATCAAGATTCCCTTAAGTTTGCTTGCTGTTGTTCGTGTTTCTTGCGCATATGGGTAATTCCAGAAATTAGGGGTCCAAAAGTGTGACTTTTTGTGTCCCTGTTACATCTGACCTTTGATATTTGACATGGAAATGTCACCGGAATTGATTTCAAACTATTACTGTTTGTTTGGCAGGTAATTTGCATTAATTTAGCATCTTGGAAATTAGAAAACGTGTTCTGAACTTACAAAATCGTATGTCAGATGTGACCCCTAATTTCTAAAATTATCCATTATATCAACGAAATTTCTTCATGAAGCAAGTTTTGATCATTATGGCCTTTGCACTGCTGGTAGGCTTCATGCTTATGTCCATCATTTTACCAACTGTTATCAAAATAAAAGTACTGTTCCATCAATATGGTGAAAAACTGTAGCGAGAAATAACGCAGCAAGAAGCGAGTTGTCAGCGTAAATATTTAAATCGAGTGCCGTGCGCAGTTTGAATTAAACAAGCTTCAATTAAACACGCCTGTATCTATTTGGATCGATTCAAGTCGATCTACATACTTATACGTTGTCCCGGCTACTTCAAAACTTTATCATTCGAATTACCGATTATGACATGCAATTTCGTCAAAAACCTTTGACGTCTTTGAACATCTTGTTGAGGAAGTTAAGTTCATTCCAACTGTTGCTGAATGGCAGGGTACCGTGCACGATATGGGGCCGATGGGTACCCCCCACATGTCCAATCCCCATACACACTCTAGACTATTGTTACCTAACACATCCCCCTTAGAAGTCTGTAAAGAATTCCTGAGATTCCGATCAAACAATGAGCAACACAAAGGCGGGAGGGGGGTTCTCTCCGCCCCATATCTTGCATCATATGAATGGCAGAATTCAGACATATGGGACGGAGGGGTACCCCCACACGCCCAATCCCTATACACACCCCAGACTATTGTTGCCTAACACATATACCCAGCAAGAAATGAGACCCAGGGGTACCCCCCCCAACATGTCCAATCCCTATACACATTCCAGACCATTGTTACTTAACACATCCCCCCCCCAACTTGTCTGAAAGGAATTCCCCAGATTCCTGCGAGACAATTACCAACACAAAGGTGGGGGTGCTCTCCGTCTCATATCCTGCGTCAAATGTCCTAAGATGGCAAACTTTCGAAATTAGCCTGTTTATTACGCAAGCAATTATAGTTCTTACCATTGAAGTGCTTAACCAATTCATCGCGACGAAAACATCGATATTTTACGGTGATCGACGGATCGGTCAGGTTCATTTCCCAGCATTTAAAAATTTCAGGGCTTTGAAAAGTAGTCGAGCAATTCTATCCGAGACAAACAAAACCATTCTTAGAAAATCACAGCCTTACGGCAATGATTTTTTGACGGGTCATGACGTCAAAACTTGGTCTGGATCGTTTCCAGAGTTTCATAACATAACTCCCCTCTTGTTGGTGGTAATGTACAGCGCGTACGATTAAATTCAAATGAGACAGTGTTGGGTTTTATGAACCCTGGAACAATAACAACATATTTTACAATGTACATGTATTGTTACTTCCAAATAAAAAAGATATGGCTTTTGGAGAGATATACATTTTGACATGACAGCGATTAATTTCCGTGGAACAGAATCGTTCCCTAGCGTCCTTTGAAATCGTATTACTATACAAACTCGCACTTATAAAAAAAATAGTTTTTAGTGCAGCGTTCTTGTTCGTGGCAAATGCAAGCGCAAGCTTGATTACAAGAACGTGGAGGAACAGGGGAAATGTCACAGTTGGATGGAACCGTTTGTGAATTGACCCATGGCTTGTGGTGGGCATTCTCGTATTCATGGCGCCGCAGAGTTAGTTTTGTTCAACCTTCCTACCTATGGTTTCCACTTCAGTGATCGAATCAATCAGATGTCGATCAGAATTCAGTCAAGATTCCTTTAGCAAGCCCCCCCCCCAAGAATTAAAAGTCTGGTCGTTGGGCTTAAACGGAGACACCGCAACAATGCTTTGTGGTTGGCCTGAGGTTGACTGGTGGTTGGGTGGTTGCCCAGTGACTTATCCTGCGGGAGGATCACATATGCAGCAAGGTATGAGACGGAGAGAACCCCCCTGCTTTGTGTTGGTCATTGTCTCGCGGGAATCTGGGGAATTCCTTTCAGACATCTTGGGGGATGTGTTAAGTAAAAATAGTCTGGAATGTGTACAGGGATTGGATATGTTGGGGGGGGTACCCTCGGTCTCATTTCTTGCTGGGTATAGGGAGGATGGAGGTTGGGGCAAGCTGTTCCTCATGGAGACTTGTTTGCAATCTTAAAACTTTTTTAACAATGTTAACGTATTCATAAAAAGGTTTTCACTTCACGTTTCATGCTTCATCTTATCATGCTTCCAACATTCAAAATCAAAAATTGATGCCTGCTTTTAAATTTCAATCAAGAGAATTGTCCAAATTTGGAGAGTAAAGGAAAAATATCAGGGAAAATAGAGAAAATATTTCTCGCTAAGTCGTCAAACGAGTAGCAATGCTCTTGGACATCTTGAGTTAGGTTTATACCCAGAAGCAAAACCAAACATGAAAGACCTGCGCGTGTGTAGGGGAAAAAGACCGGAGTGACATTCAACATTCCAAAGAAACCCTAACTACGGTGTTTTCATAACCCTGCATTCTCCTACTTTGCCTATGACTCTGTTGACACTCAAGGGGGTTATTTTTAGCGTCGTGGAAGCCTTCCATCAGACCCTTCACATAAAATAATGCAAGAAAGTTGGGTCAGATAAAATATCACACGCATCTGAAAACTGCAACATGTGCATAACTCGCTGGATCGATGTTTGTCGAAATGAAAACAACTGTCACAGTGGACAAGAGACAGCCACGAGACGCCACGTGCAGCCTTCACGGTGTGGGTACGGTCATGGACTAGGCAGTTGAACATTGACAGCCACTCGCTGGATCAGAGAACGGCCAATCAGGCAATGGTTTTTTTTTCTGTTGTACATGTACTTACCAGGTTTCGATCCAGAGTTTTCTTAGCTTTCAGAATACAAAACGGAATCAACACTGAAGTGTTCATAGTCTTGGGTTTGTCGACGACTTAAAAATTAACATGATATTTTGTTTAAGAATAATTGCAGATCGTTGACGGTAATATTACCGAGTCACATCAGCTCATATTATCTACATGTACATGTATAATGTCGACTGAACTTCACACAGTACAAAGAGAAAGGCAAGGACCCGTGTTGAATGCCACGATTGAAACTAGATCGGTGCCGACAGATTGCGCTGCTACTCAAGTCGAATTTAATCTGCATGGAGCTATCTGGGTCCTGTCACTTACAGATCACACAACACTCCTCAATCTAAGAAATGAAATTTTTCCATGGTAGGTGAGATATGCTTTGCATTACACATGGAAAGCCCGGTATTTCCCTGGGCACTTTTTTCCCTAAATCGTTTCAGCCATGTACGTCCAAATGAATCGCGACCAGTTGACTACTACACTTTTTCCCAAAGGTAGTTTTAACTCAAGTAAAGATTTTGAGGTTTGTTAGTTCCTTTACCATTGTTTAAGCAAAATGAAAGGTTACGGGTGAAACTTACAGGTGAAGGTCAACTTCTCATTTATTATCGACTTAACAAGGCAGAGACGTAACATTTAAATCAGACACAATTATTTCAATTATTTGAATTTTAAGGCTAATCCCCGACTACCAGCATTTTGTTCTGTCACCAGAGCAAAAAGGTAGGTCAATAAAAATCTGATACTTCACTCTCCAATAGATAATGTGAAACTGAAGTGTAAGCTTAGCTCAAAATGGCTCTACATCCGCCTTGGAAGGTCTCAGCTGGAAATGTAACGGGAGCCGCATACGGACCAAAACCCAACTGAACCCTTCATTAATCGGGCCTTTAAAACGGCAATTCAGGGGAATGTATTTGTAGAACGTGTGGAATGGGGAGGTTGCAATATCCATCGTGTTGGTATAGGCCTACAGTATATACAGTCAAAGAAAAGCATGCCGTGATCCAAACTCTTGGAGTGCGGTCGGTATACCTCCCCTTTCTCTCATCATCGACCATGGATGTTATATGTCAAACTCTCATTTTGCACTTCATGACTATTACATCCCCAACATTACCGGTCAAGACACCATTATCTGCATGACTCCCTTTTACGAGCCCATCTTTTGCTACACGGCTCGACTGAATCAACTGGCTGATTATTCAAGGCTTGAAAACCTCATGGGGATTCAACCATCATCATGGGAAATGGAAAAAAAATCCATTACCTTAAATTAACGACTGAGAGAGGTATACTTTGGGAAATGCAATTGAATCAGAAGGGGGAATGCTGGTATGTGTTTACTCGAACAACAAATGCCAAGGAATCGTAATTTTCCAACGGTAAACCCTATTGAGTCCACGTATATTTCCCTGTCGGCACAAGGGTTCGATTCAGCAGCGTCTATACCAGCGCAATTCTGCAATGTATTTTTAAAGTTCTGATATTGAATGTCGATTCATACTTGGCACAAAAGCAAACACGAACGCTAATTATCTCATCATATCAAATATATGCGCTGCGAATTTGCAACAGTTGAACACATTTCAACTCAAACCAATTTCGCTGCAAATATCCCCTTTATTTATTGTAAGGGTTTTGTGCTCAAATTATGTATTAGTAATCCCTAAAATTTTCAGCTGTAAATATTTTGAGAAAAATGTTTCTTGGCCTATTGTCATGACCTGACAGAAGAACAAATCACCAAAGAACAGAAAATTTAAGAAAGCAAAATATCTAAATTTGAGAGATTTTGGTGCTGAAATAACTGTAATGCTGAGATCTCTTCATGGGACATCACTATTTTACTCATGAATATGTGAATTTAAATAAGCCTAAAAACACACACACCCTTGCTACTGAATACACTTAAGAATGACTCCTCCCCCCAAAAAAAACCCAGTAAATAAATAAAAATGGGTTGCATGCACCAATATGCATTTCTAGGGATTTTATTTTTTGAAAACAACAACAAATAGACCATTTAAACAAATTTCATCTTTATGCGTTCATCTCTGAGAATTTGTGAAAACTTTATGAAACCGATAGGGTTCGTGCATATTTAGACATTCTGGGCAAAGTATGCAACAGTACATCAGGGAAGCAGTCAAAGAGAACACGATTTCAACGCGTGAACCGTTACGTAGGCCTACGTTATCTGTGAGCTACATATTCCTGAAGCGCAGCGGGAAATCAGAAATGTATCATTCTACTCATAAACCCACAGGAAACAGATGGAAAGGTAAAATGAACCATGAGCCGAAGGCATCAGGACTAAAAGAAACCGACCAATAACAGGAATAACAGTTCACTGGTGACAGTTTCCACATGGAGGGACCAAACCTCACACGAGTCAAGTATACAAATATAAATACAGAATACCACTCAGAGGGTATACAAGTTAACAGAAAGAAAGGCAAACGGTGCGCACAATGTGCGGCGCGAGAGTTATTTGCGCGCGGGGACGAGTTATACCGCGCAAATTGGTTTCCAAATGCGATTAAGGGTAAGGTTTCCAGCGCATTTTTAGCCTGGAGGGCTTCTGGCGAGGTTGTCTCCTGCAACGTGTCACGCCGGGTGACGCAGCCCTGTCAAAGTTTACGTTCAACTTCGGTCAAGTCGCTGGCTGTCAGTGGAAGAGTATTCCCCTTCACTATGGCTTTAGCCTTGCGTGCATGAGAGTTGTTCATGCTCTGCGTAAATCTCTATACCTTAAGATCGTATGACAGGGGCTTCCTACTCGCACGGTACGCTGGTCCCAGGGCTTGTTCATGAACCATTCATATTATTACATATTTAATGGCCACAACACGTTGCATTTGGAGGAAGAAAAAACAGCATTAGAAAGTTACCGCTGTGGCAGGAATTATATAACGTGCAAGGCCCTGGCTACAGCGCCAGTAGCCACTTCCCAACGGGCTAGTTTGTCGCAGCCGCAGTTAGTTAACCTGGACTACGGCTTACCACAACTGTTTCATAGCTGCATATCTGGACACGTTCTCGAGCGATCAGACGTTTGCACCTCTACGGAAAACATGTTTTCTCTGATTTTATCTGTTCCAATAAATATGGAAGCATCCAAATCGAACGCAGTGTCATTTGTCTTCAGAGCTCAACTATATAACAAGCGTAAAAGGGCTTTTTTTCTGTTCATGCCAAGATGCGAATTCGGAACGTAGATTGAGTTATTCGGAAAAAAACAGAGAAAACGAGGGGAACCCTCGCCCTGTGTTCGTAGTGGATAAACCCTTGTGCTTGCCAAACAACGGCTACATGCACTGCTTGGCAGTTTCTGATCAGCTTGCTGACGACAACTCTCGTTGTGCCGTACCACCCACCTACCTTCCTCTCACTCCAAGCATAATGCTCCGGGGAACTTTACAAACATGAAAATCAAAGACGTGAGAGCGTCGAGAAAAAGCGAACATCGGGCGGGGATAAAATGTAGCTGGGCACCCCTCATGCCGACAAACATCACCTCCAAACACACTTCGATTGATCTGCGCACATTTTACTGAGGCACAAAGGTGGAAGTTAAGTGAAGGTTCTTGCGGCTGAATGGACCAGGGAAACACCCTTTGGGAATCAAGACATTGTTGTGATTACAATGTACCTCAAAGCGGCCGCTCATTATTTGCTACTTTTGTAAGCTTGATTTTCTTTCATTATCGGTATATTTACTGGCGAGATATAGCCCGGTCATATGCACTCAAGGGGGGGTGTACATTATATCCAAATTATTGCCACGAGTACTCCGATCTATCCAAACAGTGTTATTGACATCGGGAGTAACACGGGCGTTTCACAATAGTGCGCCGCCAAGAGTTTGCAACGTGTTGGCCAATCACAATGCTCGAAATCTGTCGACCCAGTGCGCGTTTGGGAAGGGTCGACAAATTCCGCGCGTTGTGATTGGCCAATGCGTTGCAAACTCTTGGAGGTGCGCTATTGTGAATCGCCCGTATTGGCCTCTCTGTTTGAAATGCAAAGCAGAATGCTCAACAGTTACGGTTGAAGCGGAAACCAAATGGTTGCGATTTAGTGCAGAATAAAACCAAAATACCGAGCGATTTTCAAGAAAAACAAAGTAAGAGTAACTCCAGAACTCATCCAGAATGACCCCAAAATTACGCCGACTTCGAAATCCGAGTGTATTCGTAAGTTATCCTTACGATATCCGCACGGTTGACACATTCGCAATGATTAGGCACATTGCATGATTCTAGACTGCTTAACGCCAAGCACACTTCTACTAAACTTGTAAGAACGCTGTAAGATTATCCAGAATTAGCTGCGAATACAACGGAAAAAACCAAGAGTTGCAATTATTTGTTCCCGAATTATTCCAACAATTTTGCACATGACCAACATTGTCGGGGTGCTTCCCGATTTCTTGTGAACTTCCACCGAACTACGAGAATCATCCGTACGCTGCCAAGAACAACTGCCTAATGTCCTCATGGATTGCTGTTCGTGACAGTCCGGCTTAAAAATCGGAAATGTGTGAACCCGCCTTTATCCTGCTTGACAAGGCACTACAGCTTGCGACTATGTACATGTATATGAAGCATCATTGAAAATGATGCGGCTTTTGAGAAGTTGTCCTCCGGCAACAACTGGGTGGAGAGGGTACTTCATTAGAGAATAGGAGTTGAAAAAAATCGGACCGAAGGCGTGAATATCATTTAAGGAGAATCCAGATACGTGGTGATTGTTTTTAGAGAACGATCCTCAACACACGACACTGTATCACGTACATCTAAACGTAGTGTAGCTTTTCCGTGCAGCACCATAGGTGTGGTAAATTATTTTCGGTGTTGTAGGGATGAAAATTATGAAGTTAGCTTGTTTTCTTTTTTTAAGTTTATCTTCAGAGATTTTGTGACATGTTAGGCGCATGTATTTGGCCAACAAGTAAATCGGCTGTGTCGTCAATGGCCAAGAAACCCGACGTAATCATTTTGCTGTTTATAAAGCTTGAAATTTCCGTCAATCTTTCCACGCACACACACAAGCAGCGTCTAAAGAGTGTTTTGGGGATTACTTGTGTGCTATTATGCACGCCATTTCAATAATCGCATGCAGACTTGTCGTAATTACACTGCCAACCGATGTGCACGCATACATCATAGACCGGTATCATTATCATTAATAACTAACGCCTTTTAAAGTTAGGCCCTATGGGCCTGCAAACATTCATTCGACGGACTCTGGAAGTTCTCAGGCCACCGGCAGACACGAGTAAACGGTCTTGGACGTTTCAAAGCGATTCAATTCCATTCAACCAACAAGTGGCATGTTTTAGTTGATGGGTCGGTGTTCGGTGTCCTTCCTCCATGGTCAGAGTTAGAACGTCCCTTCTCCCCTGTACATTTTCGGGAAGGCTCATAATTCAATCATCCGCCGGACAAAGTGGATGAGGGAATTTTCAAATGGCACACCGAATGGAAGTGCTTATCTGAATGATCGAAGACGGCTGGGTGTTCAGCATGCTTTATGTCATCCGTGCTGAATCCCGAGTGCGTTGTGGCCGTTCCCATGGTGATTCCTTGATTGATTCCTTCCTTATGGAAAATGTATGGGACGTTGTGCCACGGGAAATCGTGGCAATGCCGCTACCTGCCACTTTTCCTTCGGGACAACTCATCGGGCTATTTGAATATCGTGGCAGTGCCTTCCCCTAAATTTAGAATTCCTTCTGCGCAAAATCCCTGTAAAATCATGCGAATGCCCGCATTATCATTCTAATACTGATCTTATTCAACACTCTCTTAGTACCATGCTAATGCGTCTGTTTTGGGTAGTTCACTGCTTTCAGAGCTACTGTAGGCCTATATGCATACGTAATAACTGTAACAGTATCCCTGGTAAGTGAGGGTTGTGTAGTCGTAATTAAAAAAAAAAACAGTAAAAGTGGGGCTTCCATCCATTTCCAAAGTTTAGTTCTTGTTTGCCTATAGCCAGCCCCACATGCAAGTATGAAGCCAAAATGTGCGGGGGATCAGAAGGCTCCAGTTCTGGCTTTGAGCACGATGCTCCGGTGTCAAGCACGGGGGACCAAACAACCACCACATGTGGGACTGAGAGTATGCGATCCCGGAGCCAAAACTGATCCCTCGATTTTAAGAATAGGCCCAAGTCAGTTCTACGTTGACCATTTGAACGTGAGGATGACAGGGAATCCTGCCCCAGACACACGATGATACATCCAGTGGACAAGATGTCACATCCATGAGGAATGCTTTTAGGGTCTCGTTTATGGTGAGACGAATACGTGGCAGCAAATCTCGTCAAATAATTCGTGGAAGAGGTGCGTTTTTATGGGTACGGCTGGGGGTGTAGGCCCTAATGGAGTGTCGTAATCGCACAGCGTCAGGAGAGAAGAGAAGATGACGAATTGAACACAGTGGAGGAATATGTAATTTGTCCCATTCGCACACTAGAGACAGAAATCAAACCGTGAAGATCTGCAAGACTGTCACATTTGTCCATGCATATCCATTTCAATTTTCACCGTAAATCGATAATCACGTTAGTCTTGGGGAAAAAACTTGTGGAGAACTCATTTCCTTTGCCAGATCTTTTTCGAATGAGCCAGCAGAGACATTGTTTAATTCATGATGCACCATACCTACATGCTCTAACCGTGGGGAGCCATCTATCGCAAACATCTTGGAGACATTCAAGGCCGACGGCGGGCCGTCTTTTGATGATACCTCGTTATCTTTTATGGGCCACATTTCGTCTGCCAGGCTTTCATCACATGGTTTGTCCAAATACCGACGTCATTGAGAAGGAAACGATATGCTCATGCAATATGTAAACAACTGAGCAATAAATGATTTCAAGAAGCCGCGAGGATGATCGGGGTGTCTTAAAAGGAAAATGATGTTTGCCCACACGTATTAAACATATCAAGTTTTAGCGTTATAAATCACAAAACTCGGCGAAACTTCCACGTCGCCATACGCGAAAGGACGCAGTGGACAAGTGATCAAACTTTAACCATCCTTATTCATGGACAGACACAAAATGGATTTTGCCACCACTGTGCTGCGTTAAAAAAAGAAGATGGCATATTCACGAGCGCAGAACTAGCAATTCCAATGCCCTCTACTTCTGCCATTGATGTCAGCTCTGTCGTTGATTTTTTCTAACATTGAGCCAAACTTGAATCACAATGACGTGTATTTTGATACTTCAATTTATATTTGGATGTTAACTCGAGGACAAACGACAACGGCGAAATAAAGACGAAAAGAAAACATAACAGTTCAAAATATGCAAATTAATCATTTCAGTTTAAAAAGGCGGAACACAAAGTTTAACACAGCACGAACGGCAGCTTTAACCTAATGCCATGTAATAGAACCTCAGTTTGGAAAACTGTACAGATTTCATCGTGAAACGAAAAGAAAATAAACACATTTACTTAATATAACATCTTCCAGTTGAATACTGATCAGAGGGCGCACTTACTGTGTTCCTTTCTTCACAAGCGCACTTCAGACACACGAAAGTGTCGCTCATTTTAATCAAAGTCTCCACTAAGAGAAGTAGATTTGTTACGACCAACACGATTTGGCTCTTCAACACAGGCCCTCTGAAACACAACAACACGTCTGGCAACTGAAGAGGTGAGCGAAGGAATATTATTTAAAGTGGAGACCAAGGCTTGGTAATTTCCAATCTTTCCAACCCTTCTTTTTTTCCTTCTCAAAGGGTGGGGAGGGTTGGTTTGTTTTTGCCCTGACAGCAGGCAAACAGAGAAGATAAACTGACCATGGCTCACTCCATCTTCACACCTCCTGACAAAAATAGCGCCAGCCAATTACAGTAATGTGGACACATTTCTTTCGATTATGCTTGAATCAACCCCGCGTAACAAGCAAGCATGTAGCCAATTTCCAATTTAAGGCCCGGGATAATCTGACGGTCAACGACACACGAAAAGGGGTTCTCGACCGCCTAACAGCGCGGTTTGTTATCCCTCTCCCTTTTTTCTGGAGCAGGTATCGAGAAGGAATGATTTTAGGTGTAAAACTGAGGATCAAAACCAGACCGCTTAAGAGGAGCACCGCGTTGCCACGGAGAACGAATCCCAGTCCCCAAAGTCATAAGTGTTTCAGGCCTGAAACCGGCAATTTAAAAGTTTGTAAAAAACAAAGCACATCAGAGAAGGATTGCATGATATTATATCTCCACTCAAAATGTCATGAGCGGCGACTGTTAAAAAACCTTCAGGGAATTGTTTCGTTAAAGTCAAGTACTTTACAGTCACCTGACATATACCCTATACAAGTACCAAATTGTTGAGGGTAAAGTCCTTCAGGTAAAGGCAGGACTGGCGTACAGTGTCATGTCATTATTGTGACACATTTGTTGACATCTGCATATTAATGTATTGTACTTCCCATAAAAACATATCATAAGATTTGGTTTTGATTGTGAGATCGTATAAACCTCTGAATCCTCTTTCTAATGTGTCCACTCTCCATTAGAAATTTAAAAGACGTTTTTGGAGATGGGGTTTCCAAGAAAGGCATAGAACTGCTTTTACGCCCTTCACATCGCGTTAAAATCGTGACACACATGCTTTCGCGTGCCGGAATTAAAAACAGAAACTTCAAACAAGCAACATTCATGGAACAAAAGAGTTTATACCCAGTTATCAACCACTTTGGAAATATTTTGGCGAATCTTACACACCGCAACAGGAAAGTATCCACTTTCTTCGTGGAACCCTGCAGTGAGATCTTCGTATCCAACAGAAAATATTCAAGTGAGATGGAACCGTGATTTCCTTCCGCACAGTCAGACTTTGTTACAGCACCAATACTGCTGAAACAGTAGCCATCTGAATGCTATAGGGCACAGATTCCATCGTAGCGCGTCGCCCTGTACCCATAAAATGAAGCCCTGTTGATGCTAGCTAATAAACAAGAATACGAAAAATAGTTTCGTGGGAGAATTGTTGCTTTAGTTTTATGCCTGGCTACATGTAACCAAAAGTTTTAACAAGTGGTTGACCGTCAACGGTCTTTTTTGAAAGTCGTCTTTTGCAATGTAAGTCGTTGTTATGTTATTCAGTTGGTATCTTAAGCATGTAAGACGGGAAATAGCGATGGATAATTGTTTCTACAATCGATTGTCTGAGAAGCATATTTAGGGTGAAAGTGCGGGGTGAGGCAAAAAGTACATTTTTCCCTGAAAAGATTGCTGAATTTTTCCACCAGTAATAGAACTATTCCCTCCAATGGGAGGAACCGAATTTTTCCACCAGTAATAGAACTATTCCCTCCAATGGGAGGAACCGAATTTTTTCACCAGTAATAGAACTATTCCCTCCAATGGGAGGAACCGAATTTTTTTCACCAGTAATAGAACTATTCCCTCCAATGGGAGGAGCCGAATTTTTTCACCAGTAATAGAACTATTCCCTCCAATGGGAGGAACCGATTTTTTTCACCAGTAATAGAACTATTCCCTCCAATGGGAGGAACCGAATTTTTTCACCAGTAATAGAACTATTCCCTCCAATGGGAGGAGCCGAATTTTTTCACCAGTAATAGAACTATTCCCTCCAATGGGAGGAACCGATTTTTTTCACCAGTAATAGAACTATTCCCTCCAATAGGAGGAACCGAATTTTTTCACCAGTAATAGAACTATTCCCTCCAATGGGAGGAGCTACTTACTGCGTTTCTAAACTGCTGGCGCTTTCAAAGTCCTCTAAAAAATGTGCAACATATCTCCTCGCTGGATACTCATGGAGTTTTATCCAGTTTTATTATAATTGTTTCAGTTAGTTTAGTATTTCTTTTGAATCGTGAGAAGAAAGTAGACTTAACTTGCCCTTCCAGATATATACCGGTATGTAAGCCACTTTAACAGTTTAAATAAACCTCTGACAGCTGGAGGTATTCGGGTTTCGCGGTTTTAATAAAGTGACGCTATCTGCTAAAGTAAACAAACACCCACCACAGTTTGTAAACCGCCGTCGTAAAAAAATCCTGAAGATCCCATAAAAGTTGTATACCAACATTCCGTCATGTGTACTGAGGGCGCGGGAGGGTTGGAAAGAACATCGTCTCCTTTACTGACAAAATATCCTCAAGGAAAAAATTTATTGTTTTTTCGGGGGATTACGGGCGACTGGAGCGGGCATGGCTCTGTAAACAGGCACGGTAACGGGAAGTGTTCCGCAGTCTCGCACTGGCGTCTCACACTGCGACGCCCCATCATTTTCGAAAAACCTCCGACAGCAAAGAAATGTCAACGTTCGCTCCCGAAGCTTCAGATGTGCTCCAACCTCTCGGCATTCGAAGTTCAAGGAGTTTACATGCACTGCACTCTTCGAACTTGTCCATTAAAACTATGATATTTGTTCAGTGTCAATTTAAGAGAGTGCACACAAACGCCATGTGGTATTACAGCGGAGAGAGACAGTGCATCAAAACAAGCCGAGCGCATCAAAAAAGCCGCCGGAAAACACTCGACGCACATGTACATGTATATGCTTTCTGGGAGCATGCCATTGATTAATTCAATGTTGAAGGCCGATTCTATTTTTCCAAAATATAAACCAGTCCCGCCACTTTATTGCCTCCACTACACTGTCTGTCTATCAAACATACACCCTAAGTTCTGTAAGTTTTGCTGTAATCGAGGGTTTCTGGGAAGAGGAACTTGCAATGCATGGATCTCTGAAAAGGCGCTGTTACTTCTTATGTTCGCAAAATGGAGAAAATCCATGGCAAAGTACTGTAGGCCCTACGCGTCCTACTCCAAGGTCATCCAGGTTGTTTTTCTGTCAGGAAATGTGCACATAGGTAATGAGCGAACAGTTATGACATCCATTGTCTCGAACGGACGAGGAGAAAGCAGTTTCATTTCCTCGTTTCATTTCACCTGATATTTCCAGTGGTAAGACGTGTCCAAGGAGTTTATTTACATTTGAAAAAACATAATGGTGCTTTTCTAAGGCAAGGTGTGCCGTCTTTTGAATGTTGGGAATTCTGGCAATACTAATCAAATCTAAAAGGCAATGCAGTGCGTGATTGTGGGTCGGGCATAATTTCCATATCTTCGCTAAGGTTGTGCAAACAAAGGTTATAATAATCCATGGCTCGAAACCACATTCTTCCTATTTGTTGTTAAACAGCAGGCTAAAATCGTGCGTTGGGATAGCAAATATTTGGAAGGAAATGAAGTACAACATTTCATCAGCGCATTCCGTCTCACGGAAGTTACATGTACAACCAAACTCGGCAACTGACTCAATTTTTGTAGCAATTTATCTTTAAATTTTACATTATATACACGATGAGAGTATTTTTATGACTTGTTAATTTCTATCGATTTCATTAACTTTAAACATCTGTGTAACGGCAGCCGTAAATCGCATTGATCATTGCAAAAAATGCCCTAAAATGACATTGATAATTAATTAAAAATTACAGAGAATGCATCCGATGACTCACTAAGGGGTCCTTACCGTGACAATCATGCAGATAGTTCTTCTCATCCGGGTTAATGAGGGGCCAACAGTGAAACGGGGAGTTGTCTAATTCATGCCACGCCCGCACACGGCTGAACGACACCTGTTCGGAAGAGACAGAGGAGGCAATAATTGACGAAGTCAGGGCCGCAGGTGTCTGGAGATCGTTAACAGTTTCTGAACACAGGTGCAGGACTCCAAAGAAGCAGGGGAGACGGGAGACATATCAGCCTTGACCGAGACATTTCAGCCTGGGCCGCTTTTTTGATTTAATAGCCGCGTCCCGAGTCCTTGGGCTTCGCGTGCTGAACGTGTATTTCTCACTGCCAGGCTTCAAAATCTTGATCTTTTAGTTTTATGCCACATTAGAGAGCGGGTTCCATGTGCTTGCTAGGGTGGGTGACTATTCCTACGTTCGAAGCTACTTTCTGGATAAAGAAACACCCCCCTCCGTTTTATTGCTCTTTCAACTTCTGTGACATCATCCATTTGCATCCAAAGCATAATTAGATAAAACACTTCAGAACACACCTATTCTACATAGAGCAAAAAGAAATCCCACAACACCAATTAACCACGACAACACTTTAGCGGGGAAATGGCCCAGCTCTGACTTCGCCACCTTTCGCGATCATCAATCATTCTTGACGACCGCACGCGACGCGTCCTACACCCCGCAACCGCTGCAGCAAGCCCTAGAAAATAACTCACCAGAATCAGTAGCGAAATAAGGAGACTGCCCCTCTCCGGTGGAACCATGACCCTTCGTGGCTAACTGCATACATACGGCACAGGTTCACAAAATACCACGACAACCGTAAAAAAACCCTTTGGTGTCGAGGTTCAAGCTGCGTACAGAAACCAACAAATGAAAAGGCGCACGTCAAAGCTGACTGCGTCTTCTGGAAGGTAACGAGATTTCAATTGAAGGCGACCCTCAAGTGCTAGCTGGAATACTACTCTCTCCTCCTTCACCAGATCAACTCAGAATTACTTCCAGCTCAACTCGGTTTTATATTCCTGACCTCTGCTGCTCTTTCCTTGCGATCGATGTCGTATTGTTCCCTGTTTGTGTTACACGAATGGTAAGCTGATTTCAGGTGTGATGCATCGACACTAATGCCTCACAACACACCACCAGGCGAATTGCCAACAACAAAAGGCAGATTTTTCCACCACGAGAGTGTAAATTTTCACCGCGCGCTGGGGAGCATTCCGGTGGGTGACATCAATGACACTACTCCCATTGTGCAGCCTGACAATTCCCAGTGATTACATCCACTATGCTCGAAGATTGTGAGGAGCTGCGATTAGTGATTTTCAAATTTGCCCTCTCCTCTCGGCTTGCTTTCCCTCGTCTGAACGATTTTGTGGCGAACGCTCTGCTCTGTTGCTTCCACCGACTCGTCACTGCGAATGACTACAGTGACGCGGCGAGAGAGTGGATCAGGAGTATGCGCTGAGTGATTCTTGGGGTTTGTAGTCACCGAGCGATCTCGCCTTGCAACCAACCCTCTCGTCTGGCATCCACTGCACCGGTCTGGTGACCTTCCACGGTCTTTGTGGTTCATAATATGGGGGGAGGAAAGGAGCGTATCAAATGATCTGAGCTCTCACGGTTTGTTGAACGTGTAATGAGTAGGAACAACAGCCTGAAAGGATTCTGTCTTTTCAAACAAAACTCAGGAAAATATCGCTTTACAACAAGGCAGAAATGAATAATTCAGTGATGAATATAGTTTTGGACTAACAGTATCAACAGAGATATTTCGAAATGGGCAAGCTCGAAGTCTCATATTGGTGTGTATGTGCTTGTTTGTTTTGTTTCTGTCGTGCTTTTTACTAGCTTTGTTTTTGCGAGAAACAATTGAGTGGCGAAAATCTGAGCTTTGGCGTGAAGCAGCCAGGGAAATGCCCAAAAGCTAAACACGGGGGGGGGTGCCCAAGACCATCGTCACTACTGAATGCAAAATGGACGTGCTGGCATCTTTAATGGAGGTATATTGAGGACGGGCTATGTGCGTCCTAATTAACAAGGAATAGGAGCATAACTCATAATTACCATAAAGTCACTGAGGTTGAAATAACAAGCTACGATGACACAGACGTTCAGCATTTAGGCCCTCTTCCATTTAATTAATGTAGGGAGTTTTCCCCATGGGGTGACGATCTTTTCAATTCGAATTTCTCCATTGACTTCTCTGAAGCGGCAAAGATTCCCTTTGAAGGCGGAGTGCTGAGGCAGTGAGACCAGGTTTTATTGCAGGGGTTGTTTATGTTACCTGCAGGTATGCGGATACTTGCAGAATGAGAACCAGCTTCAGTTTTTGGTAATTTGAAGGGGGGGTCGACGTGAGATGGCGAGGCCTGGACGACAGCAGGGGGACGGCTTTTTACAAGGAAGGAAGACTTGGGTAGTTGTAGAGGGTGGGTATGATCAAAATCCTTTGGAGGAGGGGAAATTCAAACGCACTCCATTTGCCAGGGAACGATCACACTTCCGCATAGTGCGTCTGCAGAGGTCAGACGGTTGCAAGTTGGAGGCCTTGCAGGTTGGTAAATAGGCCCCAAATCACCTGCGCGGACCGAATCACGATTTGTATAAATCCTATGGGAGCATTTTAATGGCGCGCACAGTGGCTAGTTTGTAAACAGAATATTGAAAAAATACCAACCAATTTCTTAAAATAATGGACAAAACAGGGGCCCCAAATTGCCCTATATTGCAATGGAACGTAGGTATAAACTTGCAAAGTGGTGATGGTTATAAAGCCACCAAAAATTGAAAGGAAACTCAAATATGATGAAATGAGCTTTTATTTGATTTGTGTCTTGAACAGCCGAGAGACCTGTGAGTATTTTCCTGATGTTTGAAAGTGGGAGTATTTATCATTGTTATCCATGGTAGCTTATTGACTGGTCTGCAATATGCAGACTCCGACCAAGGGTATTAGGAGGGCGCCCCCATCACAACGACGGGTCCCTTTTTCGGATAGCCGTTTAATGATGCGGTAATGATGCGTGACAGTGGTATGTAACTGTGGGGGTGATCTTGGCATTGCCGAGACTAACGGTGTTGAACGTGATGAAGAGGCGAGACGACCGAATCCATGAATAAAAGACCTACAAGCGTCTTCCCACTAAGAAAAGTACAGCCTACCTCAATTTCGGCCTCTCGGAGACGGCAATTGACGCGCCTGCCGTGCCAGGGATGTGCGAAAGGAGGGCTTCACTGGTTTATTTTCCAACATTGCATCCTCTGGGTGCAAAATCCGGGCGCCTGCCATCTCCAAGAGCCGTTCTGATGATGACGTCACTGCTGGTATTCCTTTGCCCTACACGTTGACAAAATGAGAGCTTGAGAAAAAGGGCCAAAGAGGGTTAGATGTCCACTGGTCTCTACAAATTTTACCCATCTACTATTAAAAACCCCAAAAAGTGTGGGGATTGAAATGAGGGGTTCAAAGCTCCTGTCGATTCCCCCATTTTGTGCATCTTTCTGCAGCAGGACACCCTTGTACATCCAAACAAAAGACTCTTCTATGCATGTCAACAACCCTATCCCTCCACCGATGAAATCGCCATTTGCCCATTTTCCACACCTTGCATTTTTTTTTTTACATTGGATGGAACATTACATTTTTTTTTGCTCGCTGAACGGCTGCCCTTTTTTAACCACAGTGCAGTTCTGGTAAACACACCATAACTTTCAGCCCCCGTCGTTTGGAATTGCCGGGGTGCTCTATTATTTAGTATTAATCTAACCTGAGTGTAAAATTAATGAATACCATCTTTGAGATCTATGATAAAAGGAACATCAGCATGCTGTACCTGACGAGGCAGGATCTGGATGCTAATAGGCATAACATTATATCTTTTACTCTTCTCTTCAAGCACGTATTATGGGGCGGTGCGGAGAGAAAAGACTGATTGATTTTTTAACAAGAATGTTCACTTTATTACTTCATTCAATCGCTGTGGATTTTAGTGGAAGGAAAGATAACCTGGGCATATATAAATGCTAAAAATAGAGAAAAAAAGTCGGGCTCAGATTGTCCACTTTAATACCGCATTCCCTATGAACAGAGGCTAATTATGCGATTTTGAAGTCTTTTCATAAACCATCAATATATATTAATTATCCATGTATAACGATGATTTCGGCGCCATCTTGTCGAAAAAACAACAATAAATTTACATAATTGGCAATGATGGAAACGAATGTTGTTAAAAATGAATTAAAACTTTTTTTTAAAAATTGTCGAACGGCCTATTATTAACAATTTACGAACAATTCCCTATTTGATCTTCAAAACGCACTCTGTTCTCCCACGATGGACGTGTGTAATGAACAACAGAAATGTTTTGTCGCTGTAGAATTAATTGGTCGGGACTGAATATGTACATTAAATTAACGTAAAGACGACTCTACAGAAACGCGACGCCAGAGACAATGATAGCCCACGCATGCACAGCATTATGAAACAAGCCAGAGCGTTTATTCAGCCACTATCAGAACAGTTTCAATTAATCAGTTAATTAAAACACATCCGCACAGCGACTGTACAGGGATGTGTACAGTGCAGCGCCGAGGAATCTTGCCACAGTAAACAAAACGGTTTTCATATTGCCCTGAGTTTAGACAGATGCATGCATGGAAAATACCATGAGAAAATTAATAAATTTCTGACAAAAATAAGTACTTTTTTCCACTGGACCAAAATTTAGCGGGAATGGAATTTTTGTTGTGCCCCCTTATTTAGCAAAACCGGAAGGCTTCACTATGTCTATTGATGAATTCGTAGGGTTATTGCTGTTATAAAAATATTGAGTAGGGGTTGCTGGTCCCACAAGGCTGACGCATTTGCCAATCCTGCAGCCAACCCTTACTGATCGTTTGCCCAAATTTCTGAAAACAATTTCTCGCTAATTCTAGCAAGTGGACTATTTCCTGCCATAGGGACATGTTCAAAATCCTTTTAATCTTAACTTTTGAAATATCTTCCTTTAGTTAATTTAGGGATTTTTCTTTTATGGATGACGTGGATTTCAATACGAAGGATTACTAAGAAAGATTGCAGTGAAAGATTCAATTTAGTTTTGTCCTGCTCTCTACTTGCGTAGAACAAAAAAATGTGTCTCAAGAGGGATACCGGGGTAGTGCCTCTGGTCTTTTGAAATGGATTTGAAAAGCCACTATTTATTTCTAAAATATTCATTTAGATGAAGTGTGCTTCAACATCTGTTTTGCTACATAAGAAATGTGGCGTACCTAATTAAGACAAAATGCAGTCAACATCTGTGCCCAATTCCTATTTTAATAGCATTTTTGTCCAGGAGCTACTTCAGTGTTGCCATCTTCATCCTAACTAATTGTGGAAGAATAAAGCGAGCATTATCACTGAACACATCAGCTTACTATATATAGTATGACATAAATTTCCCAACGCAATAAAAAGTCTTACAATAAACAATAATTTTATTTTAATGAAATCTGACATGCTGAACTTGCAAGAGGGGATGCTCCCATGCACGAGGCGTCCAGTCTCCTCTGAAGACTGGCAGCAAAATCATTTTTCATTGGAAAGTACATAGTATATCCCCAGAACAATGTGTCATTAAGAAAACAAAAAGCCCTCAAGAGGCCTCTGTATGCCGCCCTCAACGTCTGAATGTGCTGAAGAAGGTTTATGATTGACTTTTTCGTGCCCATGTTAAGACAAAAGCACCGTCAAATCGTGGCATCGAACGAAACATTTTGGACCTCATCACAACAATCCACTCAGTGATCCTGGTTTGGGAACGTATTTTTACTCAAAAAAGTTGGTATTTTGCAAGAGTGACAAAGCCAAATTTTAAGAAACGTTTTTTGAAAATTAGTGAAAAATACCTTCCAAGAAATTTTGCCATACAGTAATACATAGTACGTAGGATGGCGGGGCTGTCTCATTTTAAGGGTAAGTCTTAGAAGCTTCGCATAGGGCGCGGCCTTTACTGATAGTCTGTCAGCCCCTGAGCCAGTTGATATAATACGGGATCGGGATGATCAGCAAGATAACTTTTTGATGGCTGTTTGCAGGCTTTATTACCCCCCCCCCAAGTTCAACTGACAATGTCACAAAAACCTGCATTTCAATGGTCAAAAGTGACTAAAAGAAATGGTCCGAGTTTGTTTTTGTCAATAGAGGGCGTTGTGTACTGTGTAGGACTGTAGGTCAAAGTTTAGGGGTGTACCCCATCGCTCCACACAATAATACAATCCCCTTGGCAAAGGGAATTTAAACGGTTGTGAAGCTTTAATTGGGAATTTCCCTCCAGTATGTGGAACTTTTGTCACGCTTAACCACGTGCCTCTGGTGAAATAGTCTTCATTTAATGCTCATACAGGCATGTGGAATGAAATTGCAGGGTTTTCCAGCTGATAGTTGGCTAAAGATCGGCTAGCAAGATGAGATATTCTGAACAAGAACTGTATCGCATGGCTTGTTCGGCCGCGACGGAAGCTACCATGCAAGGGCGGCTATTGTACAAAGGGATACAGCAGGGCAAACTACGGACTGTCCGTGAATTACAGGGCCAGGGTAAGGCACTCGTGGGCCAAGGATGTTCTCGTTGATCTTGGTTTCTAATAGAAAGCCTTGGGCATATTAGGGTTGACGTGATAATGGTGTAGTTGCCAGCACAGGTCCCTTATGTCGCCACTAAGGCCTACTCACTGTGAAAACTAATCAGACTTTACAATAGGTGGCGAAATTAGGGACCCGACGACTGTACCATCATGGACATTAGTCTGAGTAACCAGGACCGTATGAATCACCTCTTGTAATATTTGAACTAGCACGGAGGATGGAAAATGGAACGAGCATCATGACTGATGAATCCATCTTTGTTTAGGGATTGGTTCTCAGACTGTAACGTTACTTGTCTTTAAGAGAATGAAGCGTATGCTTTGCCAACATCTGGTTGGCACTTAGTACCTTTTAAAAGCTGGCATTGGACCAATACAGTATAAGCATCGACCAAAAAAGTTTGCGGCCTCGTGGTTCAGGTTCTGGTTTCCATGAAGATATTGTGGGCCCAGGTTCAAGACTAACTCAAAATTGGTTAAATTTGTGAATGATTAACTACTAATGCAGACTGCGTTCTTCCCTCAATTCCACCCACTTTCCCACAGCATATGGTACAACCTCTCATTATAACCAAATTTATGGCGATATATCATGCTGACACCCTTCATTCCAATTTTAGCATAGTAGAAACACTAATGATAAGGCAAACATGATCAAGTCATGTAAAATGGTTGTTTGGGGGGGCAGTGCTTTTTTTTAGATGCACTGTATTCCATTTATTTTGAAGGCCTATCTTTTGAACACTTCAGAGAACTGCGCTGTCAGCACAGGTGTAGGTCCATGGCTACATGTGCCATGATGTTTGATGATGATTGTTTGATGAAATACATTTATTGTCCATTTCATTGTACATGTACCATGTTTTGGGTTCAATTGAATGTGTCTACTGCCTACAAGTGTGAAAATTCTACCCTTCCTATCCTGCTTGATTTCTAAATACTGAGTGCCACAGTTTAAGCCATGATGCAAAGGTGTATATTTCTTGTCTTAAGGCTAGTGAAGGTATTAATGGTGTGGAATAGGGTAGTTGGTCACTTACACTGTAACACAGAAATGTATTTGCATGATTGGGGAACCGTGCAAGGAATCTGGCCTGACATGCTTCTTCCATTCCCCTTTTGAAGAAAAAAAATAACAAAAGGGTAAAAAATTCCCTGAAAGCTACAAATTGGAAATCAAAAGTGATTAACTGATGGTCAGGATATTGGTTTACATTCGGCAGCTGAACATTGACGATAACTTGTTGTTCACTGGTAAAAAGGTCATCCTGACTGGAAGCACTTCAATCACAGGTTTCAAGTGTGATTCCCCGAGTCCTTTGCAATTGATGTAAGGCAACCCCTTTGGACAGGCTGCGGCTTAGATTGAGCACTTGGGCCTGTGGCAACTTGGACCACTTGCCCAGCAACTTGAGAACACCCCAAGTGCTTCAGTGCCTAAGAATGGCTCTCCAGGGTCCTTGACAAAAAAGATACATTTCTGATGTTTTTCACCAGGCAAAATTAACCAATTTGTTGTTGCTTATCTCAAGTGAGCCACTTGGATTTTGATCTACCGGTAGATGATGGCAATGCTGAATGTAATAGAGTCTGTTTTTCAATTTTAAACCAATTTCAGTCATCATGTAGATCTGTGTTGTAATTTGTGCACAGCTGGTGGTCAGTGTCATTAATCACTAAAAAAGTGAAATGTAAAGCAGTGAAACAGTGTGCTAAGAATATGATTGAGGCTGGTTTTAATAATAATAGTAATAATCATCATAACAAGCACTTGTAAAGCACCATCTATCTACAGTAGCAAACTATTCTGAGACACTGTATTAACATTATCCCTGCACATTGGGCTCACAAATCATTGGAACATTCCTGAAACCATCTCAGCCCCCTGGAAGTGGTCCAAGTTCCCACAGGCCCAAGTGTTCAATCTAAGCCACAGCCTGTTCAAAGGGGTTTTAAATTAATTAAGCAGTTGTAAAAGAATGTGAGATTTTATGTTCACTCTTCTTAAAATGTGAAGAAAATTTTAAATAGCCAACAGGCTGAATTTGAAATACTGTAGTTTCGTGTGAAAGAATGGTGACATAAACTTTAGAAACTAAAAACAGAATTCTCAGATTGCACATACAGTTGAGTTATGTTTGACCTATGCACACCTATATTTGTTTCACTTTCAGCCTTCAGAGAAAGAGAGATCCGCCTTCAGGGTAACTTCCTGTTTTACTACAGGCCAGCAGAGGACAGGCGAACGCCAGAGGTGAATTCCACTTTGACTTTTGTCCTTTTTCCCCTGGTATACAACTTGCCCCCTAAAAGATGTTGGAAGTAAATACTGTCCATTTTAAGCACCAGAATAAAGTGGCTCTCAGTCACTTGATTTTAATCCTATTTGCCTTTGGTGGGCCTGAGATATTCCTAGTAAAAATGTGAGCACAGGTGCTCACGGACTTTGTGAGGTTAAAAACTGAGTTTGTGCCAGTTTGTAATCGGATCACTGGACCTTATTGAAATAACAAATGCACATTTTACCTTTGCAATCTGGTTTCAAAGGAAATTAGATAGGTATGCAGATATGTTGCATTACTCATCATGATGTATAATGCAGTGTCACTCTCACAATAGGAATGTGTTATCTTTGTATCATTTTAAGGAAAGTGTGCAAACATTTGTACATTTCAAGTTAATGCGCGATGTCAGATTTCATGAAAGTCTTAAATCAAATTTTGCAAACTTACACAAAATTAAGTGACGAATCATTTATGATATTTAGAGGAGGCATTATCAGTGCTTAAAATATCTATTCAGAATATGCATCACAAAGTACATTATTTCATTTGATGTGTGATCGTCTCAGGTCTGTGTAACCCGTTACAGTGAATGCAGTCCTCAGTGTGTAAATGAGTACAGTAAAATTCACCAAAAAACTATTTGACTCTTTTTTCATGAAAAATGGTGCAGTCTCACTTTTGAGTGATTGTTTTTCCTGGGGCATATCTCAGAATCGCCAGAGAATAAAAAGAACAAGAAAAAAAGATGAAATTAAAAGCATCAAGGAGCCAAGAGTGCTTTTTTTGGGGGGGGCACAGTGTCCATGTATGTCTGACCAGAAATGTCAGGTTGTTGTAGTGTTTGCTCAGTCTAGCCGTGAATTTCAGGCTGTCTGCAAACACGTAGACATTTGGATGTCCAAATTTAAAAGTGTTTATGAAATTAAGCTTCCCAGGCACCGGTTGTCTGGCTCTGCTAAATAAATGCTAATTGTATTTTACAGCCAAACAGAGCTTGGGAGATTGGGCAGTGATACACGTGCATTTATAAATCAGAACGGCACACACCGTCTGATGTTCCTTAGACAAGCAACAGACAAAAATCTATAAATTTGACCTTTCAAAGTTACTTAAAACTGTCTTGATACACATTGGAAAGTTGACATAATTATTTCATTATCAGATGATACGATTTGATTTGAGGTTGATTTCATGGTTTGTTGGTATTTCTCATTTCCCTTTAAGCCCCTTGGAGCTCTTCTCTTGGAGCGCTACACAGTCCAGCGAGAAATGGACGCAGAGAAAGGCTTCCTCTTTTCAATAGGTTTGGTGATAATTGTCAAATTACAGTGAAACTTGTTACATGTGTTGGTATTTTTGAAAAATTTCGTCCAGAAAAAATAAAGCCAAAGCAATATTGGGTTTAATTGGTTCAGACCCATTTGAATAGTTCTGGAAAAAGCCGCCGTCTCTCTCCTTTTTCACTACAAAAAGTTGATCGATCACAAGAAGTGACATCTCATTATATGTCTGTAACTCCCACCGTGCTGCTGCAATTCAAAGAAATCCAATGCACGGATGGCTGAGAGTGACGCACTTGTCAGTGGGAAGTGACTGCAGCCACTAGCGAGTGGCTCCCATAGGGACACGTGTTGTTACTAGCCATAGCCCCTACATTTGGACAGGGCTAGTGTACTGTATATTTCATTTTTACTACTGAGTGCAAAGGCATAGACATGACGTCGCCGAGCCCTCTGCATGTACTGACTTTCCTCTCTGTTTTTTTCACTCCAGCATTTCAGGAAGACAGAGAGAGAAAGCACTTCTTCTTGGCACCAACAGCTCAGGCCTGTGACCAGTGGGTGCTGGCGATACGCAATGCCAGCTACGAACAACTCAAGGCCACTTGGATCATGCTTCGTAACAAAGTCAAGAGGTTACGAGACATGGTGAGGCCCCTGTGAAAAAAAAGCACATTCCATTTTAGTTTCAGTTATGCCAGACACTGAATTTTAATCAAATCATCACAGTGATCACAGGTCACCTCAAGTCATCACAAGTACAAGCCATCATAAGCCATCACAAGCCATCATAAGCCATCACAAGTGATCAAAACCATCAGAAGTCATCGCAAGTCATCACTAGCCATCACAAGTCATCACTAGCCATCACAAGTCATCACATCATTACAAACCATCGCAAGACATCAGAAGCCATCATAAGCCATCACAAGTGATCAAAACCATCAGAAGTCATCGCAAGTCATCACTAGCCATCACAAGTCATCACTAGCCATCACAAGTCATCACATCATTACAAACCATCGCAAGACATCAGAAGCCATCATAAGTCATCAAAAATGGTCACAAGTCATTAAAAGTCATAACGATTCATCAAAACCATCAGAAGTCATTGCAAGTCATCACTTGCCATCACAAGTCATCACATCATTACAAACCATCGCAACACATCAGAAACCATCATAAGTCATCACAAGCTGTCACAGGTCATCACAATCCTTTTGTGAGTAAATATTAAAAAAACCTGCTACACTGAGCCATCTGATTGTGCATAAACATAACAATTTGAATTCCCCAGCCACAAGACACTGTTGCTATACCTCGTGATTCGGGGCAAGCTTTTGCATACCAACCACTATCTCTGGAATGGACTGGTTCCTTTGTGCCCTTCTTATCCATTGAAAACAGTGTACTGGAGCCAAGCGTCTCTTATGTAACTAAGCAAAAGCTTGCCCCGAATCACGAGGTATAGCAACAGTGTGTTAAGCATGGAGAATTCAAATTGTTATGTTCATGTGAATTTAAAGAACTCAGTGTACCAGATTTTATTAACTCATAACAGGCTTATTCATCTGAAGTTATTACGAGTCCTCACAAGTTGTCATGAGTCACACGTCACAACAAAACAGTAATGGGGACCAGTCACATTAGCATCGTTTTCCCACTGGTTATAAATGTCTGCAAGTGTTTGAAAACTTGCAAAAGCATTTTGAATCAACATGTGGGCAGTAGCTTGAGTGAAGCAAGAGAGCACTTTATGCTCTGACAAAAATCTCAAAGTCAGTGATACAAAATATACCTGTCGGCTTCGGACATTGGATTTTGATAGAAAAACAGAAATGACTCTGTGGTTTCAATCCTATTATTGCATCCATGCTGATGTGCATAACGAAGAAGTTGCTGAGGACTCAAATCGTGGTTAGAATATAAAAACCATCAGGAAAACACCTGGAACATGACGATAACTTACTGGCGACTTCGATTGTGTTTTGTGTCATGTCTTTTTGTTGACAGCAACAATCCACTGAAACTCAGCAGCAGCAGTTCCTGCAGCAACAGCAACTTCCTGCACCTACCAGACCACCAGCAACAAGACTTACACCGGCCCGACCTCCGCCACCAAGACCGCCCCCACCCCAGCTGACTGCCCTTCAGCCCAGGAGGAATGCCCCTCCTCCCCCTGCCAACACCACTGCCCCGGCCACCACCAGTACTCCGCAGGAACCGGCAGAGGGACTCCTCATCGACATTTCCTAAAAGCCAGAAACTCGCCCCGAGGCATTCTGACACACACACACACCATACATCCTGTCTGCTCTAGGCAAGAACACTCGGGACAACTGTGTGATTAGCATATATTGATTGACCACCTGTTTGCCTACTTGCTACCCATTTCCCAATCGATGCAAGATGGGTGCTTGAGTTGCCAATTAACAACAAAGTGCCTACAGCAGTGTCAATTCAAGAGGAATGTTAACAGCTTTCAAGATTATTTTATCAGAAATAGACAGAAAGGAAAAAAGAAACAAGAGAAAAAAATACTGTTCTAACTGGGTACACGAAAAGAACCCCCATCAAAAGACAGCAGCTTAAACATGCTGGCAAAAATATATTGGCTGTAAGACATTGGCCTTGACTTCCAGTTCCATCCTATTCAACAGTGCTGCTCCTCAGGTTTTCCCTCAAAACTTTTTGAAAGCTGCAACTCACCCGCCATTTTTAGCATTCTGCATCAACTCCGCACTAATATTTCGTTTCTATATGGTCATAAAGAGATGTAGAGAGCATCATGGAACAGTCACTGATGGTACACATTTGATTATGACTGCCTGCGTCAAGATGTTTGAGTAGGCAAACCATGTTTGTACTGTAGAGGACTTTCATACGACGTAACTATGGGCACGGACATTACAGGAAGTGTACCATGTCCATGGAGGCACGGGCATTTTCAAACCTGTTTCTATTGGCAATTTCATGTACCCCAGAATGTTGAGAGACTTCGAAGGCACGCGTTTCTGTGAACATCTGTGTAAATCTGTGTAAAACTTACGTGACTGAAAATCCACTGAGGAAATCAACACGGAGGACAGTAAGCTGTGTGAAGTACTGTCACTCTTTTTGTCGGTATTTCTGATCCCATCAGTGGAAATGCTGACCGCAGCGACTCAGACCAAATTCAGGTATTAACCGAACGGTGTTTGTGTAAATTGTTCACAAGAAACTTGTGTGATGATGCCTTGTGTTAATAACATCAAATAGCAACAGGTTTGCGGCGCATTTCAAATAGTGGCATTTTTCATTAAAATTAACTTCACTTGTACTTCACTGGAACATAATTAATAATGGAGAGGGTGCTATATAAATGTAAATGATTACTATTATTCTTATAACTGGAGAACTTGAGAATACTTTAAACAGTTTGTCTTTAAAATATGGAGATACAAGAAGTCACAGTTCATCACGACTATATTTTAAGATGTACTCAATCCACAATAAAGATGAGTGACGAAAACGGGTAGTTTGAACCAACAAAACAGGGGTGAGATTGGAGGAAAATGGAATATTCACCAGAGGTTTTGAGGGCCCCAGACCATGCAGTGTAAGGTCTACGGTGTATCAACTTGTATAGGTAAAAGACCACAGTGGTTAACTCAGGATTTTCCAGATTTTAAGATATTATTTCAAGGCCTGAATTCAGGAAAATCCTCATGGAAAAAAAAATCCAGATATCAAGAAAAATCCTGGTAAATCTCACCCCTTATTTAATGCTTCCACCTTGTAGATATGTACATGTAGATGAAGAGTACATTCTATTTAATGCTGCACCATGACTTCCAAAATAATGTACAATATTGCAAGAATTCGTGGTGTAAGGAGAGAATCCCTACTTGAGATGTATGCTGTGCTGCTGGGGAAAGCGATATGCGTAGTTCATTTGACTGTAAATAACAAGAAATACTGTTGTTTATCACCAAGGTGGTGGCGTGTTCAGCAGGCAATACCTTGCCTTAATCCTCAATTCCTATCTACTCAGTAGTATCAGATTGAAATGAATGTTTGTAATGAAAAATGTGTTTAATTTGCTTGGGTGCCACCTCTTGTAGCATATTTAGAGAACTGTGTGACTGATACAGTTCGTCACACAGTTCATTTTGGTGCGATTACGAATACATGTACATGATTTGGACAAAGGAAACCAAAGTGATGCTTGGCTTACGTTGTCTGAAACCAGTTTATTCACGGTTTGCATTACTGACCAATGGCTACTGGGCATTAAATACAGATTGAACAACTGATACAACCAAAATAAAACCGAAGCTGTCCCAATTGTTAAAAAGACAGAACTGAAAGTCAGAAATAAATAGTACAATACGTTTTCAGTGAGAATTTAAGACCGATACTGAAAAAGGGTTTTGTATTACTAAGATTGCATGCAAGCCGTTTGGATGGCTTCCGTGACCCATTGGCGACGTGAAATACATGCACATGTTGTCAATAATGACACATTGCCCTGAATATGACCGTACAGAATATGACCATACAGTTCACGTCGACCGACATCCATTGAAACTTGTCAGTCGGGACCCTTTGGTGTATTGGATGGAAGTGGGACATCATCTACCTGATGTAATATCTTCACAAAACTGTAAGGAACTACAGGCATCCGGACCCTGGGGGGGAAAAAAACTGTTTTGGGGGTTTCTTTTTGAATTGTGGGGGTGGTGGGCATTGTCACATGTTCATCCCACCTCAAATCACCGCCTTCAACAGTGATTTTCACCATGAAAACCCACCAAACTACCACCCGAGAAATTAAAAACGGCTCCACGTTTACCTGGCAGTATGTACACTTCACAAGTATCAGTTTGTACAGTTTCTATTTACACATGCTAGCCTCAAGAATGTTCACACTTCAAACTAGATACGTACCTCGGGCATTGATCTCTGGCAACCTGTGGGGACCAGTGCCACTGTTTAAGGAACCCCCACAGAACCCCATCTGTCTCTACGTTCTTGCTAGATAAGTCATTATTTTCTAGTTACACAGGTTCTTTTTATGATGCAGCATGATGACGTGGCATCCAAATGTGTGATTTTTTTTCCACCCTCAATCCAAAGTGTACTCCAATGTAAAACTGAAGCTTTCAAAAACAAAGGGGTGAAGTCTTCACTCATATTTTTCAACTCTGTGTTACCAGCTAACATACCCACCCCCCCAAAAAAAACAACAGACTACCAGTATGTGGCAGTTGGTACCCAACATACATCTTATGAACCTCTTTGAAGTTCCATCACAGCATACATGTAGCTGCCATGGTAAACACGAATTCACGGGTGGACATAAACCGTGGACATCTTGCAGCTTCAACTTTCCAATTTTTTCAACTTCCCGGACCGGAATAACAATCACTAAGAATGCAGAAAAATTTCGTCAAAGGTCCAAATTTCAAGTCCCTAGAACTCACTGGATCAATGTACTTCATGATGCTGATGCAGCAAATACTGGAAATTTTGCTTTTCTTTTTTTTCATTCTCAATCCAACTAATCAGAATTAAAGCACAAATCCTAATCTGATTACCTCGTATCAAGAGTTCAACCTGTGAGGTTGTCTCACACTATCATCTCACCAAGACGAGAACATGGTAGCAGGTTTGGTTTCAAAGATGACGTAAACATGAACAATGGAATAAAATAGGTACACATCCTACCTCCTAGTCCTCTTTTTTTTTATTTTACACTTTTCTACAGCTACACTTCTGAAACTGAGGATTTAAAACAAGAAAATGATTTCCATGTGGTTACAACTCTGGAAGTCTGATACAGAGCCCAATGCAGAACCAAACTGAACCCCAAAGAAGTTTTAAAAAAAAGTCAATTGTTCAGTAACCTTCAGCTACTACAAAAATGCTGACACTTGTACACACAACCTCCTCAGCTTCAAATCTGATCCCCAAAGTTGCTTACAACTTTTGGGTTTTTCTGATCAATCTCAGCTTTCAGAGTGTTTCCATTTCATGTCAAAGAAACAAATTTGAATGGAAACCTTTTACAAGTGTATGCCTGGTAGATTGAATAGAATTCTTGATCAACCTCTTCCCAAGGCTTCCGGTGAAGTTGAATAGATGAAAGATCTTTTGAAGTTGAATCAACGTCAACAAATGATTGATCAAATAACAAAACTGAATGACCCTCTTTGATTCTCGAATGTACACTAAAGGAGCAGCCAATTTGAAATGAACTTCACTGGGCCTTGCATCAAACTGAACGATCCTCCAATTGCAACTGGCTGGGAAAACCTATGATACTCATAGTGCTAAAAATAAAAAAGACAAAAAACACTCCCCACAAAAATGTAAAACTAAGTCCTGCATATAATTAACATGTAAGTGTGCTCCAAATTCAGTGGAAATGAAGGTGTCAAACACATTGATATCCAGCGTACAGATTTGAGGTTAAAACACCCACAGAAGATAATGGAACGCGGAGACGGTCAGTTGGATGGACCAACGGTAGTCACAGCGGGTCAATCTGTTGGTCAGTGACGTCCACTGCGGCTTCGGCTGGAGTGGCTTGGGCGGGCAGACGCTGAGGTGCGCCGGATGAACTCATCCACAGCAGCGGCATGAGAGCGTGGCATATCAGCCTGGAAAAGGAAAAAACAAGAGTGCTGAATAACAAAGTAATCATTTTCAAAGTTACGATCATTTTCATGCATATTTTTACCCAATGCTAGACTCTTCCCGAGAGTGGAGTGAAGTTTTGCTCTCTCAAACCATCATGTTAATTAAGGTTACATGGTTACAAAATCACCATCACTGAGTAAGGAAGAACCAATTGACTTCAAGATACAGGACTTATTGATGTTCACTGTCCTGCTCAAGGATATAAGGACCATGCTTCTCTCAGTGTGATTAACAACATGTCCTGCCAATGAAAGTCCAAAACATACCAAATCAGGTAAAAAGCCTGAACAGTTGAAGAGCCTAGTATTTAGAATTTTTCACCCACAGGTTCACCTACCATTCTTCTCTCG
Source organism: Acanthaster planci (assembly GCF_054643075.1). NCBI lineage: Eukaryota > Metazoa > Echinodermata > Asteroidea > Valvatida > Acanthasteridae > Acanthaster > Acanthaster planci. The sequence goes on from NC_141788.1 coordinate 14,129,614, forward strand.
CGCACTTTGATCCTGTCCCTGTCACGTCCCCGGTCCCTGCCCCGGTCCCGCCCCCGGTCGCGTTCCCGGTCCCTCTCCCTCAGCCGCTCCTTCTCTCGCTCCCGTTCTCGCATCCGCTGCCGCATCTGTTCCCGCTCGCGCTCCCGCTCGCGTTCCCGGTCCCGGCCGCCGCGGGCCGAGGGGGGCATCAGGGGTGTCGGGTAGTCCCCCATGCTGCCCCGGGGGTGGGGCATGGCCCCCGGTGGCGGCGGCATGCGGCTGTGGTGGTGGTGGTGGTGGGGCGGGGGTGGGTAATGAGGGGAGAAATTGTCCACCGGATACATCTGTAATGGGAAAGATCCCAGGATGTGGCTTTGTTTTAAAAGAGACTGCAACTTTGATGCCAGGAACAGCAATGCATTTGAAACTGTTCTACACCTTGTAAAAAAGAAGCAACATCTGACTCTGCCAAAAGCAAAGGGATAAACAAGGCAAACCTCCTACTGGGTCATACCCTGACAATGCAACATGATTTTTCACCACACTCTCACAGACTGGAATGATATTTGATGTTACAATTGACCTGTATTGGTGTACAAGTACATTCGCATGCCAACATGCACAAACTCTACTGAGATCCATGTATTGCATCTCATTTTACACTTGGAAGCCATATTTTAAAAAAATCATCACTTAAAATCTTAACATTGTTGCCAACACCATAAAAGTAACATGTGGAACAAATGAAGAAATGGGAAGAATATTCCTTTTCATAAGTCTAGGTCCAACGTCATTTTGTTGTGCACTTTCTAATTGATCTATGCTACAATTCTGATTTCATACACAAAAATCAAGGCCAATCGATGGGCTTTAAAACTTGGCTGCATAGGCAAGACACTTTCTGAAGAACCAAACTGAGCATGAACTGACACTGAATGTTCCCACTGCTAAACAAGTCCCACTACTGAATTCAAAGGTAAATACCGAGAGTTGTCAGCACAAGTAAATTTCCCTTGCAACATTTACAAGCTTGATCACTTGTAAAAACTTAAGACTATATTGAGGAATACACGTCACTCAACTGCAGGTGTAGCTGCATAATATATACAAATGTGCTTGCAACTTATTGATTCATATCATCTGAAAAGGGATGGTGTGTAGAGCAACTTTAATTCCTTGGTTCACAACTGACCAGTCTGGTAACTGGTAAGAGCTCAAAGCTTGAAGGCAAGGGCTGTTATGGTAACAAGACCCCTAGCCAGTTTAAAAAGACTGGGTTTGCAATCTTCTCAGCTCACTACTCTCCCGACTTAAAGCACCCTTCTGGTCAAAATGCTAAAAGGAATCAAGAACTGACCAATTTTCAGGGAGTCTGTTCTTTCATTTCACTTCATCGTTTGTACACATCCCTCCTGACCACGTCAGCGGCAGGTGCCTTGAACTTTAAACAATTAAACTGACGCTTGTGCAATACATACTGCTCCGTATGACAAAGAGTGCAATGACGCAGCATTTCCCAGTGATTCAAAGCACCCACAGTACGGGTAACGGACCAATAGGATAGGCCATGCTATCCTTAATATTTAAGAACATGCTACCCTGCCTCAGTATTCAGCTCCAAAATAAACAGCAAACAGGCTGCAGAGGTTTTGTGAGCAGCTATGATAAGCCTTACCGGTGGCTGGTGGTGGAATTGTTGCATGGGCATTGGAGGGACTTGCCGACTGTACTCTCGCATGTAATCTGAATAGGACTGAAGGCCAAAGGAAAGAAAAAGAAGAAATATCAAATAAAAAAAAATCAATTAAACGGTTCAATGTGGCTGCATTAACCCTAACCCTCCTCAATCCTTCACCTGTTGGAGGACTGAGGAGTGTTAGGGTTAAAAGGCTTGTTGGACCTGAGGATTACTGATCAAACAGCTGGGTAACCTGCTGTGAGTTTGACTCGATAGGGAGGGCAACTGTTTAAGGATGCCTATTAACGTAGTTCAGCTGCACAGTAACTCTGGGCAACACCGCCGGGTGCTGGCGAAATGTACGCACTGGAGGTACTTGTGTGGATTATGACAGCAAGTTACACACAATACACATATGCTGCCATGGTGTATTTCCGTCACAAAATTTTAGGAAAGGCTTTTGCCCTTTCCAGCATCCTGTATTGGGCATAAAACTGCTTTGATATGGAACATGACCTTACTTTACTCTCCTAGGGAAACACCATGGATCCAAGGGGGGGGTGTGGATCCACTACAGGGGATAAAATTCAACACAGTGTACATGTAATAATGTGCCATCCGAGAGACTTTGTGCTACCTACAATAGTTAGCCAACTTGGCCAGGGTTTAATGTGAAATACAAATGGCTGGAAACACTTCTTTTTCCAAGTAAGGAAGCACACAAAGAATCCTGAAGAAACTTACTCCATTCATGACCACATCTCTTGGGACGTCTGAGTAGTGTGTCCTAGAACAAAGGAAGAAACGGTGTCAGGCGATTCACATCTCCACAGAGCTTATATTTTCCATAGCTCCATACTCCCAATGAAGTCTGCATTTTGCGTCTAATCATAAACACCTCAGAAAGCCTCCCTATTCAACAACTTGACCCTGTATTAACATTTGACGATGCCGCTAAAAAGCGATAATGCCCACTGCATAAATCACACACTGGTGCCTGGATACGAGACGGTTTAATTGGTTCTGATTGGTCAAGAGTCTGCGTTCACGCGGCTCGACACACGCGCGCCAAGTCCATATAAGGAGATTCTTTTGGACAACTACAAAATAAAATGGACGGCAGTGTTTGGGAAAATGAAAGTAAAATTCTACAACAAAATCGTTGGAAATCTGTCACATAATGACCTCTTTTGACTCTAAAAAAGGTATTTCAGAATGGGAATAAATAAGTGCTAGGCCGGTAATGTTTAAGACCGGAGGAGAATGAACGCTGATAATGCCCTCACCTGAGGTTGCATCCATTCTCCTGAGCTGGTCTTAAATGAACAATTAATACCAGCCAAGCATATACTTATTCCCTTAAGATCACATACCAGTTTCTAAACAGGTCTGCAGAAGATGGTGTAAATGGTGGATGGTCATTATGGACATAATGATGCCTTTGTCTACCCATAATCCCCTCGCTGCTCTGTGAATCCAAAAACCCTTACCCTTTCAGAGGTCAGCAGTCTTACCCTATGCATTAGTGTGCAATACTGTACACTGTAGAACTGTCCACAATAAGTATTTGTGCCAATATGAATTGAGCCATTTGCCTTCTTCGCAGGAGGACCAGGCATTTCATATTCATTTTGGAGTGGTATCCTGACACTATGCTCACCTTGGGCGCTTTCTGTCCATAAAGTAGGCTGTAGAAAAAAAGATGGTAATTTGTCATTATTTGACTGGATACTGAAGACCATTGACTTTTTCAGATTGAATCAAATGATGCCAAGGAGTGGACACAAAAAAGAAAGGCCGACTCATAACCATACTCTCAGCCCCATCATAAGTAATCACCAAGCCCCCACCTAATCATCATCTCTTGCCTTTCACATTTACGACAGACTTGAATCTCCACTATATATTCTAAAATGACTGACAAAAAAAGGAACAGCAGCTTGGAATGATATGGCTCATGATGCTGTCTAGTCTGGTTTTTCACATTGTGGTTGGCTACTGCCAAATGAGGAAACAGAATTTCTTTTGGGTAATTATAGAAATTAGACAACTTTTGGTGTGCTGTTTTGCCACTTCAGTATATTACAGGTGACATGCACACACCTTTTTGCCCTACCACAGCAAATGTAGCCACCCCTTTTCCAAGTCTAGGGTGATATGACCTTATTTTAAGTGAGTCAACTTACGATCTCTGGGCATGGGTCTGCCCCTGCTGGGCCTACTATCCAGGTAACCCTCTCGGCGGCGTCTACTACTGTACAAGGTAAAAAAAAAAGTTACCAGCATGAAATAAGGGAGTTATTTAAAATAAGATGGTGTCTACTACTTTGCAAGGAAAAAAAAAACAATTTACGAGCTTGCAATAAGAAGTTTCCAAAAAGCAACAAAATTCAAATATCACGATTGCAATGCTCCCGACATCAAAATCAAAACTACTGACAGTCAGAGAAAACTGTTGTGTGTTCTGTTGGCAGAGCGACGTTCTCTTCCATTCAGGTAAATCATGTTAGCACTGTTCGAAAATAAGAGTTGCTAATATCAAGAATGCAGTGATGAGGCACTTCCAGAAATAATACATCTCAGATGTCACTGCATTATAATCCACACCTTTGGTGAAACCTTGTTAACCACTTCCCGCCGGGGAGCCCAGTTCTGGAGACCTTGGCTGTATATGCCTGGCCGGGGTGCCCGGAATCGAAACTTTATTTATGAAAAAATATAAAGTCGCCCGGCTTTTTAGAAAAAGTTTACTTGCTGCCAGTCAGCTGTTAGGACTTGCCAATCAAGGTTTATATGCTGTCTGCAGAGTGCTGGCCATTTTTAGCGGAGGTACATGTAATCTGTCATTGTTTTGAAACAGTACTATTGTTTGCCGCTGGCAGCGCCTGCTGATTATCAGCAGGGATAAAAGCGCTCGTGGTATCTGTACTAATGTACAGACAACACCACTGTCCAGCAACACACTGGGCCAATTTCCAGAACGAGGAAATCACGCAACATCGCACAAAACGGGCTCTTTACGGGCAGCGTGCATGGCTGCAAGTCTCACACGTCAATGGAGGTTGCCTGTCAGATAAGACATGCCACAAGACTGTGATTTGTTTGGGTGTACCCATCCATAAATGAACATAAGAATGTCTGAAGAATTTTGAAAACATAAAAAAATGAAATAGTGCCCGGCAGCGGGTGATGCATGCCGCTAAACTCCAACCAGCAGGAAGTGGTTAAGAATGTTCTATCAAATTGAGCATTTTGCATACCCGTCATTTTTGGCCTCACTGTGAATGCATTACATTTCCCAGAATCTTTTAAAGACCTTTGAGGGATGTTCTTTCCAAACCGTTTGAGAAATGGGGTAAAGTTTCAGACAAGCTGCGGCTTAAATTTGAATTATGAGAAAAACCCATCAGGCATTGAAAGAAAAACGGATCTTGCTCGTGACTACGTACTTGATGACCATTTACTTGCAAAGTAATATTTCACATTGGCTTTCAACAGAATAGCTGCAGAATTTACATGGCATCTGCAGTTACTGTGTGAAAAGATGATCGTACTTTCCCATTCAGTGACACTTCATCTCTGGTGACTTGCAATAACTCCTGGTTGGAGTAAGTGAAATTTGGCCTTTTTATGTCTCAGAGTTGGATTATGAGCGGACATAAGAGCATGACCAATTATTTGGTTTGTCAGTTGACTAGTGGTGCAAGTAGAGGACTACTTTTTTCAAATCCTCTTGAGTTTTCAATGTCTGGCCTGATTTCATGGATATTAGAGTCTTATCTCTTGGAACGGCTCGTATTGCTTTCGTATTCTCTATCTATTACATGACCATTTCATTAGCTTGGTATGCTCTGATTTTTTTGGCAGCTTGCATTTTAGAATAGTACACTTCCACAAAATAAAAACGTACATCAGGAAGTATTGTGCCATTTTCACCTCAAATTTCTAAAACGACAGCCCACAAAATGGAAACAATGTAGGTGTAAGGGTGTGGCCTTTACGATAACACATACCAGATGTCTGCAAAGGGTGATTATATTGTCCCAGCATCGTAAATGTCCATGTTAGCACAAACGCCATTTCATTTGGGGCAAAGTTCCATTTTTGGGTCAAGAAGTACACAAATCCTCACAAAATTGTGACTTTTTGGATCGTCCATATTGGAAATGTCCACGCAATTGGTCCACTTGTGCACTCTTCTTGCTGTATAGGATAGAGTGATGTGCAGTGCGGTGGACAATGCACGCCTACTACACTATTAGGCTTGGCTTTCAACTCTGTGTCCATTGTGGCTAAGATCCATCAGCATGTGATTGGGAGACAAATAGATGCAGTTCTAAGTACAGTCAGGACACCGGTCATTTCCCATAGGACTGAACAAAGTTCAGCCCGCCATGCATGCAAACTGGGCTTTGAAGGCCGTGCACTGGAGCCCATAAAGTGTCATCACAGTGGATTGTGGATATGCTTGTGGACTCGGCATCAACTACACACTGGCTTGTGAACATCAACTACGTGCTGGATATTAACGTCCAAGGAAGGAAATATCCTGAGATGGTATGGCAGTGCCTTCTGCTAAGTTGTGTGTCAAAGCAGTGGTAACACAGATGGGCAAATGGTACGCCAAGCACAAGTACCAAGTAATAATTTCAATAATCTGAGAGCGTTCTCAGATCTGGTATAAAAGATACACGTCCAGGTCCAACTACCAGCACAAACGCATTATGTAGAAGGGCAATGTAGAAACAAAATAAACACATAAGGCAACTGCAAGTGGTGTGGTGTGATCTCGAGGCAACCCCCTCTTCAGAATCCTCCATCTAAAACACATTTTGGATTCAGGATCCTGTCCCCTCGGTCAAAACCACTGTGAATCCCTGAATCCAGAGTAGAAGATCTGCTTCCGCCAAGATGCGCTGTGTAGATTATTACCAAGGTGCCTTGGGCACGCAATGATTGAGGGAAAGTTCATTCCTTAGCGGAAGTGTTCTGCCTGGGGTGTGGGAGGAGGGTAAAAAATAATCAAATCACAGATAGAGTCCGTGGGGAGAGAGAGAGGAATCCTTGGGGAATCAGCCGCGAAGTGGCAGCAGAATTTTTAAGTCGTTTCAGCGACGGACACACAGCTGATGGCCTCAGCCAGGTGGTGGGGGAAGAACCTGACGGGATCCGTCACCATTTCTGCTCAGAGAGTGGGGGGAGGAAGACAGGTTAGCCTGACTGGTTAGTAATGGTTAATGGATGCATAGCTGCTGTTGGAGTGTACCAGGAACTAGAGTCATGCAGGATGGACACAGAGGAAATGGCACCTCTGTGGCAAAGAATGACATGCACAGGCAATGGTGGCAGCGGCGGGACAAGATGGCATGTTGACCTTAACGCTTTCTGGAATGGAAAGTTGGTCAAATTTGGTTCAACCATTCAAAAAATATGCACGCTAAGGCCGTTTTTCTGTATTTGAGGACAGCATACCCTGAATCCCTGGCACTCACCACTGTGTGCACTGCCTCTTGAGTTTGGAACCCACATTGTTTCTGCTAATGCCAGCCCAGGCATACCAAATATATTCGCACATGGCAATGCTGATCTAACTGCTTTTAACAGTTCACGCCTCAAGACGTCTTAACATGATCTGATCATCTATATTCACAGCCTGGGGCAGCTGAAGGCTTCAACCGTTGAAGCTTCCCCCGAGTGCACCCCATTTGTTCTGTGCAAACACATACACACACGACATCTGGGGAGATTGCTAAGGCAGGCAGCATGAATAAGAACTCGACAGTAGTCGATGGCCTGCTACAGTTGCAAATATCACTGTGGCAAGGGCCTCAAGAGTGCTAACAAAATATGCATTGATGGTAAGAAAAAGTGTGACAATAGTGCACACTTGACTCTCTGGAGTCGGTATTTGTGGGATTTGGCTGTATTTTAAAGGTGGGCAAATGCTAGAAGTTCAGTATTTTGGACAAAAATATGCGGTATGGGACTGGTTAATACTACAAAAATCTGGCCTGTTCTTTAATATCGGAACCAAGTCAGGGAAAGCATCGTGTTCCTTAAACACAGTCCCAAAGTAACTTTTCAAAGGTGATAAAGTGAGAGGTAAGACTTGGCCATTGTGCATCGGGCACCCATACTGTTGTTCCCAGCTTGTGCGCATTCAGCTGAAAGTAATTTTTGCATACCCTTCTCCATGTGCACATAAAATTGGGGCCCATGCATTGGAGCTCAGGGCCCATATTCTTCAACAAGAATGTCCCGCACCGACCTAGAGCTTTTCAAGCACTGGGTTGCTGCCTCACATTACATGTGCCATGTCTTACAACATATAAATGAGTGATATAAAAATGCCTTCGGTAACACTGGCATAACAAAGAGTTTTTCATTAATTGTATCATCAAGAAACAAAACAGCATCTGTCCGACTTGCTGGATGTAAAGTTGCAACTCATTCAAATGAACTGTCCAGCTGCATGCTGTGGGATTTAACCCTCAGAGGCTGGTGCACACGTGAAGTAACAGCCTGACATGCTGTGGAGCGGTCCGACATCGGACCCAGAAACAGCCTAACGTGCCGAGGTGACTGGCTGCTGTCGCTCGCAGCATTCAACTTTCCAGCAACATCACCAACTTTGTTGGGTGTGACATGAGCACCATATGGCTATCCATGGCAGATGACCCGTTGAAGGTGGACCTTGAGACTCCAGCACCTACCAGATATCACAGAGACTGTCCTCTCTCACACATTTCTCCATCAAGAGAATGCTCAGTTTGTTAAAAAATGGTCAAAGACTGTAGTGTCCAACCTTACCGTAAACCGGCCATCAGGCCAGTATTTTCAATACCTTACACAGTTCTGCTGCTAAGAGACACTAACAACACAGTCCTTCGCCCATGTTCGGGGCCATGTGACCCCCTTTTCTGCTCTATGGTTATAAAGTCCACGATTACTCCATTGAGAGGCTGTAGTCCATCATCAGGGGCCACATGACCCCCTTCCGAGCGGTAGCATCCTAGACAGCTCGAGTCCGTGTTTTTAAGGCCATAAGGCTGGAGTCCTAACCTCAGTGGTTCCCGGTTCCTGCGGGTGGCCATCTCACGGCGCCGGCGCCGGGCATCTCGCAGGATCTCCACCACGTCAATGTGCTCGTCTTGTGGGAAGAGTCGGCAGAGGGCCTCACCGCAGCGCGTCTCAACCTCCTGAAAGACAGAGGGGGACACAGACAAAGGAGAAAAGGTCTAGAATCTGATGACGTTTTAAGAAGTTGCATCTGCGTCCCATGAATGACCCAGCATTTGGCCTCAGGGTATATTGGCTACAAACACAACCGTACTCAGTAATCACTGAACACGAGTGAGACAACTTCTGCCTTGAAGCAATTTGATATACTGGACGTGTTCTACGTTTGAATTTACACTGCACTCCACGGCACTGAACAGCTCCACACAAGGCGCGCAATGCAATTTACCCTTGGCGCAGTGCAACACACAGTGTGATATGGACATATGATATGGACTTATGTCCATATCACACTGTGTGTGATATGGACATAAGTCCATATCACAATGTGTGTGATATGGACTTATGTCCATAAGTCTGATTGCAATCAGCAATTCTGATTTACGAGTTTTGCCCTTACCCGATTTATATTTATAAACACTGTATACTCGGTGCTTGTCCCAGACTTGCGTCCCCACCACAAAAAGTACATCTCGCGACAGCAATTCTGATCGACCAGTAAGCTTGCTTGCAGATAACTGCACATCTTGATACACTGAGTATTAAACGCTATGAAATATGGTCCATAACTCCCGTTGATCAAACAATTTTTGCTTTAAATTTGCAAAGAAGCATACTTGGCTCTTACCTGTCCGTCGCGTCCTATCTTCACTGGTTTGTTGTCATTCCAACTGTTGAAGAGATGTCCCGTCTTGCTGAAGGCAAGCTCTTGCCTTGGCAGGGTAATGGAAGCCATAATGAAAATATAAGATAAGCTCACAACAATTTCAAGAATTATGTAGCAAAGCCTACACGGCCTTAACCCTAACACTCCTCAATCCTTCACCTGTTGGAGGACTGAGGAGTGTTACGGTTAATGAATTGAAAATATCAGCTCCCAGGGCCAAGCAAAGGGTGACTAATTTTTTCTCTTGAGAAAAACCAGGGTGGGGGGGATCCTTCAAAACCTATCAATTTTTGCAAGTGGATGACCAAGTCCCCGTAACTGCTGTTGGCATTGGTGAAGCAGGGGTTGTGAAAAAGGAATTCAGTCTCTTGATTCTTAAGGTGCTAGGGATGCAGAACTGACCTGGTAATCCAGTCTATTTTGAAGACACCGCCCAGCACCGAGCGACTCATTCCGTTGGGCAGGACCCAGTTGATATTGGGGCCGTCTCGTCTGGACTCTGACCTCATGCGCGCAAAACCTGGAGGAGAAATGGACCAGTAAAAGTAGTCTAAACAAAGCCTCAACATGGCTGCAGCTGAATTATGTGGCTGCGGCTAGAAACAATACATGGGTCTTTGGAAAAAGCATGTGGCCGCTAGATGGCAGCTTCCATTCGCATGCACATTATTAAAAGCGATAGTCACGTTATTCAGACAAAATAGAGTCCAGCATGCTGCTAGCCTTTGGGGCCTGTAATGGTCGACCTTTTTCAGCATTTTTCAGGTAATGTACACAGCGACTAATCTGATTGTACACAACACCAGGCTGCTAATACCCAATTCAAGGCATTTCCAAGGCAAAACTGTCAGCAATCAATGACCACAATCCATCAGCTCCACAAGCTTTGGGGGCAAAGCCTGAACTGAGTCAAAATGATTTCCCCTTGGGAGAGGTGTTCACGGAGGCTCACCTTGAAATTTTCCACTTTCCTTGACGGAGAAAATAAGCAGGACATTCCGAGACTCACGGAACGCTTGATTCAGCATCTGCTCATTGTTGGGCAGAGTAGACCACACTCCCTATTTAGACATCAGGGGGGAACACACAGTCAACAATAACCTCTTACACACAACATGCAAGGGAGGGGCGCCCGATCAGTTTCCCACAAGCTTTAGCGATTTCTTGAACACCAAAAAAAACGTTCTTCCTTTTTATCACTAAATGCAAATGCTCTCGGAGAAGGGAACTATCACGCCCCTAGATAGGCCCAAATTCTCAAGTATAACCTAATGAACTATGCCTGTGAACAAACACAGCTTCGCTGTCTGAATGCACAGCATTCGCACAGGGTGACCGACAGCCTCCAAACAATAGTAACTGGTCATTACATACATACCCTGGCCTTGGCCAAGGCCACATTCTCATGGTTGTTGCTCTTGATGAGGAAGTAGCGGGCATCTCTGAACAGGTACTTAAGCTTGGAGGTTGGATCTGCTGAGTAAACGGGCAAAGAACATGGTTGCAAACTGTCAACAACTTGGAACGTGGTGCCGGAGCCTTTCTGAATTCTTACAAATCTGCTGGAAACCAGTGGTAACGTGCAAGGCAAACAATGGGCAAGCTTTACGCGCCTCCCCTTGGTCAAATCTTCCGAAACCTTTCTGCTGGGAGGAATCTGGAACGGTGTTTCTGCTTTTTTCCCTAAAAGAACTACTAATGGTGATGCCATTTGGGTGTCAAGAAGAACTGTGAAGGTTCCAAGCTCTCTTTATTTGATAAATATCATTTCCAGTGTTACTTGGCTTGTCTGAATTAACAGATAAATTGTTCTTGTCAAAAATGCCCTTCTGGGGTCTGTGATGAGCAGTTACTGTCTTTGGTAGAAGAGAGATCTTTACTAATGTGTATTTGGAGAGATTGGATGTGGATCAATAGGGACTTTAATCATTGAAGTGGGCTGCCTTGCTACAATGCATTCTTAACAAGCTTCACATCAGGTGCTGATACCTTTGCGAACTTTGCTCGATGACTCCATTGGGGCCTGTTTTTCACCTCCTGTGGACAAAAAAAAAGAAAAAAAGAATGCTTCCAATCAAACAAGGTAAACTTTTTTCAAACTAAATCAGATAGCTTTGATCACCATGCCAACAACTTTGATTTTTTTTCCAGGTGGCCTGATTTGACCTCAACTTCTCACATAGAGAAGACTTCTCCCTTTGAAAAGTGTTGGCTGTCAGATTCTAAAAAACATACGAGGACTGGTAGCTCTGATGGAATGCTTCTGATTGGTCTTTGTGTATGTATACACGGCAGACATGCTTCTATGGTTAGAGTTATTTGAATAGCAGTGAGTGTCACTTGTACGTTAGTAACATACTCAGTCCTAGAAACAACATTATTTTCAAAAGAAATGAAAGAGCACAGATGGTTTTTGAGATTGCCCCAAACCTGCTGTGACGTCTGTCACTGATCGTGGAAAGTTTGATAATATCTCCAGGCTTTGTCTACAGTACCTGATTCTAGGCCACTTCCTTTCTTGCCAGATCTCTCATACACAATAGGGGAGATAGATCGCTTACGAGGCCTATGCTTTCGGGGCTTGTCTTCTGAGGAGGCGACGGAGAGAAAAAGAGGGTTAAGACTCCCAGGCATTATCTGTAAGAAGATTGCTTTTTGTGATGGTGTAACTCTCTGCCCTACTAGGGTAATGCCGGCCGTCAACCACTCTGTGCAAAGGTAGCCCTTTGATGGTGAGCAGCAAGGAGATTGGAGAGGCACTCAATCACCACTGATGTCCTGCACATTCAACCAAAGTGAGAACGCTACAGACTTGTGGAATGACTGGTGGGTATTCTGTGCCATGCGAGGGAGAATGAGCGCCAGCAGGCAATGTTTTGCACTGCACGAGGCCAGTGTTTGGTCGAGAAACCTCTCCGTCTCTTGTTCACATATCAAATCCACATGCTTTGTGCTTTCTGAATGCTCCTAAGAAAAACAACCAGGCTTGCTCAGACTACTTGAACCGTTTGCTAAGCATGCATCTCCCATGCTCAGCAATTTCCACGGTTAAGGTCAGAGACCGAAACCAAAAAGAACCATTCTCCGAGGAGCAATCACCAATGACGTCAGAAAGGCTCAAATCACTCGTCACAAATATCTACTGAACAAATACTTCCAATGCTTAGCAAATTTCTACTTTCAAAGAGACCAAAACCCCCATTCTCACCAGATTGCTCGGCACTGACATCAGACAGGCTGGACTCACTCTCGTCGCTGCTGCTGGCCTCGCTGCGCGTGTCAAAACCCTCCAGGTCCTGTGCTATCATGGCGTCCGGTCTCGTCTCCTCGACCTCCTTGGGCTCTTCCTTTTTGGCTTCCTCCTCAAAGCCAAGTCCTGGGATGCTTGCTTCTAGCTCTTCACTGCCATCTTCAGTTGGCTTGTTGTTTCCCTCCACTGATAACCAAAAAAATTCAGAACAAAAACAAACAGAATACAAGATCAGACCGAATAAAGTGGGTCAACGGTCATCCAGCCTTCTTCTTTAGGTATTAGCATGCAAACAGGAATGGACAACATTTTGCATCCAAGTATGTCCACTTTGTCTGTGATGTCAAAGAGATTGAATTATTCCACTGCAAACTAAACCCCAGCAGTGGCAAAATCTCTCTGGCACACTTTGTGGGGTCCTGTCATAAATATACCTGTAACCTGATAAACCAGCCCCACAGCACTTTGTGTTCTAAACCGCCAGGCTTTTGATACGCTTCCAAACCACAACATTTCTGTACCTACACTCCAAGTCCAATTACCATTTTTAAATTTAAGCCCTACTTATTGAAAAGAAAACTCAGGGACTAGTTCAAAAGCCCATGATCCGTATGACTTCAGCCTTCAAGGTAGAGACCAGATTGACAACCAAGTAATGTTCGTGGAATGTTAAAGATGAGAACTATGACGAACCATGGAGGGAATCCTCTGTCTCAGCTTGGTTTGACTCTGCCTCCTGTACCAAAAAAAGAAAAGAAAATTGAAGAGGAGATCTTTTGCCCTACTTCAAGACACCATGAATGCAAACAAACCCGTGTCTTTATTGCCTCTTATTTTATTTATATACAATCATTTCTAAAAAACCATTTCGTGTATCACAATGAGCCGCTCGTACCTCCTTTGCGGAGGTGGCGACTTTCTTCTTTGTCGGTATGCCTGTTTTACTTGAAGTCTTCAGCTTAGCCTTCTTGGTTGGAGGTGGAGAGGTCACAGGGTCTTGATCATCTCGTTTCCCCTCTTCTGCCTCCTCAGGCTGGGCTGACCCTGCCGTTTCCTCTGCTTTCCCAGTTTCGTTTTCCTCCCTGTCTTTCTTAGTGGGCATGGCAGTCTGCTTTGTCGTCGTTTTGCCACTTGAAGCTCTTTTCTGGCCCTGAGTTGTCTTCTTGGCGGCCCCCTTGGCGCTGCTACTCTTGGTCACTGAAGGTGCGTCGCCCGGGGATGCCTTCTTGACGACCTTTTTGATCCTGGTGGCGGTGGTGGGCATTGTCTTGGCCGATTCCCCATCTCCTCCCGAGGTGGCCTCTCCAGACGCCTGTGAGGCAGACTTTGGTGTGGATGATTTGGGTGTGGTCTTGGCTGCTGTCTTGGTTGTCTTTGTCTTGCTGGTCTTGGCACTACTAGACTTGCTCGTTTTGGGCGTCGACTTTTTTACTGAAGGAGGAGTCTGTCCTTTGGTTGTAGCTAAAAACGACAGCAAACGAGTACATGTGTCAGTCTAAATTGAATGGATACACAAGAAAACAAGCTGTAAACGCCTGGGAGACTTTTACAGGTCATTTCATGGACTACATTACTGAGATCCCACACTGCATATAATCTGCTTTTGATAGATACAGAACATGCAAAGGCACACATAATCATATTGATATTGCATATTGACAGACAGAGAGAGGAGACAGCAGCTTTCAGTAATAAGTTCCGATGTACAGTATGCCTTGAACATAAAACACTTGTGCCAGCATGAAATTACACAAATAGGCCACTCTTTATCCCTATTAATCGACCTCAACTTTTTACAAGTTTTCTGAAACCTTTAGACTGTGTGGCAGAGTCAAGTCAAATTTGTTCATACATTGGCGACTGCTGGGGGAGAAGGCCAATAAATTGAATAACAAACACTGACCAAACTGAACGTTTTGTGAACAACATCTGCAAATCATTCAATGATTCCATGGTACAAGAACCAAACAACACATTCTACGTACTTGAACATTTTCCCTTCCTTTTTTTGGAACAATAGCAATCCGGTTGGAATGGTCCAACCGAACACAAAGGTTTCCAGCTTGAAATTGAGATGCTCCCTAATCCCTCAACAAATTATCAAAAAAACTCCTTCAGGATTCTGAAAGCCTTGGTTAGGGCTAATGTATTGTATTGTCTTCACCTGGCTTCTTTTCAGCTGGCGATGTGTCCATTTCTTCAGCAAACTCGTCATCCACTGGAGCCATGAGATCCGTTAACACATCCACCACATCGTCTCCTGTTACAAAATACAAGAAAGACAGGGGTTGAACGGCCACAACTTAGTTATTTACAAACATCCATTTTGCAAAGATTCCAAGCAAACCTAGCACATTTGACATGCATGGAATTACATTTATTCTAAACATGTCTCAGTGGCTGTTGCCAGTACCAGTGCAAGCATAGACCAGTGTGGATTTACAACTTGAACATGGAGGGCATTACATTGAACCACTGGAGACCAGCAAATGTGGCCCTCCACTGCATGGCCTACTTTACAATAACGAAACACCTGGCAGTCTGCAGACGTGACGCCCCATTGCCCATGACACTTTGAACATGCAACAACAGTTATGTTCTTATAATGTCCCCTTCTGTGGCCCCCCTAAGAGTTTCCTTGTTATCTGAACAGCTGACGAATGCTTGGGATGAGTCACCATGCAACTGTGACAACCATATCTGTCTGTATGAGGTGGCATGGGGTGCAAGACTTGGAGCCTACTATCAGGTTCATTGGTGCTATTCAAAAGCAGTTTATTTCCAGAAAATGTAGCCTGTGAAACAGCAGTGGACATTTCGCCGGTTCACGGTCCTCATATGTTTTTATTGTACCATCACAGAAACTGAACATGTGCGGTAGGCCCAAGTGTTTTTGGATACCTAGGAAATTTACCAAGGCAAACCCTCATGTAGTTCCATGCTTTGTACATCTACGGTGTGATTAAAACACTGACATGACTGACACTGTGAATTTGTATTCACAAGCTGGAATTTGGACTTAGTGCAATTTCAGACTTTTTTCATAAAAAACACCAGTTCAGAGCTACAACCACAAAGAGAAAATTGCATTTAGTGCAAAAACCTCCAAAATGTCCACAGCGGCTCCTGAACCTAACGTTAGGTCCCAGAGTTTTCAGTCACGCATCATAACCACGTGTCCATGTCCTAGCTCCGCAACAACAGTAATTTTGGTTATTTTGGCATCAATTCTATGCTGACATTAATAAAAAAATGAACCTAGGTGCAGGCAAATATTCATGACATTGTAGAAAAAAATTGGTGTCACTGTCATGCAGAGAGGACTTTTTGCCATGAGATGAAGTCATAGAAATTTCACGCATGGCCAGGTGGACAGCTGGTTTATATAAACTGATCCAGAACTGTTGAGACCGTCACACTCTGCTAAGTGTATGGACGTTGATTTTTGACTTGGAACCTAAGTAACTGGAATTCATGCCCACTCCCACCCCATGCCAACTTGGATCCAATACCGACTCAGACCGACCCACCCACCCACCTTGCAATTATAGTCCACTCATATTATGCCACTTTAGTCACATGACTTCTAGTTCAACCTAGCACGAACAAAAAATTGGCCTTTACCTGCCAATTCAAATCAGTAAACATCAAAGATACCCTGATGTATTTTGATAAAATCTTGACGAGAATAGTGGGAATCATCAGGGCTGGTATCCAAACCGATAGTGATATTGAATGTTCATTACATTGCACATGTGCAGTGTGTGGTGCACCACGTAAATGGCCAAAGTATGGAGATATGCAGATCGTCTTGTGAGGAGAGGTAGGATGGTAAGTACAAGCTCTGAATTTAGCCAAAAATAGCTGGTTACACGGTCAAAAAACCATAAGGCACGTGATTTATATGATCCAGTGATGGCTTTTGGGGTAGATTTGAATGGGTGCAGTTTCGTCTATTGGTGTTTTCAAATGGGACCAAATAGAACAGATTTCAAACATTTTCAAAGATGAATTCAGTCACCGTTCGACCATGTTTTACCACACACCAGAGTGGGCCCAGTACCTAGACCCAGTGATTGGATGATGAAACTCTCTGTGACATCCAGGAGCCTTTGTCATGTTTGTGACCCAGTGATGAAACCCAAAACTTCCTGAATATCCTGAAATCCTAAAAACCCTGAAATATCATGGTGGTTGTAATAATGCGAGCGCGACGCATAAAGCCCCTATGGTGTGGAAATTTTGGGTTCTAGATGCTCTGTGGTGCAATCTGAGGCATTTTCTGGCACATTTTCCTGACATTTTCTCCTGTTTACAGCATGAGATTAAGGTGAGATTTGTAGGCCTAAATTGAACAAGTTGGCATCTCTGTAGACAGGGTCAGAAAATACACCAAATATAAGGTGTCCCCTCATAATTTCCCTCAAAATTCAAAATACTGCCCTCTTTTCACATTAACCAGAGGCCTACAGTAATTGAGCATGATCTACCTAAGAGAATAAGCCTTACCGCAAAAACTGCACATGTGATTTTGTGTTTGGTAGAAAGGCATTGTGGGAAGGTAAAAGATTCAATGTTTGCACCATTTTCCTTTCCACAATGCCTTTCTACCATTGTGCAAAATCTCCTATTACGGTTTTCAGTTCTGCGTCATGTACACGAAGACGCATACATGTACATGGGGCTATCTACGCTGCGCCACAAACTCTCACAATATTACTCTTGAAAATAGAGGACTATTTAACCCTAACAGTCCCAAATCCTCCAATAGCAATACGATTTTACATACACCCTAGGGGGTTGGGGTTAATATCGTATATGTAAGAATTCCACACCAATCGAAAGCTTAGAGTTTCATCTTTCCAAACATGTCATTAAAACAGCCATTGGATACCCCTTTGTTTACCTAGCGATCCATGAATGAATGCCCTTTGCTCTGCCCCGTTCATCAGGGAAACTTCCGAAAGCACGCACGTGGCCCGCGCTTACTGGTTGGAAAAACGAAATGCCAACTTTGACGACCTGTTCGCGATCGCACACAATGTGATCGGCAGAATGATGGGTTTCATTGTAATCCTGAAGGGTTAATCTGCAATCATATGTTTACACAACCCCGTAAAGTTTTCTACGAAGGAAGTTACAAGGTAAATGACGCTAAGTATCAATTTTAAGGGACACATCCTCAAATATCGCAGTAAGTGGAATCATTACATGAATTTTACATATCTCTTATAGTACATATGTGATTTTGAGGTCTATATTATGGGTAGTTTTGCACAGAGAATGAAATTTATACAGCTATTCCTGAGCTCTTTTGACCAAGGATTTAGACCTCGCATGTGCGTGTGCGCAAGGTCAATTCATCGGGAGCTGTCACTCTCAACTGAATGGTGGTGCGACTGGTCAAAAACAGGCCATTGGCAACTTGCCCTCTTTTGGGTGCTAGTTTATTTTTTATTGAATTATTTTTTGTTTATATGCCAACCACTGGAAATATGTTAAATTACACATTTAAATGTCTCATTTTTGTACCCATTAGGCCAACTTTGAAGTTTAAAGCTCGGCAGAGAAGGAAAATTCAGAGAATTCCTTCCAATAACACTATTTTTTGTCACGGACCGTGCTTTGACTAATTCGTGAATATTAATGTTCTAGTATTGTCCAATCAAAATTACGACTTGCAGCTTGACATGGAAGAGCCATCGAGACGATGAGGGGTCAAGTGACGTAATGTTCAACGACCTTATTTTAAAGATGGCGACTTTGAGAGCGGGCCCGTTAGATTGAATGGATAAAGGCAAAAAGACTGGAAAATACCTCAATAACGGGAGTGAAATCATTCAATAAATGGTTTTTAAAAAGCAGAAGGGTCAAGAATCATGTTCATGTGCAAAAGAAATTGCGCCCACGATGATAAGTGGATGCGCCGAAATGTTCAATACGCCGACTTGAAATTGCGTATACGGATGTGTGGCCAAGGATGGATCGGGAGTGAGGGTCCGTGCCACACAGTGGGGCTAGGCCTACTCCTACTTACAATAAGGCTTAGGCCTACGCCTATCCAAAAATTAAAATGTAGGTCTCTCTTCTGTTATTTACAATCCCCTACAGGGCTAACCTGATCCTTGAACGCCTCCCTGAAACTGAAAAAGCCATTCCACGTTCCCCCCCCCTCCCGAACATGTCGGGAATACACGTCGACCTATTATTGCCATTGACATGACTGAAGATTTCAAAGCCTAAAGGCCTCATTTTACAATAGTGTCACATCTCACCTTTGTCTTGCGTCGCCATAACTTGTCCTCGACAGTAATTTTAGTGATTCTGAACTTAATCTCTTCAACTTCCAGGCTTACAAAAGCTAACCGCTCGGCAGCACTTGCAACGACAACATTTGGAGTAGAAAATTCACGCAGCATTAACCCGTCGAACAAGAAAATGGCGTCGGAAACGATGACGTCATCACTCGACCGTGAACGGTCACATATGGAACCCGTGACCAACCCGCTAGACTCGGAATCAGACGTACTTTTGCTTTCACACCTGTGCAGAAGGTTGCGAACGCACCCCTGTCGCACTGGTTCAGGGTTTGTTGTCTATTAAATGTACTGAAAAATGTAACTTTTATGTTTTAAAAGGACCCATGCTTCCCTAGACAGCTGAGGGCGCAGCTGCTGTGATGTCATCCAGGAAGACACGGTTCAGCACATGTGGGCTTTCTGTTACAATTGTAAATCTTGATTTACTCAATGAAAATATTTTCGAGCAAGGGCGTAAATTTGTGCTGGAAGGGGCGGGGGTGAGGGGATGGGGAAGGGGGGGGGTGACTTGCCCGGCTATGAAAATGTGGGGTGACGCCATATGACTCTTTTCAGCGGTCGATGCTCATGATATTGATGTACGGTGTCTAGGTATGACCTAGTCGTTGGCAGTCTGAAAAATTCTTCACAATCTGCTTTCATCTTTTGCTCACCACAAAAGGGTGATTCAATAGCCCACCCCCCAAAAAAAATGTTTTCGAAAAAAGGGTTGTACTTGTACTTCTACAATGAATCATCAAAGACAAAACCTAGGCCGCTGATCAAAACCTCACAAATGCAGGAGTTTTTGTACACAAACCAATAACCCTAGGCTTTATTAGTGGAAAAACATCAAACTTTTATTAATGAATATGGAAAAACATGAATTCATCAGCATAGAAAATCCCAAAAATCTGCCCCCCCAAAAAAATTGAATAGTGAAAAACAAAAAGTCTGAAACTATTCAACTTTTAGTTGGACAAGAAAAGCACGTATTCCGTCCCTTCACTCCCCATGTAACAGCACTTCCTATCCGACCAATTTTTGAAACTCAAACACGATTTCCGATGTAGCGTGCAGTCTTGACCCTCTTCCCTGACTTTGTAGCTTTAAGCTCAACAAATTATCCTTTTTTTGCAAAGCAGCATCAAAACGTGCTACCGACCCATGCAAAAAAGCACACGAAGGCCTATTTTCATAGAGTTTGAACTCAACAATGGCGTACAAGCTCAATCGACATCAAGTTCTGCACCGTGAACGGAGACGATGCTACGATTTGGAACACCCCCTTGGCGTATGCATCAATTGTTCTGAATTTCAGAAAAGTTCGTTCCACAATTTGTGAATATGGCCTAGCGCTCGTTTCCCACGCGGTGAACGAAGATAAAGCAATGCAAATCCAGTCTTGGGCCAGGACTACAGGTATAGCTAAGTCACTAATTGGACATACCAATTGGCTCTCCTCCATGCACCTATGAACGGATTACGTCTAATTGAAAAGTACAACACACCACACAATTTTCGTAAAAATCTTTGAAATGTGTGTCACGTGACTTACATACAACACCGCATAATTACAAGTCTTGTAATTGTTGCGGCCGTCATGCGCATTATACACCTTAATTAATTCTTCTGACAAAATGCACATTAATAAGTCAAATACCTAACTGCTGATAACCCTAAGAAAATAGCCCACTACTTGGCCTTTGATGAGGTTGTTGAATTTGTTCTTTCTTAAAAAAATAAATAACCAACTGCACATGGTCTACGAAGCTTGATGGTGTTACATGTAGGCGGTCTGTGGTGATTCTGTTGGGCACGATCGGTCCATCTGCGAGGTCAGTCGATCTCCCGATCGGGTTGCCCTTTTTCGGTCCTGTTGGAAATCTCGGACTTTGATTCCCCTTTTCACAACAGTCTTTCAAAATTGTGAATTAGAATAAGGAAATCAGCTCGAATATGCTAGAATTATCGACTAATGCCGCGCAAGATCGATGGTCATGCAGATATAGACTGATCGCCGGGCCCAGTTCACAAAGAAACCAACAAGCCACTTTTCTCGACAACTATCCCTTTGACTTATGATACTGGACGAATGATTTCTTGAACGTAGTATTATTGGGTTGTCATCCAGATCACACCTCTTGATTAAAATGTCGCCTACGTGAACATGATTACAACCCAAAATGATGGTAACAAATCTTAAAATAATGCCAAAATTCAATGCACAGTCTTGTCAACAACAGATTCTTTCTTTCTATCTTTTGGAACTGTTTTTTCATTTTCCGGTCTCGAACAGAAAAATATTAGTATAAAGCAAAACATGAAGGGCTTGAATGCTTAAACAGTTTAAAGATGTTTATCTATCCTCGGTTTGGAAGTTAAAGGTTAATAAGCCTTTTGCAAGTTAAAAATTGAATAAATTTGGTACACTGTTTTCTTTAAGTCCACGCAAACATAACAATTTGAATTGCACCAATACGCTGTTTTCAATGGATAATAGAGGCACAAAGGAACCAGTCAATTCTAGAGATGATGGTCGCAATGCAAAAGCTTGCCCCGAATCACGAGGTATAGTAACAGTGTCTTTAGTCTGGAGAATTCGATTTGTTTTCATCACTGAAGCCTCCAAAGCAAATGCAATGTGATACTCAAAACGACTTTCATCCATGTAGTCAAGGAGTAACACTTAAGAAAGCCCTTGTCATGTGTTTCCGCTAGTGAATCACCCGTTCCAGTCCCTTTTATGCTCCCATTCAGCTGGATTCAAATGTCACAGATGGCAGATGTATGACCGAAGGTGTTGGGTGTAAGTCAACGACTTCCGCGTAAGTTGGTGTTTGTGAGAGGAACCTATGTCGCACACTGATCACTCAACACGTGAATAAGCACGTGTTTTCCTGGATGCAACTTCTGGTGGAAGATTCAACCGCACTCTTGGCACAGGAATGACCTCGTTCCTGTGTAAATAGGCACGTGCTTCCAGACAGCCTGTGACGTGGGACATTTCAGGGAACAAAAGATGCAAGAGGATCGTTTCAGGAGAACTGGATATAAGCCACTGTACATGTCATCTACATCTGTGGCGTCGTGTTCTATCTGATGAGTTAATGGGCCTGTTTCTTTCACAAGGATCTGGATCTCGATCAGCCATCTCAACGCTGGTTAGATCCACCATCAAGCAGCTCTGGTGTCAGTGGACCAACGCCACAATATGAAGCAACCATTCCCGCTGTACCAGACTTTGCAGAGGTAGATCCTTGAGTTGGACCCAGTCAAGAGTCTTGTTGAACTAAACTATTCGTGGAATTTGTGTGCCTGGAAGGTTTGGCATACCTTCTGATGCCCTACTGGAGATGTAGACACTCTATCATCTCTTCATTTTGTCGTGGGTGCACGTTTTGAGGTGGTTTTTGAAATCTGTGTACGACTGAAAACCTCTGTGACAACAAGCACACGAGAATGGACAAAGCACTGCATGAATGTGGTTAATATGGAACCTCTGCGCATTAGGACCACGAAAGTGTTTGTCGCATCTTTCGCAGTGCAGAGGATCTTTGGCTTCCGACGTTTTCATTGTTTCTTTACATCTTGACTGAGAGACAAGAGTTGCCTTCAAAGTAAGAAATTCAACATGGTAGCGTTTACGATGCCAATTTTGGTGTCTTTGTAACCTAATTCCGTCGCCGAACCGCCAACCACAAAAGAAACACACACGATACCTGCATTTGTATCGCAACCATCTTTTGGGATGTATGATAGATTCATTGCTGTTATGTCCGTCGGATGTACATTTTAGGAATCCCCTTTTCACCGAGGATGATGATTGGACAGAAGACCAACTGCCTGAGAAACCAGTCCCCTGTCGCTTTTCATCTTCTAGTCTGCACGATTTCTCATGCCTTGTCAAACTAGAGCTACAAGAGAACCGCGCTGCGCATCCCCTACAAGTGTACGGTTTCTCCTTTGTGTGGATGCGCTCGTGAATTTTGACGTATCCTCCACTAGAGAATCCCTTGTTGCAATATTTGCAGCGAAAGGGTTTCATACCATCGTGGGTCAGGCTGTGAAGCTTGAGCGAGTAATTCCGGGCGAAGCTCTTGCCACACGTGTCACACACATATGGTTTTTCTCCTGTGTGCGTCCGTTCGTGAATGACGCAGTCCTTTCGTGTCCAGAAACCCCAACCGCAGTAGACGCACTTGTGCGGCTTTGTCTGAAGGGCCTGGCTTTGAAATCGTCTAACCTCCAAGTGCGAGCCTGACTTCAAATTTTCTCGGAATAAGACACCGTTGTTTTTGCGTTGTGCGTCTCGCACAGAATCAGGGGAAGCAACGTCATACGTTTGATGAGGAAATGCGTGGCTCTTTCTGTGTTCTGTTAGACCTTTTTTGGAACTGAAGCATCGAGCACACTGTCGACACCTGTACTCTGTCTCGCTTGCGTGCATCATTAAATGCAACTTCAGAGCATAGCCATGAGAAAAGTTCTTGTGACAGACTCTGCACGTGACAACAGCATGTTTGGCTCTCCTTTGTTTACTCATTTTCGTCGATGGTGTAAACTTGAAATTTCTGAAACACTGTGCGTTTGTGTTTACTTCCTCCAAACCTTCAACTTCAACGTTGTGGAATGGGGAACGGTCGGCAGAAGTTTCTGCTGAACTAATAGGAAGCTTGGCAGCAGCAGGTTCATCGCTGGAAAGATCTTTATCCACAGTCATAGATGGAGTGGAGCCGAATTCTTCTTCACTGCGCGATTGGTGCCTAGCTCTAGGGCCCATATGCAAGTTTTCCAAGTGTGCTTTGAGTTTTCCTTTGGTCTTGAAGTTCTGAGAACACAAACTGCAAAAAAAGCCGCACGACTGTAGATGAAGTTGGAGTTGTTCTCTCTTGTTGAAAATTTCCTTGCAATTACTACAAGACAATCTGTTTCTCTTCTTATGAAGCGTTCTTCTCTGTCTGCATTGGTGACGTCTGAAGACGTCTGAATTGCTAAACTGCCACCCACAATAGGTACACTTGTATCGCCTTGTTCGTCTCTTTATTGAGGAATCACTGACGCAGCTAGAATTTGAAGAGGAAAACAGTTTTTCTGTCAATGCTACTCCAGGTTCCTGGTGATTGAAAGAGAAAGGTTCTGTGGGAACGTGGCGGTGCTCCACATCAGTGTTCTCTCCGAGATCTCTATTTCCTTCTGCAGAGGTGTGTGCCATCGAATAAGTCCTAAACCTACGATTGAAGGATCTGTACTCTTCTACAGCCTCGTCATAGAGAGAGGCTGTTGTCCGGTCAACTTGCTGGTCTCGTCGGGACAAAAATCTCACGATTGCGTCCTCCGGATTTGCTTGGTCAGAGATCACGTTGGTTCGCTGGTGCTTCGATGATTTAGGATTACTTAGGGCAGCAAGTGCTTGCTTATCCCCAAAGAATTTTGATGCTAATACCCTGACGACCTCAACATGGTCACTTCGGATATGCCTCTCCAGATCGTCTACTCCCTCGTGTGTCGTTTTGCAAAGACAGCAAGCGTGACGCGCGATCCAGGGGTGGTGTTGTTTCTGATGCAAAAGAAGACCACTTATGTGTCGGAAAGACTGTTTACAGTTCGCACAGACAATGGGTTTCTCCTCTGAATGGGTCAGCATGTGCTTCTTGAGTGAATACGGGCGGGACAGTTTCTTCCCGCAAACTTTGCACGAATACGGTTTGAAACCTGTGTGCGTGTTTTCGTGTTGGCGCCAGTCTTTCTTATCCCGGAATCTCTTGGTGCAGTGAGTGCAGTTGTACCGCACAGGACCTCTGTGTATGTGTTGTGCAACCCTGACAACTCCATGTGTCGCTTGGTACTGCATAATATCGCTCCTTTGTGTCACATCCGTTCTCCGTGCAACATGGCTATTTTCTCCCGAGTGCCAGTCGAGATGAATTTCGCCTCTTGTTTTCAGGTCGAATCCATTGGGATAAAACTTGGTAAACAACTCTGGATTTCCGCACTGGTGAGCCTGTACATGCCTGGCTAAGACACTTCCCTGATTAAAGACACATAGGCAAATTTTACACTGGTATTTGTTGTTTTTAGCGTGGGTCAGCTCGTGCGACCTTTGTCCACTACGATCTCGGAATGTGGAGCGGCAGTACAAGCAGGCGTACGGTTTGATGCCCGTATGACCCATCATGTGCACTTTCAGCGAGTACAGACGGGATAGCCTCTTCCCACAGACACTGCACTCGTACGGTTTGAAACCAGTGTGGGTGTTCTCGTGTTGGCGGCAGTCTTTCTTATCGTGAAACGCTTTGTTGCAGTACTGGCACACGAATCTTGGTTCTCGCCAACATTTTCGCCCGGAGATGAGCTCGTTGTACTTTCTGATCAAGATTTTTCGATCACTGTCTTGTAGTTCCCCAGACGAGCAAGTTGAGTTTGACTTAGGTTGATTGGTGTCTTGTGACTGTAAATATTTAAGATCGGGTCCGCGAGGAAATTCACTTATAGATGTTGTAGAGCTGACCTGATGACTTTTTTCTAATGGATAAGCAGAGATCTCATGTGCCCCTTTAGACGAAATTTCTTGAGTAGGAATAGCAAGGTCAGACCGTGCGGGTGAATGGCTAACAGGATGAGACGCGACCTTCACATTGGCACCTTTATTCGTGGCACTATAGCACCTAGCAAACGTAACGGGATCGCTGTTGAGATGTTCCCGCTGGTGATCTCTGAAATCGGCTATGCGTTTGAAGCTTTTTGGGCACATACTGCATTTGTGCCTGTGCACCTTGGTGTGCACCTGCTCGTGCAGCCGCAGGCTGCTGGCACATGTGAAACTTTTATCGCAGTGCTGGCAACGGTAAGGTCTCTCGCCTGTGTGAGATCTCAGGTGAAGCTTTAGAGTGTAGGTACGAGAGAAACTCTTGTCACATTTTGTGCAGCGATACGGCTTAAAGCCCGTGTGCGTCCATTCGTGCTGCTTCTTGTCTTTCTTATCCCAAAATCCCCATCCGCAAAACTGGCAGGTGAAGCGAATCCCTCGCTTTCCACCACCAAGAGGTTTCGCGGAGAAGTTGTCAACTTGCTTGTTGTTTTCATTCCCTGCAGTTCCCTTCATGTCTGATGTACTGCTAGTATCTATAGTTTTAAGCTTTTCCGAAGGCCCACTAGCAGGTGGGGACGAAATTGATGACTGGGTTGGGACGGTTAAGTCAGCATGAGATTCAGATGACGCCCTATCATGGTGACTAATTTTTTTACTCTGGGTTGTTTCAACTTTCAGCGTGGAAGTTTCAGTTTCCGTCGGTTCTTTTTGGACGTACTTAAGGTGCGTAAGGTTATGGTTTCTGGTTCCAAAGCCCCTCGAGCATTTGTCGCCCGTGGAAGTTTTATCCCGTCGGTCATGCGTTCTTTTGTGCTGGGTGAGCGAGTAAGCCCGCGAGAATCGCTTGTCGCATTCCGAGCATGCGTACGGCTTCTCTCCTGTGTGGGTCCGTACGTGGTGTATCATGTCCTTCTTCAAGATAAACCGCCAGCCGCAGTATTCACATGCAAAGGGTTTGAGCACCATCTCAGGCTGCCGAAAGGCTGTCGTCTCTGTGCCAAGATAAGCTTGAATTCCGCCACTTCCACAACTTTTGGACGAACGCTGTTTGCTACGTACGTGCTCATGCCATCTCTCATGATCTTTTTTATACTGGTCACTTTGAAACTCAAAGCCACACTCCTTGCATCTAGAGATTTTCAACGAGCCCGCGTCAACGGCAATCTCTTCCGCGAGAATGTCATCATTTTCTGTCCCCGAAACTGGGTCGTTGATGGTATGGGTGCTTTTGAAAAAGAAAGCCATTGCTAGGAAGTCTCTCTGGTACCGTATCTTCGAAAAAGTTCGTCTTGTGCGGGATCAGGTCAGGAATTAACAGCAGGATTTCATACACACTGCAATATCCTACAAAGGAATAGGGACACGAAACAAGATATGGCATCAGACACAAAATGAGGTATTAGATTGGTATGATAATTTGAAAAAAAACACGGTAGATTACGTTGGTGGATAAAAGCCATTTATCAATTAAAAAAGTAACTCAATAAAAAAATCGAATTCCAACGAACCTTGTTTTCACTATAAATCCAGATACTGCGAAAGAATCACCTCAGTTTCGTCTGATGCATTCATCTGGGAAAAACGAAAATTGGGAGATGTAGCAATATTAAAATTCAACACTTTTTTAAACTGACAAGACACCGGTAAATCTAACTTTGCATGCCCTTTTCACATGTCGCCTTGCAGATTGAATCCGTTTCCAGGGCATAAGGGATCCATGATGTGAATTTTACTTGCAAACACATTCCTTTGCAAATTTATCCTTGCCTTAAATGTAAAAACCTATGTGTTTCATGTGTTTTTCGTGACTCTCACTGAAAAGCACACTCTTTCCAAAAGTTTACAATTTTTCATGCTTTACCTGACAAATGGAAGCGTTGTTGTGGTGAAGTAATTATGGGAGGGCACTGTTCAAGTGTGAAGTCATCATTTGCTCAAAAAAATCAAAACATACAACAACGGATCACCAAAGTAAAATAAATTGTTAACAGCAATGTACAAAATATATCTCGCAACGTTTAGGGCAGAGATTGCTATAATTCAGAGGTTTCTGCCTTAATTGACACCTCATTTTTACTCATAAGCAAGCAATAATATACACAAGCATAAAATGCCCTTAAGTGGCACTAAAAACTATAGGGTTAAGTATTACAGAAGGACGACGGTCAACTTGGTTTTTTGTTTGCACGGATACACTCATTTGCAACAGCTCCTAAATGATTCATTTTGAAGTGATTAACTGTACATGTTCATACTACGTTTCGGCACTGTAGCCTATAATCACTGTTTAAATTCTGAAAGCAGATGCCTCTGGGCATAGACACACTACAGCAGGCCACTTTTAAACTGACCAGCTAAAAAAAATTAATAAATGATACAGGATGACACACACATAAATCAGACTTGAGGGTTGGCCCCATAAATTTTTACTCTTTTTCAAAAAATTGTTGTGGAAATAAAAATGTTCTCTTGATTTCCTAGGTTAAGTCGGGTAACCGTTTTTTTAATCAAGTCCAAAAGCTGGGACAGTATTTGTTTCACCGAAAAATTGACGCAAAGAACATTGAAGCACTAAGCCAAGAAACCCAAGTTAACGAACATGACTGTAAACGATTAAAGAGTTTAATAAAATGCATGTTTAATTGCCTTTTAAAGAGCCCCCATTTGCTGCTGGTAAACTGTATCAAAAAGTAAACAGTTTAAATTGTCAATGCTTTTCCTGATAGCTGACGGCACCGTTAGTGTCATGTCATCCTCGGAGGACTTTGCTAAGTTTAGAAGCTTTCTGTTAAAATGGCGAGCCCATGAAAATGCACTTTGAAAATGAGAAAGCGTTGTTCATCGACATTTATTTCACAATAAATCACCGAAAAGAAATCAAAATACCAAATATCACAGATTCTTAAAACATTTTGTGCTGAAAAAAGTTGTGTAACACTGAAGATTCTATCCAGATTAACCTAGTTTGCTCATGAATAAGGAATTCGCATAAGTAACAACTATATGCCCTTAGGGTAATTCCAGAAATTAGGGGTCGATTTTTTACGTGTCCCAGTCACATCTGACATGTGATTTTGTAAGGTTCAGAACACATTTTCTAATTTCCAAGAATGATGAATTAATGCAAATTATTTGCCAAACAAATAGTAGGCCTAATAGTTTGAATCAATTCCGTTGATATTTCCATGTAAAAATACAATGGCCAGATGTAACAGGGACACAAAAATGTCACACTTTTGGACCCCTAATTTCTGGAATTACCCCCTTACAATAGACACAACAAATTGAAACGGAGATTAAATGGGAGTTCTAATATTGCATTAAAAAGTTTACATCAGTGGACGGGGAATTTCTATCTCTGCAATTTTTAAAAATAAATTCTTTTTCTCACGTCCAAAGTAATCGGGCATCGAAATCCCAAACTGGTACCAGAAAAAAATACAACATGGAAACCACATAACACTAAATAGCCTCGGCTACATGTATGTTAAAGCTTTATGTCATGGTGTTGCATAGTTTAAATGCAAGTAGTGATGACCAACGGTATCAGTGCACGGCACGCACGAAGGAATTTGATGTACAAACATCTTAAGTACCAACTGCTTTATCAAAACAGCAAACCAGTCTCGCTGTTTGGGTGCACGTCAATATCTTGACAATGATTTTATAATAAATTTGTCCAAAACATATTGCAAAATGCAGTCCAAATTTCAAAATAATAAAACTTACATCATGTACATGTATGTACATTGTGTATCTGGCCTGGAATGAAAATCCGGGAATGCGACAATTTCAAGTTAAACTCAATGTTAACTGGTTTTAATCCTTCGGATATTACCTTTGGTAGATGCAGTCCTGGTCTTGCACAATTTATAGGATTGCCATTGAAATTCGCCCATTTAGTGGTGGAGTTTACAGTTAGGTTACCTTTAATAAGGTACCGTGACCTGCCCTGCCAAACAATGGTGACCTACAGTGAGGCTGCAGTGTAACGCAATACGTGACCCCTGGTCGAGCTCGACAACCCAACTACTATTTAGAACACACCTGGGGTAATCTGTCATGGGTCATCTCGAGCATGCTGACCATAGGCCTACCACAGTACCAATCACGTACGCATGCATCGTAATTTCCTTTCTGTGTATGTGTACATGTACATGTACGTACATGTATACTAGGTACACGAACATGTACGTGTGCACTGCGTTCTAGCTCTCCTGAACGATGCGATTGTACATGTACGTTGGGGGTGTTTACCTACTAAGGCCAATCATGGAGAAAGGACTCAAACATCCAACCACTGCGGTGCGACTGTTGCCCATGAACTTGTCAGCGCAAGAATGGGCACAAATTCCACGACAGATAATTGATGATGACAGTTGCAAAACGATGTCATGGATAATACTCTAATTGATGAGATGTACACGTCTATGGATCCTCAAAAATTAATCCTCTAAGTACTAAAGTAGGCCTACGTTGTTGATGTGCGTAGCCTCGGTCACAAATCTGCCCGGGCCGTTTAACAAAGACATGCCCGGGACATTGCGCATGTGCCCTCCATGCGTTGAAACAGCTAGACGCTTTCCAGCCGTCAATGGGCTTTAGATAAAAGGGCATTATGGTACAAAGGCAAAACTGAACAAACGGCCGCAATCGCGCTGGTTGAAGAATGATACACACTATGATAATGATCTATATGATTGCGCCCGGTAAGTCACGTGACTTATTGTGCGTATCAAACAGCAACAAGTATAGTGTCCTCCCACAGCAACGTGTGCTTTAAATGCTGTTCACCTGATATAATACCGATTGTCGGTATCGGTAGTCTGACTATACTGTACAGACCATCAGTTTTATTTCTGGTAATATGGGCGATTCACAATAGTGCGCCTCCAAGAGTTTGAAACGCGTTGGCCAATCATGATGCGCGAACTCTGTCGACCCAATGCGCGGTTTGAAAAGGTCGACACATATCGCGCATTTTGATTGGCCAACGCGTTTCATACTCTTGGAGGCGCACTATTGTGACTCGCTCGTATTGACACTTATGACACACTTTGCTGTGGAAGGACGCCATGTTTGTTGATGTCTGATACCAACAATAGGCCACACGACTTTGCGGGTGTAATCGGTCCATTGAAAGGTATCGCTGATGGCAGATCACAGTTCAGAAACATCATTTCATATCAAACTGTAAGGCACACAAGTTCAATGGTCTCAAAGAAATGTCCTGTAAGTTTGCATTTTCCGCATAAATTTCTTGAAGAAGCACCCGGGGTGTAGACATTCGAGGGGGGTAGCGAAAGTAAATAGAGCCTGAAAGCTGACACCTGATGGCGCGCTTCCGGAACCCTTGGATAGGAAAAATAACGTGCAGAAATTTTAGAATTTGTAATATTTTTTCGTTTAGTTACTTCTTAAAAACTCTACTCTTAAAAAGGCATTTTGTAAAATATTTGCTAGCATATCAATTTATGGAATCTGAAAAATGACCTGACCTAAAAGAAAACTATCATGCCAAAAATTGACCTATCACTTCCGAAAATCCAAGATACATGAAGAAAAGTGCAATTCGTTGGTCTCGTACGCAAATGAACTGTTACGGAATTATGGTTTACGATAGTCTTTCTGTAAAAGCCAAACTAAAAATAGACCAAAATATCTTAAGGGTTTGAAATTCATACGGGAATAAACATAAGGCAATGGCGTGCTTTTACGAAAGATTTTAATGTATGATCTAACCTTAACTAACAAGAACTGCGTCATGTCAACTCAATCTGGAACCCATGGACTGCAGATAGGTAAATCTTTGCAACGTTGTACAATCTCGTTTCCGCGTTTCCGAGACCAAGGAACGATACTGCCGGAAGCGAAAGGTCGTTAATGAAATTCGTTTTTTAACCATCTCCAGGTGACTTTTTCTAAATATTACTTGAAGAGGACAAAGGGAAATTTGCGACAGTTAGAAATCATTCGTCCAAAATTTATAGGATGTGATAGGACGGCCCATGTAAAATCCCCATAGGCGCACGGCGCGAGGGTTCCGGAAGCTCGCTGCGTGAACTTTTACTTTCTGGCTCTATTAATTTGTGGCCAAGACTATGTACAAAATATCAAAGGGGTTGGGCTCTTACCTTTGTTGGGGGTCCCTCCCCCGTCGTAGTTATGAAACTGGTTAGCACCCTTTGTCCTGGTTCCTGCCTCCGTATATTTCGAAGTAGGTTCATATTTCGCGCAAAAGCGAACACAAACGCGAATTTGTGACGTCTTATCAAATATTCGCGTAGCGAATTCGCAAAAGTTAATTTCCCTGGAAATCTTTTGTGACGTCAAATCGCTTTTCGCATTCACCTGCAGTATAAACTGGCCTTTCCCCCAGAGGAAGGCAAGATTTAGAAAATCTCCCCGGAGTTGTTGCGGCAGTTCGTTGAGAACACTGCCCTCATGTACCGTAATCAGGACTCTCGTCGAATGCACTTCCATGAATCAGTGGTAATGGGAGACTTTTCGACGCTGATGGCAGCAGACATACCGCTATTTTTTTACAGCATTGGGTAATTTCAGTCAGCGACAAAGTGTCTTCTTCGGTTTACATCTTCTAGGGAAAAAGCGGATAGACGTCTAGGTATCTTTTGAAATCAATTTTAAATTTGGTCATTCATTTTTTCCTCACGTGGACGGACCTTTTACAAAGAAGTTGCAACCTGACCCCCACACCAGGGCTGAGTAGTTCTGCATAGGCTGAGTTCAACGTCTTCGCGTCATGGGTGCGATAGAGCTCTTTTCATTACTTCGGTTATGTGTCTATGCAGATCTCATTTCTTCACATATACGTCTGCATCCATATGTCTATATATTCGTTCCATTTTTACGGAACTGGCGAAAAAGAATTCAATGGATTTTTCCAGATCTCTGCTTTGCCTTCGTTCTCTGATTTCACTTGTCGGATTTGGACACTCTGATGTGGAGTTTTTAAGCTCCAAGGAGTCACATTTCGCAAGAGACACTGAAATGTTTGCTACCGACTCGAGGATGGAAGTATATTTAGGAATTCAAGCGGCCTTCGTCGTCAAAGGCTTAGACGGAGACGAAATCGAGACTTAGAAAAAGACCCTTAAAGATGTGCAAGGCCGGCTCATACTCAGCGCGAATTGGAAGACAAAAGAAGATTTGTGAGGCCCTGACAAATTCTCAGAAAATTAAGGACGCTTGAAGCCGCGGAAAATACACCCAGACATTCGAATCCGCAGGAGAGCATAAACTGGCCTTTCCACATCCATGAAATAGTAAACGAAGACTCAGGGTGGTACAACGCAAAAGCTTCAAATTTGAATAGCTACTGCAGGAATAATTTTATTGGAAAATGCAATGAACAAGAATAATATTCCAGCTACGAAAAAAGGAAAAGGTATAATTAAGCTTTTAAAATAAAGTGTTCGATTGATTAATAACGTCTGCAGATTAATCCTAACAGCTCTCGCCGGGAGATTACAAATACCATTTTTCATCATTACATGCCCAACATTTTGGGAAAAGAATTTAAGTTTCTTTTCTTTCCGTAGGTCAATTAGTAGTGGCAATCGTGATTTTGTCAGGTTCAAAGTTTTTGTGAGTACAAACAACTTCTATTACCCACTCTGACTCACTGGATTCCTTTTGTAATGTATGATGGCATATCATACTCCCGATCTAACCTCAAATTTGTACAAAATTAAGATAATCCACGCATCAGTGCTTAATAACTATGTCTGGTCAAACTGATAAAGATAAGGTCACAAGATTAATTTTTCTTACTCTTTTCAAAACATTTTTTTCTCTTTTGTCTCTGCTACCTTGAAATGATACTCAAAGTTAACTCCAACAAAATAGACTGAGACTGTATGTGTGTTCGTCATGATCACGTTGAAGGATTGCTCATTGAAGCAACAAAATGAGGTATAATACATTAAGTAGGAAATTATGATCAAAGGAAACGACATTAAAACAGAGGCAAGGTCTCATCCCGAAAAATCCGAACAACGAAAAAAAGACGACACTGCGTATATTACAGTTTTGATAATGCGTTCTTCCCTTTTCCTTCTCTAACTGATGACGTTCTAAGCATATTTCAAGTGTGTGATCTAGTCATGTGGTTTTTCCTAACAAAACATCAATGCTACTTGGAATTTGTCTTCGTCTACATTATCATTTATCATTCAAGGCATATCGAGCCCTTGTTTGCATAATTTGTCTAGATCCACTGTCATTGAACAGAAGGTACCTCCATACATGCAAAGTAATTATATGTATATTTTATTTACACTCTAAATATGGGTATAAGTACAGTCAAATTAACCGAACCAACACCTCAATAGTACAAGCCTCGTTTGGCAAATATATTTGCTTTGCTAAACAGAATTACTGTCGGTATGTTTTAAAATCTTTAGGAAAAAAACACATACATCGATCAACTTCGAAAGATGCTGAAGTTCAGCCGACGTGTCATTGAAGCCCACATTTCATTTTGGTTTGCCCTCCTGACCTTACGACATTAAATGTGAGCTTTAACCACCCCCCCTCAATGGAAAAGGAAAGAAATGTACTGAAAGGGCGAAATAAAAAGACACAGCAAGTAACTCTCACCCTGCGTCCAAAACTGTCGCGTCAAACATTTAAAAAGGTTGGGTCAAGCGATTCTAATGGTCAAACGTACACATGTAGCCAGTTCGTTTGTTGGGAGGGGTAGAGGCGGCTTTCTTTCATTGGCTCAGGACGTTATTGGCCGAGTTCTCCGTTAGGCAGGCCTTGGCGCAGCCGAGCTTTTTGGTCTGGCAGAGCGAATGGCAATCTTGCCTGTCACAGATCATCTCGCAGTCCAGCTGTCTCTTAATGCATTCGCTGATGAAGCATTCTAGGAGGAACATGTTAAGAAAGGGTTACATAAGAAGCTTTCATCCGTACTTTGTGTTGAATGAATTTGTTTGAAGTAGAACTCTATTAACTGCATGATACTTGATTATGCGTCGCTCGCTTTCTTATTTTCTTCACATTTCAAGTAGAAATTTTCACTAATAAATTCATAATTATTCACGCATGCCCACAAATGGCCTTGGCAGCATGGGCCATTGAATATGTACAGGGGTACGATTTATATCATTTTTCTCTCAGGTATATTCTGGCTTTGTTCATTTTTCCAATTAAATCGTTTTTGCTATTAGTTTTAAATCTAAGCGGGATTTTAGTACGCTGTATAAAGACTTTACAATACTCATCATACTAGATGAAGCCGTGTGAGTCACTTTATTTATGGCTTTTTTGATGTCACGGGCCCTTTCTAATGTGATGCTTGAAACAGTAGCGTTAAGAGACAAACAGTGATTGTTTTTTTCTGTACAATCGAGTTCACCGGGCATTGATTCAGAAATACCCATTAAGTTTAGGTTAGATTAAACAGCATGCATGCTCGTGGTGGCCGGAATGTACATGTACAGTTTGCGAGACGTCACTCCTATTTGACACGGTCAAGTATAGTGCCTGACCGGCCACCGGCCGAACTTGCCCCGTGACCCGCTGCACTGCACAGAGACAAATCAAGAGAGGTTCACATAGCTCGTTCCGGTCCATTTAAACGCTCTCCAAGCACCCCCGCGTCCACCAACAGCGGAGCAGGGATGTTGTCTTTAAGGATGAGCCGGAGTAGCGGGCCCCTGTTATGGTTGCATGGTCAGAGCATAGCGTCAAGGAGGAAGACCGCAGCGTCCGGTCGCGATCGCCATACTAATGACAAGGAACTGAAGAGTCCCAACTTTTCAAATCGTTATTTTCGCTATACAAGACAGGCCCGAGTCTCCACTTCTGAAAGCATCGCACAATGTGTGGACATGGCGGGCGAGATCGGCTTTTTTCCTTCGGAAAAGGTTGTACAAAATGCTACGCAATATTTTCTTTGTCATCTCGACTCGAGACGCGAAGTCAGTTTACTCACGACGAAGCCAGGGGAGGGCAATGTCTGTGTAAGAGTCGAGATGGATGGGGTTCGAAAAGTTCTGTCACCCCGCGCTTGGGTGAAGACAGGTGAACTGCGTGCGGGCTCACTGGATCTCCATCGCCCGAAAGATGCAGTACATTTTGGGATAATAGTGGCTACAGGGGTTCGTCACAAGAAAAATGATAGACAGACTTATGTAAGCTTATGTTCAGCCATTTTCTGTTCTTATATCAGAAGTTCCGCTTACACTCCAGGATTTTTTTTTCGATGATTGTGTCAGTTTTGCAATATTAACACCCAATAAGCCCAAGCTCACCGTAATTTAAAGTGAGCGTAGAGTCATTTATTTACCAGCTTAATGGAATGTGACGATATATCAGGGAAGTGCAAAATTGGCTGTCCTTATATTTGCTGACACTTCGGTTTTTAGACCTGGTTGAAACAACGCAGAAGCAACATGTATTCTGCATCGTGGACATCACGGCTAAATGTTTAAGTCTTACTTGCTCTTGGCATTACTACGCACTCAAAAGAATATCAAAATATCTGGTTAGCAAACCTACCGGCTATATCGTCTGCCGCAGAAGCTCTGACGCAAACTGTGCTATCTGTTTAAACACAAAGAGAGAGAGAGAGAAAGGGCTCACAATGAAAACGAGATAGGGATTACGCATCTTTTTGATGCCGTACGGTACCCACCTGGAAGGACCCCCTGAAATCTATCTCGGGGTTGGTAAGATAAAACCCACAGATCTTTCCAAACCAGCTGTAAAAATTACTGCTGTGGCAGCGATAGTGATGTAGATTTACAAAGCGGGTGAAATCTAGACGGGGGGCGGGGGCTTGAAAGACACAGAAGTCCAAGTACTATATTCTTCGCGGCGAACGAACTCGACTCAAATTGGATTTGCAGCGTAGGCATTACACGACTGCCATGCACCTTCATCCGTCTCCGAAGACTCCTTGTCCAATCGCCCACATGTTTATTGAATATTTCGTATGCACGGCAAAAATGACAAGAAATGTGAATGACACGTTGAGATTCTTGGCATTTTCGCTAAAGTAATAGTGGGGTGACTATAAGAATGAACCGCCCAATACATTACGAATTTTAGTAACGGATATAAACTTCGTGCATATTGGAAGTGAAGGGATCACGTCAGTGGCCTCAGACGCTACTGCGGCGCTGAAAAGGGGCTTCGCTTGGACAATTTCTCCGAATCTTGGACCAATATTATACTCACGGTCGCGTTTCTCAAACTGTACTCTCACCCGAGTACGCGAGTGTGCAACGGAATACACCCGTGGCGGGTCAGGGGGCTTCCTGCTAATGAAATCAGGAGGGAGGACTGGCTTGCAAAAATGAGATAATTTGACAATTCTGTCTCGTGTTTCAACCGTATCGGGTTTCCCCAGAGAGCGGTGAATGATACTAACGCAATTCATTGCATAAGTTATTACGGCAGGGGATATCCATCGCGTCTTTTCTTCAATATGTAGACTCGTCTGCAGATTCAACTTGCCATCAGTGGTTTATAAAGCGAAAATTAAAATTTAGGAATGTTCTTCAATGCATGTCATCCATTTTCAGATGCATTTAACGCAAAGCTGTTGAAGACCCCGAGCTTCCATTACCTTTTTTCCGGTTGTGGCAGTCAGCAAAATGTGCCACTGGCACATGATACAAAAAAATTAAAACATGAATATTCGCGTCCACGTCTGAATTAACCAAAAAAAAAAGAAGCTTCCATGAAGTTTAGTCTTCACTCAAAGTGCACACTGAGACGAAGTTTCCGGTCGACCTTGTGTGCGGGGTGTAGAGTAGTAGATTTTCTTTACTAATACTCTGCTGAATGTATTTTATCACAGAGGAGAAAGACTTAAATGCCTTTAAAGTTATTTTCCATGATTTTTTCCATAATGTATTGGATAGTGCATACAAAACAAAGCCGGTATTTTCTATCTGTAGCATCGAGCATCAGATGCTTGTACTTTGTAAATAAAAAAATCTTCATAGTACACTGGTATGCTTTACCGCGGAGGCATCTCAAGAAAAGCACAGGGTGCGTTACTATGGTTGTCCTGTGTTTTACTGGGGCTATTTCAACGCCGATTGCAAAGAGAATCCAGTCTGAGTGCCAACAGTAGAATAATTTACTGCATTCAGCAAATAAATTTCGTTCCTGGGGGTATAGTTTGCTGAATAAAACGTGATATACTGAAATCGATTCAATCAATACGTCTGTTTTTCTTGCATTTCACAGGCCGATAAACTGCAATGTTCACGACTTGCGTTGGCGTTTGTAGAAAAAAGTGGAAGGTTTGATAAAAAGTGACAAGGTCTAATGCTTTTGTCTACCGCAGCGGGTAAAACTCTAAGTACGAAGTACCTACCTCCATTTGCACTCTTCTTGTCCACCCAGAACACTGTCAAAAACAGAACCCAACATGTAACTATGAAAATACAGTGTATGATATCAACAAAATTAATCGCTCGAAAAAAAATTACAAAAATAATAATAAATAAAAATAAAAACATTTATAACTACACCAGTTTGACTGATTTTCGAAGTGAGCTGTAAGCTTTAAAAGCACTTGCAGTGGTTGGCTCGGTATATTTTATTTATTCTTATAACTATGATGACTTATTATTCACAAAGGGACATTAGTCTATCGTGTCTTACAAGGGTCTTGAATATGCCACAATTTTGCCCAAAACCTTGCATAGGTCTATCTCAGAACTTGGAAATCTGGCACAAGAACATAGGATACAGTTAGCAGTTAGGTGACAATTCCAAGTTTCCAAAATCATATGTGGAAATAGGGGTTGGTGTCTACGAACATGATAAATCCGTTAACTTAAAAATCAACAAACACACAATATAAACTTTTGGGGTCTAGAACCCTATTAAACGACTTTTTACCACCTAAATGGCCGTACGAAGTTGCTCCATGATCTGCAGTTTGGAGTTGCCATGCAGAATAATTTCTGAGAAAGGCTGAGAAACGTCCAGGGGGTTTCATTTCAGAACCTTTCTATTTTTCTCTTTGATTCATTAGTCAGTCCACTGTATACCGTGTGGATGAAATGATTTTCGAATGACCTTAATTCTTTACAAAGCAGTATGAGTAAAACTAACGATCAGGGATTAAGGAATAGGCCGCTGAGGTTCAAGTTACAGCGTAGATTGTGTTTGCGCCGAAAGTCTGCGTTCGACCCACGCTATCTCCTGTAGATAACTGATGAAGTATTCTAACGTAATGCACTATAATGCCGCAGAACAGTGTAACTACCAATAAAAGCGCGGACTATCAGCGGCAATGATGTTCCCTACTCCATCAATCCATATTCTTGCCTGCAAGCACCTAATGGGGACAACGTACGCTCCAGCTGCAGAAATTAAAAAAAAGGACAATGTCTAGCAGGCAGAGCTTCTTAGAGTTCAAGAAGGAAGAACTGGTCCTAATGCTTCCTCGGCATGACACGTGCCCGGGGAAATTGCGGACAAATGACGCTGCTTAGAAGTATTTTATGCGAGAAAGGAGAGGGTCCGCCCACACACACTTACACGCATATATACTTACATCTTTTCGCTCTGTCTTGAGAACCTTGGAAGGCTAGAGCAGTGGCTGTGGAAAACGACAAACAAATAAGAAGTTTGGCCGTCATTTATAGAAGAGTGAAAGGCAGAGCTCATTATGCACTAATTTTTCTTCTAATTAAAAGATGGATCATTAGGAAGAACAAAGGGCGAATGTCATTCATGTATCTGGGC
The DNA here is from genome assembly GCF_054643075.1 of Acanthaster planci. Taxonomy (NCBI): domain Eukaryota; kingdom Metazoa; phylum Echinodermata; class Asteroidea; order Valvatida; family Acanthasteridae; genus Acanthaster; species Acanthaster planci. Next base: position 14,169,061 of record NC_141788.1, read on the forward strand.
CTATAGCTAGGGACACATGTAATTTCATACTTTTTATAAGATATGCAATAAATACATGATATTACATTTAAGTCACAGACTGAAGCTAATTAATAAAAGAATTTAGATCGAAAGTGTGCAAAGGAACATCTTAAGTGTGTTTGTCATTTGCAAGTGCACATATATTCAGCTTGTGACAGTGTATTCGAAACTTATACACCGCTGAAACGTAGGAAATTTGCGCCTATTGGTCAAGCAAAATTGGTTGCCACCTGACCTTCGACCTGAGAATCGTCAGGCGAAAGAGCGGAAGTGTTACACACCCCTTGCAGCTGGTACTAAGCAATGGTATAACAGAACTACTGGAAAGAAGTGGAATCCCTTTATATTTCAAGCCGATGCCGCAACTTTCGAATGCGGTTGCATGTGCGCACGCTCAGTGATTCTCCTACCAATGTGCTTTGGAAAACTCCGCTTGTGCTTCAAGCTTGCAGAAGGCAAGAGATCTTAGCAAGAACGTGGTACTGCATCACTGCAGTTAATGGATTCGACATCTGGCCGCTGGATGAGCCGTCGTCTGCCAGAGGGCTAGAAACATTGCCTCAAAATGCGTTTGTCGGGCCCCATCGCGCGACCCTAGAAACATCGTCATGCTTATAGATGCAAATTATTCTGTGGCATATCGTGGTGAAATCCCTCTCGTTTGCGGGTAAGCTCTGCGTAGACTTTGCCCATAACCAGACCAAAAGCACTACTTGCTATTGCGGTAAATTGCGGTGTGTGTGTGGGGGGGGGACTTAACAGCTTTCTTCGCTCCTGATATTGTTTTTCAATAAATGGTCGTGCGCTTTGGGCACACACTATATTACGCATGCAAAAAAGGAACTTCTGAACGGAAAAGAGAGAGACAATTGCCTAAGTGGTCTTGTTCTAGCTGCGGAACGGAAACTGTGCATTAGAATTGGTGCATTTTATTGCAATTGACATGGAGTGTAACGTATATTTCTCCCTCTCCAAGTTCAGCGAACCTGCAAGACCGTACTTGATCGTCGCCTAGCCCGGTGGAAGCTTGCATAATTATCTCGGTAACATCCGATTTCAACATTCAATGCAACGTATGCATCGGGTTGAAAATTTTGATCGGAATCCATTTGTTGACAAGACTTCATCATCTTCTTCTTTTTTTGGCTCCAGCTGCTAGCTTCTGATTTCTTTCATGAGCTAATTGTCCTCGCACAATAAGCAGACTGAGATATTAAAAAAATCGATGCTGCACCTAAGGAGTGGAAATTGTGTACAGAATGATATCATCAAGTAAAAATCCATTTCTCCTACAAGCGAAACATTTCTTTGGGGTTTATTTTTAAGTGCAGCCTTTTTATGACATAGAAATGTCCCGTGCTGTTTCGGACAATTGAGACAACTCCTGCTGTGCACTTTAGGTAAACACTCAACAGTTTATGGAGTTTGGGGCAAAATTATGATTATGAGATGCTATCCTGTTCATAAGGATTGTGTTCAGTGATTGACTATCGTGTACTGAACAAGGCGTTCATGAGACACTGAGAACCCCCTTAATGTTTTCGATATATCTGATTCCTCCATTCGTGTATCATTAGAATATATCATCGGCATAATTAATTAAGCATGCGTCAAATCGTTGAACCCTCTGGTTCCTCCACGACATCAAGTTGTATTAAACTCACGGGCAGGAACCACGTACATTAGGCTTTCTATTAAGCTTTACTTTTAGATTCCCAGGGGGCCTTGTCACATCTCGGTGATTTTGATTACTGAAACTGCGTAACATCGCCAGCATGGCGTGACTTATCGCCACTCGTAATAACACTTCTCGCTCTAATGGCTTGGATTCCCCGGCTTACGGGCCACTTTAACCCTTTCCCAGCGGAAAGATGTGAAGAAAAATTGCCGTCACGTGAACACGGCGATTCGACAGCGTGCGACTCCATCTTCTTTCAAATAAATAATGTACTGTGTCTTCTAAAGCGCACGTACGTGTACTCAACGTGTCCACACAGTACTGAAGCAAATTCAGAAGAGGGCAGCTTACTTGCAATAAGTTAAACTTTATCATTTCCAACGCTGGGAATTTCTCTGGATGTTTGTAGAGTGACAATTGCTCCAAAATTATTTTGAAACCTGAAGGGGAATCACTACGGTGGAAACCGAATCTATTCGATTCAAGGAATTCTCCGCTAAATCAACCGGCGTCAGAGCAAATTTATTGCTGAAGCTTAAGATGGAATTGGCCAGTGCACTCCTCCAATAGTCTGGTTCACAAATTTGAAAGGAATAGACAACTTAGAGAGACTTATGTCTTCAGAATTATTCCAATACCAGACGCCTGTAAAGAAACTACAAATGTAAAGGTTAATTTTCGGAAAATAAATAAGCGATGGTTTTTAGAATCTCAAAGTTGTAAAAAAAATGGGGCCATGAGAATGGAACAACAGATTCGTGGATAGTCCCAGAGGTAAAAATACACATCCCCCATGATCCTTCTGTTACACCCCCAAACACAGACCATATGAAGGGAACCTTTTCGTCACAATCTGACCCGGATCAGACCTTCCAGACTTCGAAAGCCTGATCGCTGAAAGTCCAAAGCTCAAGCCCATCCACATCACTCCACGAAGTTCTTTAAGAGGCTCAGTCGGATTTCCGAGATGCTTCCGCTGAGCGACACTTGGCAGGGTGGTCTGAAACAGTGCACGATGAATTAACGCTGGCCCTGGCGATCTGTGGCCGCTACTGAGATTCGTGTTGCCACTCACACGGGAAATAAAATGCTTGACCTTGCGTTTCGGACGCACCGTTCGCTATTTTCTTTTCAATACAATACGGTTCCGGTAAACCTGTTTGCAAGGATTTCCCGCAGAATATGTTGCCATGGTGTTCTACGATTATTTGTTCTTGTCTTTTGCCAAATAATGCTGTTCATCGTCAAAAAACACCTGCAAACTTGACATCCTATACTTGAAAACACGCATGCTGCTATCTCTATAACTAAAGACTAACAAGGTATGTTGAATTCAGTGAATCATGGGTCCGATTTCACTTGATGACACTCCTGACCGATGTTTCAGGTTGAACTAGTCAACATAAAGATACCTGCAAATCCGAATGAAAGAAATAAAACGAACGCTAATGTATTGCCGTTTTAACTCTGAAAAGAACACATGGCAAACTTTTATAACTAATATTTAGTAAGTTGACAGCTAATGCTGTGTTCACAGTCTCGTAGGTTTGTATTCCCTCCACCGGCTTGTTTTTGCTCGACCAAAAAATCAGAAATACATGTACAATGTGTGACGTAGACCTTATGCGCTGAATCAGCTGGGTTGGCGCGTGTTCGCCCCACGAACGAAAAAAGAAGGCTTGGATGCTGGTGATGTAAGATATCTGATCTCGAGGAGATTCTTTCTTGACTTTTCGCTCACTGCTCTAGATCCTCCAAGAGGGGGTCTTTTCGTCTCATCGATCAGATTTGGTGTGAACGAACTTAATGAACGACCCAATCCGGTTTCCGTTCTCCAAGTCCTAGACATCCGCCTGTCACTTCAAGCAGATAGAGCGTGGGTAAGATCTCGGGTACCCTTATTCCGAATCCCGGGGCGTGCCCAACGCACCAAGCGAAACATGTTCTCCAGCAGTGCAACAAGTCTTCAGTATCCGTAGCGATACCGACTTTTGAAATCTAACCCGCTTCTTCGAGAGGCTCCCATCGTGCCGTCAAAAGCCAATTGGAGCACGCACCTGCCTGGGAGTGCCAAGGTGTTGTGCTTTGTGTCGGAACACTTTCCCGCCAAAAACCCACGATCGCCTGACATTTGACGGCCATCTTCCCGTCTCAGGCGCCAAGAGAGTGATATCACGTTTTGAAAACGTCGATTTCGTCGATTTCGTGCATAAAATTTGCACTTTTTCTCGTCTTCGGATGAGGTCAACTTATAATTCTAGGAATTTTATTGTAATATAACAATTATGTATAATTATAAAAATTATTATCTCACTCTCATGTGAAAAGGTGACCATTATAAAGACCAGATGGTCCTGTCTATAATGTTCGATTGAAAGAGTATGAAAAGGAAACTACTCCAGTGGAAAACTGATCTCGTTGATAAAGTGAATGTCACTCGAAATCCTCAAATTAAGTTGGAAGAGTTCATTGGGAACGGTTGGCCTCTTCTCGACCATAACCATTCCTACAGGAAGACATAAAGGGTACTGAGTTCATTTAGAAAAACAGAGAAGGAAAAGAAAAACAGAGTCTGCTTGATAAGGAAGTTAACACTTTTCCACAAAATAGAGTTAACTGGAAATATGCCAAAATACTGAAAAAGACAAGAATTTTCCCACCAAGAGTGTCGATAGCGATAAGTTCCAGACACTTTCACCCAGCCTGTGCGCGATTCCATGCATTCGGGAACAAAGTTCTGAAATAATCTATCAGCAAATAACCTCGCTAATCTGAAACAAACAACTCACTGACGTCACTCGTCTTTACGGGTTTACCGATTGTACGACACGATAAGCATTCGGGCACATAAGACGTGCACGATTGCATGACGCACATTACCAACAATACGTTTGAACCAATCTATTCGCCCCTATCCCCGTACATCAGCAGTTATTCAAAGTAAGTTAATGGAAGAAGCATAGCAAAATTCCAAAGTAAATCACAACAGTACCGAATCCTTCTGAGAATTCCCCCCAGACGTCACTATCTTTTATTCTCCTTCGAGATTCTTTACTCAAATTTATTTTTTAAAAGACTTTATCATGTTAAATACGGGCGTTTCACAATAGGGCGCCACCAAAAGTTTGCAACGCGTTGGCCTATCACAATGCGCGAAATCTGTCGACCCAATGCGCGTTTAGAAAGGGTCGACAGATTTCGCACGTTGTGATTGGCCAAGGCGTTGCAAACTCTTGGTGGCGCACTATTATGAATCGCCCGTATTGATGACAAATAGGGAAATCCTGAGAAATAAATGAAACAAAAAACTAACCTATAGTACATTTTCCTTGATTGGCTATATGGTGTACTTTTTCGGGGTTGGCCTGTGGGCGGTGTTTCTATCATTGGATCGTGATGTAACTTGACACCTCAAATCGTGATGAGAAAAAAGTGCCCTGCCTTGGGAGTGGGTGTTTACAGTATACGTAAAAGCATCAGCGAACAAAAAAAACCGATGCTGTTTCGTGACAAATAAGAAATCATGACAAGAAAAATGTGTTTAAAGTAAAAATTGCCACCTAATGCCGAAAAGCATTCATACGATTGGCCGATCTGTCCATTTTGGCACCAACACTGTCAATACAGTATTTTCGTTTCAACGTATACAGTCCACAGTGACAGTCCATGTAGACAGCTTATGCTAACCACCGAATTATGCCAGTTTAGAAAGAGGAAGGTTTGTAGATTTTTTTTTATATCGCAGGTGCACAGTCATCCATAACTGAAGGGATTCAAGTGAGGTATTTCTGCCACTCCGGTTAACTCTTTGAGATACCCTCACACTGACTGTCTTCAATTGCGAAACATAAACGTAGAGCACATATACAGAATCTTTCCTGATTGCGTTATACACCGCGCTCATTAGCGATACATCAGAGAGCTACCGCCTTGCGGGAGCTTTGCACGACTATGCGACTGCGTCAGTTGCGGTCTTGGTACGTTTGTCTCCAGGTAAGACGCACTTAAACCCGTTTGTGTATCTCTTAGGAATGAGGGCTCCAACGATAAAGCTTCCAATCACAAACTCATTAAGTATCCGTTTGCTTTGAGGGGTTTTAGTAGGTTTTTTGTTTGTTTTATTTACCAGTGTTAGAAAAGAGACATACAGCACTGAATGTGTGAGGATCATTGGTAGACTCACCTGACTGTGTGACTATTGTGGCTATGATCAGACATGTTGCCAGGGTAACCGCCGTTGACGAATGCATCTGCAAAACAGGGAGGAAACAATCAAACATTTTGAGATGGCAAAGTTTCAACTTTTAATGACAGTTTGTTACTATGGGGTCCTACTCAAAGCGCTGCTGTTGTTTATACCGATCTAAAGAGCCCGTCTGCTCCAGATCCATTATGACCGCTCGTTTATTTTTCAAGTTCAAAAATGTCTGAGACCTTACGTCATAGCCTCTTAATAGGCATGGGTTAATAACGGGTTCGGATAATCTAAGCCGCCATTTCATCATAACACATGTCAAGTTGTATCATTTTTTTTCCTGTAAATGTGTGTCACTGTCGTTGTTACTGTCATTCATCGTCACCGTCATCCCTACTAAAAACCCTTCCATCCCAAGAAGTCTGACACACGACACCAGTCCACCACATTTTCTTCAATTAGAAAATACGGTCAGATTTCGAGTTAATGTACTGGAGGGCTTGCAACTTTTCCTATCTATTCCCAGAATACATTCCCGCCTCCATCTCATCGGCTCAGCCGGGCTAGACGAAGCGACCCGTCTCCCGCAAGTCGCAACCCATTAACGTCCAATCTTCATTTGTGGGTACTAACGCTCCCTTGAAAGGAATGCGGGCAAAGGGCGGTCGTCTTACCTTTTTGGTCGGGTGGCACGCGCTGTCTCGCGGTTTATGTTCGTGGTTGGTAAACCCCGCGAGCTGACAGGTACATTTACCCGCGCATTGCGAGAGTGATTCTTACAGTATGGGCTTGTCAGCAGCAGCTGGCAAAGGAAATTACTTCGAAATCACTTTTCCTCGGATGCAACCGGAGGTCAGACGACCGAACGTTAAACCCTCGCCAGAGAACACTTTTATTTACGGTATGAGATACCAGGGTGTATACCGATTCATCAAATCCGGCAAAATGATTCTTGCTTGCGCAAAGAAACTCACAGAGGCATAAACCGTAAGGCTAATGATTAATTTTGGGAAAACATCACACTGGAAGGAGAGTAGCTGTCATGGGTGGTGCATACTAAGGAAATCAGTGGATTTATTCACAATACCAGTAACTGCAGAGAATTATGCAATAAATCTGTTTCCCTCAGCTTAATGCGTGTTGGAACTGGAAGGCATCTTTACAATCTACCGTCACCAGGCAAAACTTTGGACGAAGCGCCTCGTTGATAAATCATAACAATTGCGATAGTCAAGATGGTCACGTGATACGGCCTATAATGTGCCCTTGAACTCAGAAAGTTGTAATTCGATTACAAGTGCCGTAAGGGCGGTACAAAAGCCTGTCTTTTCGTGGTGTCAAGTGTCATTGATTTGGGGCGGAAGAGAAGAAAACCTCTCGTGTGTCTGACGGTACTGTCTGATACAACATGGATGTAAATGGAAGATTAGGGTACATAAACACTTGACGATGCGCGAAGACTGATGGTTTACCAGGATCAGGTTGCACCGACCTGCTTCGCGCGGCCTATTTTACGCGGCTCGTCATTCCTTAAATTAAAAACAAAACTTGTAACTCGCAGCAATGTCCATATTATGAAAACCTTTACAATATTTGTTAAACCTTCAGCGAATCAAACCACGTTTGTTAAATTTATACCCAAGAAACGGGCACACGAAAACCATAGGGCCTCCGCTAGGCTCCCCATTTAACTATAAAGGGGCAGGCGTGGTATATGTGTCTACCACGTCTGCAGAAGTTTCTAAAATGTAGAGCACTGACGATTCTGAAATTCGATATTTTTGCTTCATCACAAACCGAATGGTGTTAAGGCTGACTGACGCGCACGGATATGTGACAACTTCGCCAACGGTTGTTCCGGACACTTTGTATCAACCCTACCCCCCTGTAAAATCATATTGAAACTGAAAGATTAAAGACTGTTAGGGATAAATAAAGGATCGAGGAAACAGACGACAGCAATAGGACATAGGATCACTACGAAGTACTACTATGTAACTGCAGTTTAACATTTGGAACAATTAGGCCTACATTCTTCTCCTACCCTTGTTCAATTCTACCAGAATACACTAAAACTTGAGGTAATTCCATGCAAGTTACTGGAATTAGCCTGAGTAGAATTGCAGGTTCGTGTAATAAGTGCGACGGTTTAACTGACCATTTTGAATTAACTTCATACCAGTTTCTTGTTATGCCCATTGCAAAAAAAGCTAGCCCTCTTGTCATTAGTTGGTACGGGGGTCACATTTTGATTTTCAAATTCTTTTAAAAATGCTTTATGAAGTATCATGTTTGTAGTACTCGATCGGGTTTCTAAATCATTACGAGAAAGTAACAAAAATCGTTCGGCGTCACGTTCCTTCAGACATGCATTCCTCTTTTTAGTATGAACATAAATTGTATTCTTCATGAGTATTAAGTTCTGTAGCCGCTAGTGTTTTCCCAATCAAAGAGTTGTTTCGACAACACCTGCGCTAGCGGGTCAAATGGTTGAGCAAACCTCAACTTTTATATTCAACTTAATTGGGCGAAAATGAGTTTGAATGCCATGATGAAGCAACAATCCATGTTGCAAACTGAAGTGTCTTTACGCTTGTGTACGACGACACAACGCGTGCGAGAGGGGCATTCCACCAAAGAAATTGTCACATTTCCCCCGGCAAGATTGTTTGACCATTTAAAAGCCCTAAACATTGATCGGCCGCATCGATGTCGAATCTTAACTGGCGGTACTAGATTTATTGTAAGCAGTCCTTTCCGACAAAAGATAATTCAGCACGATTTTGTCCACGCGCTCTGTATTAAAGTAAGTCGTCTTGCAGAATCTCGGTTTTACTTGGCCTGAATTTGACTGGATAATACAAGCAAGGGTATAAGAGCAAACGGTAGAAAAATACAGCCATTTTACTCTTCACATAGCTACAGAGCTCTGGACATTACAACAAGCTAGGTCGGAAGGTGACATTTTTAATAAGTGTATTTCAGTTGGCATAAACAAACGCAGCGCGTCTGAAGAGACTTTCACCCTTTGCCCAAAGAATTTAATTCAGCGAACATTCCAGCAAACTTTGGAAACAAGTGAATGCTACCTCACAGGTTGGCTGCAATCTTTGATGTATGACTGCCCCGTATAAGCACTTATGAGCCCCTGAAACTTCACTCTTCAGCAAAACCATACGTTACTCAACGTTCTACGACCGAGTAAAACCAAGAAAGGAGACATCCTAACTTTCTCATCTCATGTCAAAAAAGGCGGAATTAAAAAAAAGATAACCACAGCTTTGACTAATCTGCAAGTACCTTCGCACAGGCAGAAAAAAATGTTTTCGCTCACACCAAACAAACGTCGAGTTCCCCGGTGGTTTTAGCATCCCACCAGAATCTGCTAGGTCTATTTTCGCAATTAGCGAAATGCTTATAGGTACGAACAGACTAACTTACCTTGGTACTTGTGTGTGATGGGTTTTTGGAGCTCTGAAGCGCTGTCGGTGCCAACTGGCGATGTGTGTTGATGGAAGAGCTTCGCGGACACCTCTGAAGTGAACCAGTTATAAAAGTATCACCCGATTCCCGTGCAAGGGTTAAGCTGGAAATGCCGCTGTTCGAATCCAAATGCTTGACCTGCACCAAGCTTGCCAGAGTTTTATATCCTTCCCCACGCGCGATTTGTGAGCGAGGGTAGCTACGTAAATGCCGCTGTGGCTAGCCGACAACGTAAGAGAAACCACACAGAAAAATCACTGCAAATTTCCCTACGTCAGAGGACCACGTGACACCAACCACACTAGAAGACAGCTCTTCAAGGTGCTGGAAAATAACGAACTAGACAGAGCTATTTGAAAAAAATACAACTGTTACCTTCCACGTTATTCGATGCCTTACTAGTCGATAAAGATGAGATCACGCTTAATTTTAAAAGAACATCTATGGGGTTTGAATCGTTTTAAAATATTAAAAATGCCAATCTTATGAAATCTGGCGATTTGTGATTCACGGCACGCGCCCTGCCTGGTGAGCACGGCCGTGTCCGTGTGCCAAGCAATCATACGGGCCAAGTTTGTAGGCAGTGGTACTGGCCGCTCTGTCGGCGCGGGGCTTGGAGGCTCGAGATGCCGACCCAGTGGGTTGTTGGATGTGCGCCGGGTTCATCGGAGCCACTCAATGGAGTGAGCAGAGTGGGCAAGAACACGGGGAGGCAGCGACCGTGGCGGGGGGCTGAGCACCCTCCAGAGGTTGTGTTTGCCGTCTGGAAAAACAGATCTCCCCTCGCGACACCAGACGAGAATACTGATGACTTCTGACTCTAGTAAAACCTTACCCAGTTTGACCAATGTGACAGAGGAACTAGCTGGCCGCCCATTAATTTTCACCTATTATTAATATCGATAAAACGCCGAGGATGAAATTCAGGAATTTGATAAAACTTTTACTCTCAAATAGGTATTCTCTGGTCAGGATAATCTGTATAATAATCGATTTTAATAAAATGTAAGGTAGACGACATAATAAATTTTATTACGATGCGAATCGTGAGAATCGTAAGAGGCCCGTCGGCGAGTAAAGATTTACCTTGTGATTAAAATGTTTTTGATTTCTCTGAGGACCTAAGTCAATAAAATATTTTGGTTCCATCTCTGAATGTTTAACGTAACTGATTAAGGAAAGGATGGAATTAGAAAGCAGTGACTTCATTGGAAACGAGTACAGTAACGTGCGTATATACGCCGGTTATGTGCTGAATGACTCCTTAGCTTTGTTACAGAAGATAGTTCTGAAAGCTGCGATTCGAAAAGAAATAGATCGAATCGATTTCGTTCAAAGGTAGGACTCGAATACACACACTAAAATACAGACAATACTCATTTTGCACAAAGACGCGACGCAGGATCAGAGAAAAAAATGCCTAAACTCACAAAGTCAACGCCATCGAATAGCATCAACCTTAGCTTACAGTTCAAATAGCAAAGACGCATAAAGCCAGCCCACAACTTCTCTTTGTGTGGTGTGGGAGGGGGTGCTCGTGCACGGAATGCTCCTTGCTGTCGGCACCATCACATTGAATGGACACCTGTCACAATACACAAATTAGGCGACAAGAAGTGCTCAGAAAACGTCCTTTTTAGCTCAAGTCGCGCTTATTTTCATGCTATAAATTTGCATATGGCCAGCTGTTGTTTCTTATCTCCCCTTGCCCTGTCCAATCCCCCTTTACCAGCCCCCTTTACCTCAATAATCCCCACCTGATTTTTCTGTAGTCTTGAAAATGTATAGTATGTTGTTAATAAGTTTTTTTGTTTCGGTGCGAATTGTGTCCGTCACCTGCCATATTCCAATGAATTGATTATTTCTATACTTCATAGTGATATTTTTTAGTGAATTTCCATCTTTTTTCATGTACGCTAAATTTTCATCACAGCGATAAACATGAATATATTTCGAGTAACAATCATTAGTAAGTTCCTAGTCGTACCTTATACTTCCATGGAGGCACTGAATAGCCTTTTGTTTTGCCATAATCGACATCCATAGTTTGTCAACCACTACACAACAAAAGCTCCGAATGTGAAGCAGTTTATAAAGTATTCACTGGTGCTCTGGTGTAATTCAAGGGTCACTTTCTGTCTTATCGTATAAAATATTATTGTAAACTTTAAAAACCGGCGTCATTGGGGTGAAGATACGGGGGGGATCATTTGGTATGAGTGGGAATCCGACTGCTTGCAAAGTCTCAACACTGAGCCCTCCTGGCCCCAGTAGTCTCCCCTCGACGATACGCCTCGAGAGACGGTAAACACCATTGAGGAGGTTGAAGATGACAGCGACTACGGTAAAGATAACGCCATTGAGTTAGTCAGACTTCTGAGTAGTCGAGAGAAATCTCCAAAATAGTGATGCAGCGCAAAGGTTGCCGTTTTGTGACTCATGTGACGCCTTCTAGCCGGCCTCATAGAAAACGTACGAATGATTTGGAATTAGTTCTTTCATTTAACATCGATAAAATCCTGCTGTGGGAAAGAGTCCCTCAATCTATAAGGAATGATATTTGTGGTGCACAGGCGTGTCTAAAAATGAAAGACTAATCGCTTGTTCATTGGCGGATCCATGGAAAGGACGAACTGAGCCACGCCCCCCCCCATTAAAATCTAACGAGAAAGGGAATATTTTCGGGGGCTTTCTGTTTTACCTTTTGGCCCCAAATTGAGTTTAAAACCTGAGAGACCCCATAAGGATTATACAAAGAAATCCTCAAAGTCCTAATTTTCACTAAAAAGATCAAACTGTTATGTTCTGTTGAAATGTTCCTGCATGATACCCACGTTTCTTTTGATAGAACGCAACTACCATTTCAGACTACCCTTTCCTTTGCTGAATAAAACAGAACTTTTCAATCAAATTAAGTCAAAAAGTAGCTCGTGCATTTCAGACATTAACGCTTCCACTTTTCACTGGAGAAGTTGACTGAAAACATTTATCACAAAAGACAAAACTGCCAGGAAATAGTATAAGAGTGCCGTAATCATTAAGTAAATGGTAACAAAATAAAGGTCTGAAAATTTGCTGTCGAATCCAAATGTAATTATTTTACTACAAACTTGACGAATCTTTCCATATAATATGCTTATTATTAATATTAAATTAAACAGCGAAACCTATATTACTGAAAAGATTTCTAGTGAAGTGGTTTCTTGCTATAAGAAGCCTTCGACCCCCCTGTTCTCACTTGTCTTGGGGTTATTGCTTGAGGGTATTGACTGCCTTAATTTCAATCGTTGTCCAACCATGCATACACAGTCCGCGAAGGGATATTACAAGGGCGTGATTCCTACCAACCATCATCTAAAATCACATCAGTTTGCCGAAAACCAATCACATTTCTACATTACAAACCTGCTGTCTAAAGCATAATGCACTGTGTTTAATGTTGAGCCTCTCTGTAAACCTGTGGATTCTGAATATAATGCATGGCGCCTGTTGAAATCAAACCCCTGAACACTCCTTGTTTATTCATGCACATTGTCAATTGAAAAGAACATCCAGGGGTTTACTGTCGTGCAGAATTATTTATTGCATATATACTCTTAATGGCTTCGTTAAAAAAAATAGCAAGTATGGTCTACTTGTTTGGTGACGACAATCGTCAGAACGATTGATATCAATTCCGAAATATATAAAGTGCTTTTGAAAACGTCAGTCAACTAATCATAACTAAATCTATTCTTTTTGAGTTCAATTCAAAATTGATGAATTCGTAAGCTCTGGTATAAAATTCGTCGTTCAGCAAGACTGAAAAAACTAGTCAGACGAAAATTGCATCCAATCACACAGGACATCAACCAAGGCCTCCATCTCATGTTCAACTTCAAGCGCGCCAAACACATGCAAATTGCACAGTTTCGAGTAAATTTGATTTCAGATCAACATTCCGTCAGCTAAATCCATTAATGCTGCCCTCCCCCAAACAAAAAATTAAACTTGCAACTGCGCATTTCTGTCGTGCACCATTGAAAATACCCATTTTTCGAGCTGCATAATCGGTTGAGTTCTCCAATAAATAAGCCTATGTGAAAGAGATGCATGAAAACTGATTCAAATTGAACTCGTACAACTTTACTGTTTCTTCAAAGATTCTATCACTGGTCCTTATTGTCTGTGACATGTAATCGAAAAGAGTTGAATTGGGCCTAGGCTATATTGCTTGAAGATATAGAAAAAAATAGTACTTGTTAAAAAAAGAGGCAATTGTGGCCGTTAATAGATGAACACGATATACCGAGAAAAGTCCACCAACATTATTTACAATTTGACAAATTTTACAAGGGAACGAGCCTTTTTGGAAATCACAATTAGATGACATTAAAGTAAAAGAACGTAAAGAACGAAAGGAAATTCAAATCGTTTGAAAACGCGATATAACTAAAAAAAAAAAAGTAGGCAAAAACTTCACTTCTGTTGCCATTAACATTTCAAAGTTTATTTCCCCGAATACGAAATGACAGATGCATTTAACAGATACTTTGAAAATAAAAGTTCAGCTATAAGTTGAAATGAATTTATTTAATGTTGGGGGACATATGAACTGAAACCCTCTAAGCTTGTTAACGCTATTTTTTCGCTTTTTTGGACACAAAAGTACTGCATTAGAAGTGCGGATTTGAAAACAAGAGTGCACCGTGCGGTAGCCAAATGCTTTCAAATAGTATCAGAAGAAGCTGTGTCCAAGCGTGTACATGTATTTAAGAAAGGAGCACATGTGAGACTGAAACTTGAGGTCACATATGTATAAAGCTCGTACATGTATTGATTTAAACCAGTTTCCAACCACGACACTTGGCTATCCAAGTTGGTATAAGCATTTCGGGAATGGAAAATATTTCCTCCCGATTTCATGTTCTCCTTTTCTCTCAATGAAATACGCGCACTTTTGGGTCCAAAGGTCGGGAGGTGGACAAGTGAATTTGAAAGCCAAATTGACTGCAGCCCTAGCCTCTCCCAATCCCCAAGAGTTTGTTTTCTCCTTGCTCTCCAGTTGAAGTGTATTTGATCCAGATCTTACCCCCATACTAATGGCTCCGCTGGTTCTCCAAGAAAGGGGTAGGGGTGGATGGAAGAAGTGGGGTGGGGTTACAGCTGAGCACGGACCTCCGAGAAAGTCTCTCTGGGAGCAAACATCCATTGCTGATTACAGTGTTTATTGATGCAGAAGTAAGCGCCGTTTAAAGAGACCCACGTCATCGCTGGTTGTATAAGCCAAACGTGATCGGTTTCGGTGAGGTGGACATCTAAATTGGGAAAAAACAGCTCCGTTTTGTGACGTGAAACGACTAATATAATGCGGTTGTTTGGTACAGTGAATGTGGAAATGCTGTGTGGTCTTCTACTAACAGTCCAAAGACATTAAGAATGGGAACAATTATCCGTTTTCAACAATGATTGCAACGGGCAAAAGTTTGTTTTCATGCTTCGAGAAAAAGGATGGTTTAAAACATAGAAAGGAGTTCCAAAATTAAACTAACATCCATCGTCGTTGTTCAAGGTGACCTCCGTTTCAACATTTGAACAATTCGAGAAATGTAAGAAAGCAATTTTAAATTCATACATCGCAAACGCCGGTCTATTAAGATTTTCCAAGGCTTTTTGTATCATAACAAGACACACGCTAATGATGGGGCTCAGTGATATATCCACATGCTAAACATACTCAACGCATACTAAATCATAGTTTCTGGCAATGCAACGTAGACGACAGCAGCATCATCAGAATTTACAACAGAGGCTATACATTTTGAATTTCCACACTTTTTCTAGTATTATAAGAAACACTTTATATCTATTCATATTTCAGAAAGCCAACAAAATATTGCCAAACAAAAGATTTTTTTTAGAATAGCTCCGCAAGAACGTATAAACCAACTGCGCCTCCTTTGTCCTTCTGTTTGACCTTGATGTCAGCTTAATTCCCAGAAGGAGAAAAGTAATTTTCGTGTTGAGTTTGATCGCAGCAGTACTGAATGAAAACACAAATCTAGCTACATTCACTATACTTTTATAATTTTCCAAGGCTGTACTTCGCATGATGGTCATGATGAAGATCTCAGCGTTTGTCAGACCATAAGGCCATTTTATAGCTCTATATGGTGAGAAAATTGTGGAAATTCTTTAGTCCCAGTTTGTTTCAAAATTGTTTCTGTTATTCTTAAATTGCGATTTCTTCATGTAAAAAAGTAATTAAAATAAAATATCCCGCAGACAAATGTTTGACAAATCTCTTTTTAGCATTTTAGGTTAATTTATGCTGCTTCGTTTTAATAATAATGATAATTATGCATTTATAAGGCGCACTATATCTGCAAAGCATTCAGAGGCGCCGGTCTAGGTGGAAAATGAAAAACTCAATTGTGCATTCATAGTGAAAAAGCTTGTGAGAAGAAGAATGTTTTGAGATGATGCTGAAATTGCGTGATGTCATGTTCTTGTCTTAGATGATCCGGGAGTGAGTTCCATAAGCGTGGTGCAATTGTAGAAAAAGCCCTGTCTCCGGCACTGGCCAGCCGAGTCCGGGGAACAACTAGGGTATTACTTGTTGACCTCAGACCCGGCCTGACAGAGCGGAGTTGCAGCATGTTTGCAAGATAAAGGGGACTAGAGCCGTGGAGTGTCTTGAATGTGAGAAGGAGGAACTGAATTCTGTATTTGATGGGTAACCAATGTAGTTTGTTGAGAATGGGAGTTATGTGAGCTGTTCTTTTGGTGCTCGTTAGAAGACGTGCGGCAGCGTTCTGTACAAGTTGCAAACGATGAATTGTACCGTGCGGAAGACCGGTGAGCAGGCTATTGCAAAAAAAATTTACACTGGTATTGCTTATAATATTATCATCTCCACGTCCCTTAATTGAAGATGCTCTTTCGCAATCTAATCTTATTTTGATTAGAGGAAATTTGTTGTTCAAACTAATTCTAACTGTGTTGGTTGACCCTCGGGCAGATGAACCTAGTTATAGAGCGGACACTGTTTGCTGTTGGTCAACACTCCGCCCTAATACCCAGGTAGTATGTTTGTGTTTCGAAGATACATGTATTCCATACGCGGTCCTGTAACGCCAGATGTTGCATAACATTTCCTTGAGAATGCGGATCAGGAGTTGGAATAATTAATTATTAAGACCAGATTAAATTATCACTTTTCAATAAAGAAAAATCCTGCACGCTTTCGAATTACTTAACAATATTTGACAGCACATGAAAAGATCTATTGAACTTTGTTGACAAAGCAGTCCAATTTGAGTATCTAATTGCTACATCCCTGACATAGGTATGCCTGACTCAGAGCGCACTGGCATTTTCAGATGTGAGCATTATTTCAGTTAGCTACATAGGCACGGTATAGATCAAGGTTTACTTTTATAGGTTATGTAATTCATTTCTTCCTTACTGTACAATTGCACGGCTGGTATTTTGTCATTAAATTTAGCTTTCGATACATTTTCTGCACCCTCTCTCAAGTATTAAATCAAATGGATAGATTCATTCCTATATATTCTTTCATTTTCATTTCAGGAGAAATACTGTAATTTGTGTAGTGTGTTGAGAGTGTAGTGATTTGCAGCTTCGTAGGAAGGATGCTAACCATTCTGTTTCGCAGACGGTGAACCAACATTATCGAGATCGAACACAACAGACGACAGCGACCCGTATTTCGTAAAGCCTCCTATATACGGTCACTAGTAAGAGTGGGACGCATATCTTGGGCGGACACGGAGCTATTGCAGATGTGGCCAAGAGCTTAATGAAGGTAAACAAACTGCGACTTGTGCATAGCTTTAGTCATTTCAAGATTTCAGACGGGAGGAGTTGGGCCACCGAGGGCCGGGTGCTCCCCCGTCCAGCCCCGCCCTGCCTGTGCACAGTCCCATAATGCACAGTGGCCGGTATAATGAAATGGCTATAGGCCTCTGAAATACATGTATCTAACAGATTCAGCAGCCTGATGCGTGGTTGTAGGAACAAAAGAAGCGAAAAGGGGCGTTGGTCGAGCTTGCCTGCGCCGGGAGTCTAGAGAGAAAAGAAGAGAGTAGAGGATGTTCATGTTTCGAATCTTGGATGGTGGGCCTGGCCCCCGGAATTCCCGATTTGTTTCCTGTTGTAAAACATCTGTTTTATGAAACATTGTTCAAGTTCCTTCCTAAATTTTGCAGCCCTGAAGTTTGTTTTATAACGTTCACTTCAACTCGTTATAAATCTTGAGCCTGCCTTGTTATTAGCATGGCAAGTTTATCACATAATACGATAAGATATATTATATGTAAGCCTACGTCCACTTTTCGAATGTTGGCATTTGGCTGTGAAAGCTTCGTTTATTAACAACAGTGGGTATTAAAGAAACCAAAAATCAGTTTCTAGTTGATGGGAAAGACACGTAATAAAACATAAAGCGCGACAACAGTCGGCCTACCCATCTGGTAACGCTGTCACCTAAATAGAACACACCTTATAACTGCATCTTGTAATCCACGTCTAGAATCGTGATAGGCTCACTGACGGCGAAAACGAAATTGGGTCAAAAGATGAGTCTACAGGCCTTTTAAATTACGACGCACGCTGGTACAACAGGTAACGCAGATGGGTACAACGTCACAAGCAGCACTGTAGAACACTGATAATTAAGTTACCAAACAACAGTGGATCTGTGTAAAAAATACATGACGCGTGAGTGACGTCATCAACACTGGCTCCAGAAACAAAGTTTCTAGGGGCAAAATTTGCTGTGAGCGGGTCAATAATTTCTGATTGTTTATGGGTAGGGCTACAGTTTGATGCTTTTTTCCACAGGTTTGGAAGAAGGGAACATAAATAGGTCCAAAATCACCTTTATCGCATTATTCCCCCAACATTTTACTCCATTTTGAGGGCCACTGGCGCCCATTGCCCACTGGATCCGCCCTTAGACGTCATGAGTGTCTTACTGACCTCCAATGCCCCTCGCTTCTGAGAAATATTTAGACACACACTAATAATTCCTGACGCAATTTGTGCTATTTCTGACGCGAAGTATACATTAATTATTTGAATCTTGAATCCGCCACACACTCAAGCGGCAGTCATTCACCGCAAGCGGCAATACTTCACAGACACTCATAAATGAACTCACCAAGGAACTGTGGATTTGAGTAAAACATACCGGTACATGATGTGTGAATAACGTCATCACGGTTTGATCCAGAACCATATTTTCGGGAAAAAATGAAAGTGCTGCATAGCACCGTGATCAGAATATAGACAAAAATATAATATATAAAAAGTGCTCTGAATTATGTAATTGCCATTTCGTAAATCAAAGCACTCATTACATATTATATTTTTGTCCATATTTTCGGAAGATTGTTTTGGGTTGGAATTAAAAATGTTGGAGTTTTAATGTAACCCTTTATGGCCTTTCTAAGGGCTAAAAGACAACATTTTGGTGCATTAGACTTACTCGTGGAAGGAAGGGAAAGGAGATAGGCCAAAAATCGCCTTTCTCTCATTATTTTTTTTTTGAAAAAACAAATCTCCTTGTTTGGGAGCGCTGCTTGTATCCACCTTTGGACGTCATAACTGTCTTACTGACCTCCGATGCCCCTTCGGTTCTATAAAACCTTTTGCAAAACATATTTAGATACACACGAACAATTCATGAAGCAATTTGTGTCATTTCTGACGCAAGGTTCACCAATTATTTTACTCCATTTGATGTCAGTTCATGGCAATGAAAGTACTAGCCTTAACGAAACAAGATTTCACTGCTGTCCTCCTGGAGGATGCAGAACGCACGGCAATCGAGTCCTGTGGTGCGTCAGGCTTTTACATCATTGTCGAATTAATATGCACCACTTATTATAAATTTGGTAAAATTGCTGACGACGTAAATGGCCATTAGGAATAACGCATCTTTATAAGCACATCGCCACGGGTCCTTGCAAACCACCCCCCCCCCAGCTCTAAGGCACATTTTCCTCTTCATCTTCTTCCTTTTTTCTGTTTTCTAATGAAGATCTGCATACGGACCTCTCGGTAAGACGATGCGGCAATGGTCTGCCGTGGTTTGGAAAGAAGCTGTGGGACGCTAATGCATCCCTAGGTATCCCGCGGGGCTCTGCATGCAATACAGTATAACTACACAGAGCACGCACCTTGAGATCAGTTCTCAAGAAAGCGCTGTTAATTACAGGCGGATGTTTCATGTTTCCAAAATTTTACACACGACAATTTCGCGACTGGCCAGTTCTAAACTAACTCGACTGACCGTTGAGATTGCTATGCATTCTCCTCTATCGAGTGTATTTTTTTGTTTTTGTTTTTTTGTTTTTTGGGGGTTTTTGGCATCTGATACTGTGGCGTAATTATGAGTGAACTATTTCATAGAGATTTTGTAATCGGTTTGTTTGCTTCGTGGCGAAAAATTAATTCAAAGTTTTGCAATTTTTAGAAAACCAATTACTGGGATTTGTTATAGAATGTATTAGCCGTTGGGTAAACATTACACATTTTCACTGTTGGCAGTATTGCGGGTCGCCAGCCGGTTTCCAACAAAAATTAAGAGGGATTATGCCAAGCAGATTTTATTTTTCACTATGCGTATTTTCTTTTGTTAAGCTCGAGGGCAAACTGTCGTCGTTGCGTTGAAAATACTTCCGCAAGGAGTAACTGGAGGTCAGAAAGCAGACGATCGGGATTTTTATTTTTGTAAAAATTACGTTCAAAGAAGGGAGAAAATGCGGCGAGATTTTTTGATGTAACGTTTTTGGTTGATACTGATGGAATATGCACAGCTATGACTAGGGCCATGATTCGTAAATATTTTTTTCGCGCACACTTCGTTCTTAGATCCTATATTTCTAAACAAAAAAATAAATTAAGATTTCTTTTTCTTGTTTGGGCGATGAGCTGCTGGGTCTTAATGATTTGATGTTACCAGCTGCGGTTTTCGAAACCTTTTTTTCTGCTAATACGACCTTAAAACGATACCGCCCCTGTTTTTCACGCACAGAAATTTCAATCGAAAGTACCGGTAAATAAGCCCACTGGGTAGCGGAGCGTTACGACCGTGAGCGCCATTTGCATCATCAAAAGCAACTTGAGAGACACGGAGTGAGCCAGATCTATTTCTCTTAGCCGTTGCCGCAAATCTTTCAATCGCAACTGTTTGGAAAGTTTGCTGCCATGCCATTTTATTGTATCACATTTCAGGAATCATTGAATTCTAAAGAGCTACCTTTCACTCTGAATCGGAAACGTCGAGAGTAGTACGCTCCTCCATCTTGTTTGTAAGTCGACAATGCCGATATTTGATACTTATAGATTATTTTGACTGAAACCGCCGCCGTTCTTTGGAGGGCAAATGTGTTGACCCTGTTTGAACAAGGTGGACGAAATCAACACTTCCTGAACGTAACGATGGCTACGACGCTCAACGCTCCTTGCCCACGCTGCCTTGAGGCGTATAAAGCCGCGCCGGTCGACCTCCAATAAGTTTCCAAATGCTGTGAAAGCTTGCTGACGAAAGGATTCTCCAGAACGGAACCGAACCGGTGTGTCATGAAATTCAGACTCGTGCAAAATCCTGTCTCATTTATCTCACACAGTTTGCACAGAGGGAGTTGCAAGCAATTTTATTTATGCGCCACAGAAGTTGTTTACATGAGGAAGGATGGTCAAGCCCAATAACGCACATTGTCCAGCAATATAAGATGCTTTAATTATTTCTCGGAATGGGTCCTCTTTCTTAAATTTAACTGGGGCAGCTTTTGTGCATCAAAATTGTTACAACCGCGGTTCACGATAGGCTTCTTTCTTTCACACGGATCATGATCTGTATCAGTTATTCCAAAGCAGGTCCGCTCTGTTCATTAAGCGGGCCCCGGTCAGCAAACCAACATTGGATCACAAATCGCGATTTGGATCCGCGTAATACAAGTCCCCGTGACCTTGCGCAATCGCGCAATGGTTGCACCCTAAAGGGATTCTGCTACAAAAGTCAGAATTTCAAAATACCATGGAAGAACTTTTCGCTCGTCGTCCATCTCCCTTACAGGGCACTGGGAAGGGCAAATGCATGTGCATTTTTGTCGTGCATTCACTGGGTAGAATTCATTTGAACATGGCACAGGTCATTACTTTCATGTGCGCAGGACACGTGCAAACTGAGGAGGGCGCATGCGTGGATTAACCTTGCGCGCCATGGTTGTTACGTATTTCCTTCACAAACATTTAGGAAGTGCATTTTTGCCCTTTCTAGCGACCTGAATGTAAGGGCTGGCTGGGAATGATGAGCGAAACACACTTTATGAACGGCCCCTAAGCGGTCAGGCTGTGCACCAAGACGTGTACTTGCATTCCATCGACTCCGTCCTTTTACACAAATTTCACAACAAACTTACTATCGAGCTGTTTTGGTTCACCCGTGTTTCTCATGCCATACACCGGCACGGGTGTAGGACATACTGGTCAACTTTAGATACCGAAGAAAAGAAATATCCAGTTTTCCTATAGTCACTATAGAACCAGTCTCGTGAATCCTTTGGTAACAATGAAAAAAGATCAAGAAATATACTTTTTGGTTTCTCCATTTTATGTTAAGCGTTTCTTTGTCTTCTGGTTTGTTACGAACGAAAATTGGGGCTGTGGAATTTTAACAAAATGGATTTTAAATAATTTCTAAGTAACAAGATCTGGGTGAAGGGTTTGTATCATCCCTAGCATTTTCAGTATTTGCCTCGCGGGGAGGAAAAAACAAGGAAAGTTATGTGTATTTGGGGAGAAATGAAGCCTCAGAAAGCCATGTTTTAGGGTTGTTACGATTACCTGGATACCCGACAAAAAATCGCCGGGTACCCGGTTCGTAGGCCTATGCTTTGCTTTAGGCCTATTACTCGAAACCTTCCTGGAAGCAAAACACGAATTGTAATGAATCAGTTGCCGATGACAATACGTCAAACGTCTCCAGAATAATTCTTCCCTCTAGCACCCGATTTATTTTATATATGAAAGGTTAGCGCGGTAGCGTAAACGCGGAGCACTTCTTAGGGGAAGCCCTCGGGGACAAATGATTTACAGCCGGCTCCAGATTCATTGATAGCATTTACCATACATACACTTTCCTCGGTTAAGTGACCGTGTAGCAATCAAGTTCCTGTACCCAGTTAGAACTCACAAAATTGACACCTATCTTAATATCTCGTTTTGAGGGGAAAAATGGACACAATCCTCCCTTTTCACGGTGATTGGATCCGCCCCTGTTGGTTAATAGATGGCTCCCTTATATAATGTGTACATGCTGAATTCGACTGGCTATGCATTGCATATAAACATGCTGGGTACGTTGGGTGGGGTGTATAGCTCACTGTGACTTCTCCAATCTACACCACCTCTGCACTGAAAGCCAAAGAAACAAAATGGGTGTCTTCATTCTTGCTTAGTTACGACGCAAACTCGATGATGCCCTTTAGTCCTACGGTCCGAAACAACTTGAACATCCACAACGGGCCCTGGAGTCGTTTCGCGCGCGCAGCTTACCAGGTACAACGAAGAGATATTGCTGGACGCAAAGCTGGCTTGGAGCGTATCCGCCGTCGTATAAGGCATCGCTTACATGGACAAGGGCAGAAGTCGACATACTCCGAACCCCCTTCCCCCGAATTTTCAGAAGTCGAACATTACTTCGTTATGACTAATGCAAGCAGGTGGTGAACGGGGAGCTTGTTCGAGTTTGATAGTTCGCAGCAAATAACCGTTTGCGCGGCAAGGTAATTTCTTAACTTAACGTGCCTCACTAATTAATTACAATCCACACCGCAAGCCTATACATGACGCTCCAGGAACGAACATGATGCGAGGGCTTTGCATTTTGGGAACCGGTAAACAAGGGAAGGGGGGACTCACGTACATGGAGTAGGCCTATTAAGGCCCTATCTCTCAGCGCTAACTTCTGATTTATTAAGGGATATGTTTCACATCATCGTGATGGAACATGAGGATGATAGATGGATGAGAGGAGGCCTCGTTAGCAGGATGTCATTTGGCGGAGCTGGGGGGGGGAGTGATGATGTCACGTGCAAGATGATCCGTCATCGGATACGGTTTATGTAGGCCAGGATGCCGCAGAGTGCTAGCAAAGCTTCGTAAATTGATGAGTTGCTTGATGGGAGGCGGGTTTGGTCCTATCACATCCTCTTATTTAAAGCTTCCCTTCGACTGTTTTCCTCCGTCCACGGTTCTCAGTTCAGCATGGTCATTTGTCCCCTGATATGTTTGCATTATTTGTATGTGTAGAGAGTTACTCAATGGATTTATATTTGCAGTGCCTGGACTCATCCAACCTCCAACACGCCCCAAAACACCTGTCCTGTTGACCCTGTTGATTTGTTTGCTATTCCGTCTTGCAGGGGCGTAAATCCCGGTGGGATGGAGGTATATATCCCCCCACTTCTTGAACAGGAAGGGGTGGACTATTGAACCCCCCCCCACTTTCCGTGGTGAGAAAAAGAGCAGTTCGTGAAGTATTTTTCAAACTTCCCTACAACCAAAAATGTATTCAACAGTCTTGAAGCGGGAGAACAAGGTTACAAAGGCGTTAAATACGCGCTGTTTTGACGTAAGATTAAGCGGTGCAAGTAAATGTAAGATGTGCATCTCACAGACACACAAACGTATCATGAACAGCGCCCCTTAGTGTCATGTGGTGTCCAGCAATCCCCTCCCCCGTTCAAATTTCCACGGCCAGGCAATTTTTGTCATCTAAGTCTTCGTCCAACCACCCCCTCGTCCCCAGCACAGATTTACGCCACTGTTTGTGTGCTTTTATTCCCTTTTCTTTTCTCTCCTAAAGTACTTGGAAAGAAATGCACTTGTACATGAGTGTAAAGGAAGTATGACGTCATCAACCGTACTCGATGTGACGGTAGGATTTCCCACAGGGGACAACCGTACGCAGCAAATCCTCTCAGGCAAAACCTATCGTGAGCAGTTGAACTTCTTCAAATCTTAACCAAGTTTCCCCCTCTCAGTTGCTCGTTCCCACAGCACGGGGCCTTTGGAGGGGGTGGGGGCTACCTGTACGCGAGTGGGGCGAGCGACAGACCCACTCTAGCCCGCCGATAAGTTATCAATATTTCCAGCACGATTCTGATCCGTCTCCGTGGCCGCATTCGAGACTTCTTAATTACCGATGAGAGCACAATTAGGGCGCAGAGTTAGGCCAGGGGGACCGGGCTCACAGACCGCGGGACGGGGCCGATGCGCACTTGAAGTCCTACTTGAAGTCTACTTTAGTAGAATCTCTTGGACTCGGAAGGGTTGTTTTTCTTTCCCTCGAAATCGTCCCGAGAAGGTTAATAATAGCTACGTGTTGACATGTCCTTGGCATGTCTGGATTCCAAGAGGATAAGGATTATAAGGATTTGTAATCACGTCAGCACTGATCTCATCGCTAATTTGTAACAGTTTTCCCTCGTCCATACTGATCCCATTCCTAATGAAGCAGTCCCAAACTTGTTTTGCGCCGATGCTGAAGTACCGAGTTGTATCTGATTGTAATAAGTACCGACGATCCAGACTTCGTGTTGCTTCATGACAGATTGGTATATCTCACACAGTTCTAATTCTCCATGTCCTAAATTCTTCTCAGAGAGGAAAGTGACCGCTTTTCTTAAATCGCTTGTCAAGACAAACTCGAATCCCGTTCTCTAAAAAACTTTGCAAGCAAAATAGTCTGCGATTTTCATGGAGAGGCCATCCACTTAACCTCATCTTCAGTTCATTCGAATCGGCTATCCCTCCGCCGAAAATTTTATCGTAGACGCAACACGCCAAAAACTTGCCCTTGGCAATTCAACAGTAAGTCCACCCCCCCTGGGTAGTTTCTTATAGGGCCTCTTTAGGGCAAATGTTTCTAAAATAGTTATGCATATTTTCGTAACCTTTGCCGATAGACTTGCAGTTATAGCTACATATTTTGTTACAAGTAGAAGTCTAAATACGTTGCGAATTTAATTAGAACGAAAAACAAATATAGCCTGAGGGCTCTTTTTATTCCTTACAGAGCGATTTAATCCTTAAAATCATCACAACGTAGGCGCATACACGCACATATTTTGATCACTTTACTCGTTTTATTTAGCTTTGTACATATTTATATTACGAAATCCTTTTATAGGATATGTTTACTGTTTGAATAGCTAGTCTAATTTATTACGATGTTGGCAGTTTATGTATAGTAAACACTTCGGTTTGACATATTCCTCGAATGTTTGTGAGACACCTACGGTATCCACATCCTGCCTTGAATGCCTCTGAAATGTCAACCCCCCCCCACGAACTTGATCCGAAGTGGTCGTATATTCAGCAAAACCAGCCTCATCCTGACCGATCCGCGGATTTGGTTCCGATCGAGTTATGGTCCCACTACTGTAAGCACCGAGGCGGGCCGGGACCCATCTGGAACAGCAACCTTTAATTTGCAGCCAATCAAGCCTCTGCAGTTGTGACAAAGCACGCGAACCTGGTGGCTATTACGGGCTTAATTTGTCGAGTACCCGGCCAAGGTGATTGGAGGCGGCGCGGTGCAGCGTCCCTCGTCTTCCGCATCAATATTTTCACGGATAGTTTTGCAAGGGTGGACTTAGATTGGTTTGGGCTGATAAGTATGATAAGTGGCCTTAAATGTTGAGATTCTAAATAACACTGCTCGATGATCGCTTCTGGGTGTTTCTCTTGTGAGAATGCAAACCAACATATGCAATGCAGCAATATATTTTACGGTGGGCCTTGCTCTATTCGCAATAAGCGAAAAAAGCTAAAGTGAACGACCCAAATGATACGCTCACTCCAAAACAGTTATTAAAAGATAGAACGAAAGGTTCTAAATGAAATCGAAAACTTCACACTGGGCAATGTGTACCAACTGGCTCTTTATGGTTTTCCAGAGGGAAAGTATAATGCTTCTATTTCTGGGGGTACATCATTTAGTCTTCAGTATCATGTGTATGTATGCAGTGTTAATTACGTAGCATTCTTTTCGAACAAGTACACTCGACACTCATTATAACAAAGTTGCAGGGACCAGACAAGTTACTTTGTTGTAACCTGAACTTTGTTATGAGGAGTGGAAACACAAAGAAAACTTAAGAATTCAAGAAAGTAGGATTCTCAAAATTTGTTATAACAGTGTTCTTTATAACGAGAATCAACTGTACTTCCCTACACAATAGACCTGCTCCACCCACGTGACTGAATTACGCTGAATGTAAACACTACCACCACGTGTGGACCTGCGTGGCCACGGTGATCGCACAATACATGTATTCGTACAGACAACTTCTACCAGGTACAAGCGTACGCGCGAATGCTGCATGCTGGAATAGTTTGTCTTGTGTCAGTAGATTATCATCACAACGCATCGCAGTCTAGCACGACTGTGACATCATCTATTCTCTCCCCACTACACAGAAGGGGGCCATTCGAAATCTCCAGCGACATCATCGCCAGATTTGTCGTCAGGTTATCTGTCACGTGCACATTATTTCTCAGTAGAGTTGCAATGATTCTAGCCAGTCGTTTTGGCGACTTGACTCCTGTCACCGCGAGCAAATGACTCGACACGACTCGAGTCCCTTAACAGAAGACCCGACTCGAGAGCAATATTGTAAGACTCGAGTCCCACACATAAAAGCGAACTCCTTTGCGAAAATAAAGACACTGCAATGACTTACAGTGCTGGTTATACGTAATAATGTTCATGTCATGTGTTATTGCGTCACGATCATCAAAGGCAAGATGTGGTGTGACCATGTGTTGACACCCAAAGATAAATTTAAAACACCCAAAAAAAACTTTCTCTCGTTTTTATTGATCGTATTGTATTCAAATGTTGACTCGAATTGAGTCAATATGTTGACTCGAATCGACTTGAGTCACTAGGTTACAATGACTCGACTCGACTAGTGACTTGATACAACTCTGGTTCTCAGTATGGTCAAGTTCGGTGAAATATTCAAAACCAACACAAGAAAACTAAATGAGCCAAACTGGCCAGCCAATGAACGTGACTGTATTATTACGGAATTTTTTTTAAAAATTTATTATTATTTTCTTTTCGCATATCATGTGAGCCTACAAAGAATAAACACAAATAGCCTATACTGTTATATGAAAATACAACAAAAAATATAACCACAACGAAGTGTAATACGGCTGTTTCACAATAGTGCGCCACCAAGCGTTTGCAACGCGTTGGTCAATCACAATGCGCGAAATTTGTCTACCCAATGCGCGTTTGGAAAGGGTCAATAAATTTGGCGCGTTATCATTGGCCAACGTGTTGCAAACTCTTGGTGACGCACTATTGTGAATCGCCGTATTGGCTAAGAATTTACTGAAGCGGCAAAGCTTCAATAAATGGCCGTAGTGTATGTATACAATGCACCACTATCTTCTATCAGCTGTCAAAGAACATCTTAATCAGCCAGTCATTCTTTAATTTTTGGTACCCAATCTCGAACATAAAATTGACACCAGTATACTACAAACGAAAGTGTAGTGTTTAATAAAACAGTGTCAGAGACTAGTGTGATATTTCGTTTCAATATAAACTAAGGGTTCACAAATAATGGCGATCTTCGTCGTGCAGAAGTAAACCGATTTTGGCAGAACGGCTACACTGAAACACTTTGACGGGTTAAAAACGGTGTCCTCAACTCAACGGTCACTGCGTCTATGCTTCGTCCACGCAGGCACGTTTTGCCCCCCCCCAAAAAAAATGTCGTCACGCATGCGACATCACAAGAGGGGAAGTTTCGGTCTACCACAACCCTATCACAAGTCACAGCCCGAAGTCACGAGCTATTCAAATGAAGTCATTCCACTGTCATTGTTCACTCTGTGTCATTGGAGACCGGACTTCTTGTCTTGCCATCTCTACAAAGTTACACCCCTCCTCTAAATGAGAAATAAGGTTCGATACTTTGGAGTATTGCATTGGCTGGAGGCAGCGGAATTAACTTCGCTCATTATGCTATTTCTCTCTGGACTGCATTAAAGGCAACACATTATTTTCACAGCAATCTGCAAGTATAGAAGTATATATGATAGCCAAGTTCAGAGAGTAGGCTGTTGATATGAACGTCTCATATTAAATTAACAAAAAGCTCGCGTTGTGGCCACAATTTACTATTCACAAGTTGATCAACCCCCCGCAATGTTCGACAATTCTCTTTGTGTATAATTTGGTCATTTTCCTGGAATGGCTGCTTTAAAAGAGGCAATTGCACAATAAAATCTGAACAGTAAAACACAAACGGCTGGTAACGTACCACTAGCGATTGTAGACACTGTTTTCAATCTAGAAAGTAAACTTTCAAAATCAGCATGCAACTAGAAAGTAAATTTTTAAAATCGGCAAAGTCCATGTCTCAAATATGAACCAGTAACTTGCAGGAAGTCCAGTAAATTCCCTGACGTAAAATGTTGGAAAGTCAAGGGGAAAGGTGCGAGTCTACAACTTATACTCCTTTGATATGCTCACGTTATCCAGACACATGTAACCACATTAACACACGTGCCTCTAAGAGCAAAAACTGTAACAAGAGATTGCAAATGTCAGCTGGCGAGTAATCCATTCGTTCACACTGGGAAAAGATATACAACTGGTTCATAATGTCATCTTTCATATCAAAAAATATGTCAAATATTTCAATATCTTAATTACATTGATCGTACATTTTGAAATATTTGCTGTATTGCAGGCTGCTTCTACTGTAAATACATCAGCTACCGTCACCGCCGTCAAAACTAAATCTCAGGGAATAAGGTTCTACATTCTGTAGTTCTGAGTTCGCAAATCTCCTGTGAAGATCAGAATAGAGTTGTCATCTTCCAAAATGGATGAAAAGGTTTTCAAAATAACCATTGCAGACAGACACTATATCTCATGTGGCTCCCATGCTAAACGTGCTATTATAGTAAAACAAAAATTAAAGAAACATGATTCACTACTGTTCTACCATAAACCAAAGGGTGAACACCGCCACATACCCAAATCAAACACCTACTTCAATGATTTACTCTTTTTACGACAAACACGACGCTACACCATTTGACGATTAAATTATAGCACATTTACGGGTATATTCAAAATGGAAAAGGAAGATTGTTTAAAAGGAAAAGCGAACGTACTAATTCACTGCCAACATGGGATAAATATTTTTTTCACTGTTGCTACATCAAATCAGGATAAAGGAAGAAAGTTTAGTTTCCCAGGGCTTACTACCGGAAGCCAAGCTAAAAGACCAGTAACCACTGGGGACGAGGCTGATCTTGAAAATTTGCATATGGCCATAATGTGGGGAGGTTTCCTTTATTCAAGCACAGGTCCTTGTTGTTTGATTTAAGCACGGCATGACAGCATCCAGACAGTGATCTGAGTAGGAAACAAAACAAAATTCAACAATTTCACGGTTGATGTTCCATACCATTCCTGAAGCCCTATATCAAGGTGTATTGAAACTGCATAAAAAAGCTGTGCTGACTCTGCATTCTATGGACTGAACCAAGCCCCAGCTGAACATACATGGGGGGTAACCCAGCATCAATCTTTACAAACATTCGGATATCAGGTGGTACTTTCCTCACGTTCCACATCTGGTGAGCCAGGTTTGAACCCCACCAGGCCAAAATGCATATTGGGTTTCAGTCCCTTCGTGACCCCATCAAGACTTATTTGAAGTTTTCCCACCAACCACTGAAACTGAACAATTCTTGATTCTTCCCCGTCCCCATGGCTCCAAAGGAAAAAGTCCACTGGTAATTTATTGACAATTCTGTATTTGCTGTCCCAAGCAAAACCAATTGCTGGCTGCCATCCTCATAAAAACCTCTCCAAGGTGGTCCTATGTGCCTACTTATTCCACTCACTTCATGTTCTCTCCTGGCGCTTCTTGATGCTCACTGGTTTACTTTCTGTGCCAGATGGTGACTGTGGCCAAGCCTGTTCCTCCTGTGGGCTTCGCATAGGACAGCTTCCGGGTTTTGGTCAACTCCAAGCTGGGCCAAGGAAAATCCAAACATGAACGATGCTCAATACTTTGAGGGAACACAGAGTTACAATGACTGACAAACACACTGAGCTCTTCCAAAAAGCTATCGTGAAGAGCAAATTTTGGGTTTTCAGCACATTATGGGAACATTAACATGCCGACGTCTATGCACCAAATGTTATTTCTTTTGCTAAATGTCTTAGCAGTTCTGCCAATCAAGCAAAATTTGAGATGCCTGCACTGAGGGTAGAAAATTCTTTGTCAGTAACCATTTGAATAATAGGAGGGTTAATATTTTACAAAATAAATTTATAATAGCATTTTGTCTCCCACTTACCGTGTCTCTATGTCTGGCTTCAGTTCATCGGCACCGTATCCTTGAGTAGAGACAATTACAACAACTCCACTGGGAACAATGATCTCCCACAGTCTCAACAGCCAGGCTACAAGCAAAAATCATACCATAAAATGATTAGATACCCCAAAGGAATCAAGAGACCCAGGTCTAACAAAAGAGGATAAAAAAGAACAGAAAAGAATGGATTTCTTTGCAAAGCTATACACTGCCGTATAAGAGACAAAAGCAAAATGCAAAAATTGGCGGTGACACAGGCTTTTTGATCATCCCATGTGCCAGCCATCTTTGTCTTGAACCCAATGCGCACTGTGTACATCTTAGTCCTGGGGTTCTCTTCATTCTGGCACCAGACTAAGTGTCCATCATGCCTGGCTTTGGGGAAGAATGAATACGGGAGGAAAACAAACATGACTGGAGCTTATTTTGCCTGACTAGAAATTCCTAGTGATCTCATGCACCCAATGGACCTGTAACATGATGACGTCACATTTTTGTTAACGTGTGTGCTTTCCTATGGCAGGCAGGTGGGATTTGATCCATCTAGCTTCCAACAAAAAGCACACATGTAAACGGAGTGTGACGTCATTTTGTTTTAGGTCTATTTTCCCTGTAATTTGAAAGAATTAAAACATCATATGATTACACAAGAATTTTTTTTTTTTAAGCCAAAAGACAACACTGATTAGCACCAGATTGTGGATTTTTTTCAAGGCAAAGCTATTAAACTCTGATGGTGCCGTCAAAGCTGTGCTGTGCCACCGTTAAGGTGACCTGCAGTAAGTCTGATGAGCAAGCCTTATTCTTGTCTAGCCTCGCAGGGGAACAATGCTGCAAAGGGAAAAATTTCACTCCACAAGTGCAATGTGTCTCTTTCAAAATGTCCGTGATTTTTCTCTCCCTTTTACGCATATTCTTTGTTTGAAAACCTTTCATTCCTCCTAAAAGTGACTAATCCATCAGAGAGTACTGCATCCATCTTAACAATTCAATCAAATCCTCTTTTTTTTGCAAGAAACAACCGCAAAATGAGTTCCCTTCTTCACACTGTCCTCCTTTTGCCTGTAAACAGAACAAACAAGATCCAAGATCCCAAGCTGCTATGTCTCCGCAGGCCTGTCGGAAACCAACAGGGGGCACTCTTCCCAACCCTGTGATGAGAAGCGGATTGGATAGCGCAGATGAACTGATGGAGGGCGAATGACTGGCCACCTTTGACCTATGATGAGTTCAAATGCTTTTGGAAACAGTGTGCTGTGAATGGGATCAGAGATGGCCCAAAAATTACAAGTGGATGATGAGGGAACCCAATGCCACTAGAATGGTTCTAGAAACAAAAAAAGAAACTGTTGAAAAAAATGTATCACAGAGAGAAGTAACCCTCTGCAGTGAATAATCTCCCTCAAAAAACATAAAGCATTCGTTCTCCTCACTGAGAGCAAAGTAAAATGCAAATACCAAGTATTTCTGTGGACTGAACTGAAACAAAAAACCAAACAAGCAGAAACTTTGGCCAACACTATGCCCTCACTGAAATCCACAAACTAGTCTCGGAAAAATATTTGATCCTCCCATTAACTCAATTATCCTTTCACCAGGAGAACAAAATCTGTTAAAATGCCAGAATTTTGTTTGTTAAAAAGTAGACAAAATGATACCTTGATAAAGAATAAGACTGGTCTCTTGTCCTGAAACAGTTTCACTTTTTGACCATCTAGTTAGCCCACATCCTCCTGCTAATATTACACAGAACTAACTACAGGAAGATTCTTTTGGGAAGGGTGAAAGAACCGATCAAAAGAAATTTGAAAAGGCAGAGCGCTGTGAGAGATTACGCTCCTAAAGCAATCTGTATTTGTGACTTTCGTCTTGCACTAAATCCTACATGCTGAATTTTGTCTTCTCGACATAAACCGGTCATCAAGAGTACCCAAGCTTTCAAACAAAAATCAAAAAAGAACAAAGCAAAAAGAAAACAAATCAACTACCAATTTTTAAAAAACGCAATGATGGCATACATGTATCAAGCCACAGACAATTATGACAATCATTTTAATCATTCTATATGAACCAACTCATTGTTAACTACATGTACATGCCAACATCATCATGCAGAATGGAACATTTCAATGGAAGCTAGCAAAGCAGGGCACATGCAGTGTTTGCACATAACACAATTTTATCAACATGGCAGTGGTGTGGCCAGGTTACTGAAGTAGGGGGGTGGAAGGGACACAGTCCACGACTAATATCCAGAACCTTGTAACGCCAACAAAAACCCTACCCTAAAACAGAATATGACATTTGCAGTGATGAATATGCGTAACATATGTATATATAATTAGCAACTAAACTGTTGCATGATTAAATGAAATTTACTTCAAGGTATCAAATCCTGGCTTCTTCAATCTTTGTTTTGTATTAAAGAGAGGCCTTGCGGTAACACCATGTGGATAGATCTCTTTTAAAAGAGGTATGGTTCTGATAAGAACAGTTGAGTGTGTACTCAACATTTCGACCAGTGTGCTCTGGCTGTCCTCAGGAGGCGAGTGGAGGGTTGTTATGTTTTGTTTTGTTAGCCAAGCCACAGAATGCTTGCAATCAAAAGGTATTATCTAATCCCAGAAAGCTCAAGAAATCTGTTGTAAAAATGGTGGAAAATCAAACTCCTCCCCTTCCCAAGCTTCATGCTGTTCCCACACCTGGACTTGCAACTTGATCCACTTGAACGCTCTGAAAGTTACTGCATTCATGGAATGAATCGAGGTTGAATAAAATTGAACACGGCCGAAATTGGAAGAATGTACGTCAAGTTCGTCAACAACCTTGCCAATATGTCTCGCTCAAAAGGTGGGTGCAGACATACAAGAAGTTTGTCAAGTAGCTCCCTAAACTCTTACAACTGAATGGCCCTTGAGATGTGAGTGCAGGGTAACACACAGCAACTGAAAACACATGCATGCCAAATGAAGTAAGTTTGGTTTGATGATGCTTGTTCTCCATCCAGTCACCTATGTAAGCATTTACAAATAATCAGTGACAGGACCTGTGGTCAGTAGCCTACATGCAGGTTCTAAGCTTGTTGAAATTCAGTTATGCAAGCAAACCGATTTCAACAAGCAAGTTTAGCTTCTCATCATCTTAAATCAAGATAATTGGTGGTCAAAAGGGCCAAAAGGTCAAGGGTTTACTCAAGAGATTTCGGTAAATTTGAATATGCTTGGATAAACAGCCCAATTAATTACTCTGAAAACAGTTTCTTCCATTTGATACAGCACGTTTTTTTAACAGGTAGAACAGTGACCTCTTCACCAATTACTTTTACACCAGATGAGAAAATAATACCTGCTACTTTCTCCTCTAAAAAGGTAACTGCAATGATTGGGCAATATGAATACATCTGCCATCAAAGCTGAAGAAAGATCCATGCAAAACTTTCAAAAAAAGCAAAAGCGAGCATCCCTCAATGAAAAAAAGATCATTCTCTTAAAACACCTGCAAACACGGAAGGTTGTTTATTGACAGAGAGAATAAGATTCAAAAGCAGAAGTCATGACAATTTATTAAATTGATGCACATGGTGAGTAAAATGAGACACAGTCATGATTATAATAAACATGAAAATCATCTCCTTTTGGGGGGGAGGGGAAGACGAGGCAAAATTCAAGTCGGGAGAAGGAAAAAAACAAATGCATTTCTAGGGAATAGGACATAAAATGACGCTTACCTTCTTACCGGAGAGGACACCGATTTTTTTTTTTATTATTATTTTTAAGTATTAAATTAAGTTTAGCATTTCTTTAGATCAAACCTACATGCACAACCAGTTAATGCCAGAGCCAATTCAGGGAACATGATTGGTATCGATTATTCATACTTTTAAGAAAACTATGATGTAAGGCATTTGTTTGATCAATTCTGGTTTTTACATGTACATTGAATACTGCACTTTTTTCTAAAATCAAGAATAAACAACTCATTAAAATGCAAAGTTAGTCACAAGATAAAACAGACAACAGCCATGCTGATGGCTGATACATTTTTCTTATGACAATCACAATATATTTCCTTTGAGACAGACAAGTCTCCGATCAATTATGACTTTCCTACTCAGAGTTAAGTGGGATGGCATTAACTGATTGAACATACAGGGAAAAAAATCCACAAGGAGCACCACTATGGAGATGCCTTCCTTTTGACTTGGTGGTTGTATTTTCAGTGCTGTGGTGCCCGTTGTGGCTGTAAAAACCCCTCTCATCTGGCAATGCTGCGAGTCATTTTTTGGTTGAAAAGTTGAGATTTGGACATTTTGGAGGGGGAGGGTGGCAAATGGTTGTTTCATTAAGTCTCAAGAGAAAGGGGATGCTACTGGGGTTTGGGTCTTGGGTGGAGTCTGGGCTGGGATTTGAGTTGGGGTCCGAGTTGGGGTGAGGGAGGTGTACGGCAGAAAGAATTTGAGCCAAAGAAGTGGGATACAGCACGTACATTGCTCAAAACAAACAGATGTATTGCACTTGAACCATTTAACATCTGAGCATGAGCATTCTCATGATCTTTACACTTAAGAGTGGCTGACGTGTCAAAAATTAAGTGTGCTTCAACTTGCCTCGGTTGATGTCTAAGCATGCTTAAGCCCCATTTGATTTGTACACAGTCAAAGAAGTTTGATGACGGAGACCGCATTATTGAATTGAACTTGATCATGGTCGACGTGCACGGATAGTTGTGGTAGCATGGAGGGCCAAAAGAGGAGCGGAAAACTTGAGGATCTGCAGCTAAATTCTTACCAGACAATACAGGGAGGTGATACTAGACAAACCAAGGAAGATAAAGGGATTGTTTACACATGGATAAGGGGATTAAAGGCCTCGACGGAAAACTTGCAAAAGTTGGGGACAAAAACAGAACGTAGAAAACTGACTGTACAGTTTATACTTGATCTTTTTCCTCTTGCCAGATTCCAGGGGATGTTTACAGTTTTGTTCGTCTCTCTCCAAAAAATTTTTAGGTTTAGAGTTACATTTAGACTGACTTTAGACTTGCAGGGATGTTCAGCTGGTAGTCCAACCAACTTCTCCAGAAGAATTTAATGCCCGGTGTCAGTGCAGGGGATGGTTACCATGGATTGTCTACATGAGAACTTGCACAAGGGCACCAGTGCCCCCAGTCCCCGACATCAAAACTGTGTGCTTTGAATGATTCAAAATAATATGAGGTATGGTGGAATTGGTACTTTGGTATTCAACACTGCGCACCTTATTTCTGGAAATTTTGAGCTGCTTTCTTTCAAGAAGCGTACGCCAAGGATTCGCACAAGCAAACTCTTCCCTTTGTTTTATTTTGGGTCATTTTTTTAAAAGGGACTGAGTTTGAACACTTAGTCACTCCCCTGAGGAGGAGGATGACTAGGAAACTAAATATGCATGAGCAACATCTGGCCAATCACCATCCCTGACACTGAGGTACGCGAGCAGTTGACAGTTTAGCCTTTGTTTAAGTGGTAGTCCCTGTTTAATTTAAGTAACTAAGGTTTAGACTTGCAGGGATGAGGGAAGTTTTATGGCAGGATATAACCTGTCTTACCCCTGTGTTTGGAGAAGTAAAGAAGGGGGAAAAAACAGAATTGTTGAGCAACAAGCAAACCTAACACCATGGGTTAGTTATGGCAACACACTGACGAATTCAATGGGTACTTGATGTCTGACAGGTTAAATTTGTACTCGGCGAACAATTACCAGCCAATGGCCACAAATAGTGACCATGAGACAAACCGAGAGGATTTAAACAACTTTGTTTAGAGCAAAATACTTGTTCAGAAGTTATAATTTTCAGGTTTCTTTGCATAATAATCCAATGCAGAATTATTTGGGGAAAATGACTTTTTTACAGGCTTTTGGAGGAAGGAGAGGTGAAGTCGCCAGTATCAAATTTGACCAATCAAAAAGAAAAAAAAAACTGATACATGTAAAATACCATAGTATAAAATACACACATACATTGAGTTGCTCCACACAACCTATGACAGAGTCTGGTAGTGGCCGGAAAAGAGTCGCCCGGTTAGCACCTAGCACACCAAGCAAACAGCTTCTCATCCTAACCAATGTGGGACACCACAACAGTGATAACCCAGGCAGAACTGGCCTCTATGCTCATATGCATGCACACATGAACAACTCTCATCAGTAAACTCAGAGTTTAACTTCTGGGATTACAACAAGAATGGTATTTTTTCATAAGAGTTTCTTTTTTTTTACATCTTTATGACTCAGCATGTTTAAGTAAAAATCACCCAAAGATTTTCACTGAACGGTACTTATAAGACCTGCTCCACACTATGCATCTATTTACATGTCACAATGTTTGAATTATCAAAGCCTCCTTTCTTTTCCGTCACCCAAAATCCAAAAAAAGGGATGCAGAGAAAACTATTGTGGATCCACAAATAGTTAACCAAGCTTTCCTCTGAGTTTCACTGAAAAGTGATTCAAGTGTTGTCACAAGTAATTCAGATTGGACCACTTTCATGGCAGCAAATTCACTGAAACAAACAAAAACTTCTACACATCAGCACACACAAATATAAAGACAGTTCTCCTTAATTGCAAAGTAAAAAAAGAAATTGCCAATTTTTATGGTTTAATTCTGACAGGACAAAAATCGAACAGATAATCAAACACCAAATGCAAAACAGACATTTTCTGGAAACAGAATTTACTGAGCTTGGTTTTGTCTTTGGAATAATTGTTTCATAATTATTTCAAACCTCTCCTATGGTAAAGAACACTGCGACCTCAAAGTCTCAATGGTTTTTTAAAAAAAGTGCATTTATTCAGAAAGATAAATGACTACACATGCAACTCTAGTGTGACATTAATGAACCGACTGGGTGAGAAAAACAGATGTCAGAAAAAGAAGTTCATTCCCTATTCCAATAAAAGAAATAAGTGACAATTTTTGCAGACAACCATGTACAAGCCAGGAACATGCATCTTACTTTGTAACAACCAATCAAAACAAAGACATGTCAACAACTTTCAGCTGCCATGAAAGTGGTATTTTAGTCACCCACATACCAGACTGAATGGATAAATAATCCTAATGCAAAATGGCAAGATGGAATTTTGGGATATATGCATCTCACTAAGTTGTAAGAATTTTTGTGTTTGAAAAAAAAAACATATGATGTTTGGTTTCACTCAGGACTGGTTAGGTGGGTCACTGACAAACAAAATTACAAAACTGCAGGGCCACATGAGACAATACCGGTGTCACACAGACCTTTCTTGTTCAAGACTCGGTCAATACCCTCAAAGACAACCAGGTCAAAGTTGAGTATTTCGTTGGGAATCCAGGTGAACTGAATCAAACAGAAGACAAAATCTCCGAGAAATTAGTCCGAGAAAAATCACTGGAATGGACAGTGACCAAGTATGCAACAAGAAGTATAAACACAGTATACAGGTTGACCTCTGGAGCAGATAAAATATCTGAATTAACCACATGCTGCCGGGTGGTTTGAAAAATGCAGTGCACACATACAGGTGAATTTCAAGATTTTCAGTTTTCAAAAATCTTCAAAAATTTATCATTTCAATTAATGGACGTTTACAGCTACATGAATTACTGTCTGGTGGCCACTGTAGCCTAACAGACAAAATGTATTGACGCCCGAGTATTTCAGCCAGGCCAGCAGGCTTGTAAAAAAAGCCCAGATTGTGTGGTGTTACGTAACTTTCTTTTGTTCACGAACATGGCACAGTGCACTGCTGACCTCTTTTCAATAGCGGTCATATTAGCGTGCAGCGGTGCTGTGTGGCTCATTGCTGCGGTGGAGTGCTTTTGTCCCCGGTGGTAATCCGCTCGTACTAAATGCCCAAAATCGTGGTATACTGTTTCAAAACAAGGCTGGATTATCTCCACTATTGAGAGTGAAAAAATGTTGGTAATGCCCAGCAGCTCAGTCTTTTGTGCCGAGCACGGTCTTTTGTTACAAGGCCCAGCTCTTTCGTCCTGGTTTCAGGCTCCTGGCTTCGTGTATAAAGCCTATGTGCTCGAAAACGGGTCCCCCGGCAGCAAGTGGTTAAAGACGGATCCTGATAGATATAGCATACACAAGTCGCATAAAGTGGCATTTCGCTCTTTCCTGTTTTGAGGGTCCCAAGTCAAATATAGAAGTGGAGGTCAATTTTGGGATTTTGTGATATTCGGAAAGAGTAACCTTGTCTATTTAATTCCAAAGTTTTTGCAGGATTAGATATTTAAAAATGTCATTTTCTCAGCAATTTCGATGATGGCATTATTTTTGCCTGGTCAGAAATGTTAAAAAATGTCGGAAACAAAGACGCAAAGCTGCCAAAACAATGTCACATTGTCATCCTGTACTTTTACAGTGTTCCAAGGTGTGTTTTAGTGCTCAATGTACGTTTTCATACCACTGGAAAGCTCTCTTTCTGCCGAATTCAAAAAATATCTCAAGTTTGAAAATTCCAACTTTCAGCTCATTTTGTGGTGACAGGTCACATGAGAATTATGAACAAGTGTCTGGTACTACAAAACCAAAACACAAAATTCAATGAGAGACATGAACTCATCAAGGTATTACATGAGTACGGGTAGTGGACACCAGTCATCAATTATAGGCTAAGAGATAAATTGCATGCACGTCAATTGACCACTTCATGCCGGGGCATTTTTCAATGTTGATGATCCTGGGCTGGCATGACTATCATTTTTTCCGTTTTCAAAATCCTTCAAAAAATTCATCATTTCATTTAACAGCCGTTTATAGCCGCACCAAGTAATCTTTAGGCACTACTCTAAAGTTGACAGGTGACCTTCATTGACGCCCGAGTATTTCAGCCAGGCCAGCAGCCTTGTAAACAGAGCCCAGATTGTGCGATGTTGTATAACTGTCTTTTGGTCACGAACCTGGCTTAGTGCACTGCTGACCTCTTTTCAATAGGGGCCAGATTAGCATGCAGCAGTGCTGTGTGACTCATCACTGCGGTGGTGGAGTGCTTTTGTCCCCGGTGGTAATCGGCTCACTCGCAATGCCCCAAACCCTGGTATATGGTTTCAAAACAAGGCTGGATTATCACCACTTTTGAGAGCGAAAAATGTCAGTAATGCCAATCAGCCTGGTCTTTTGTTCGGAGTACGGTCTTTTGTCACAGGGCCCTGTTTCCTTTGTCCGAGTTCGGAGACCCCGGCCACCCATATAAACCATACGTCTCCGATCCCAGAGTCCCTGGCAGGAAGTGGTTAATAATGCACTATTGTGACATGTGCCAGCAAGAGCACATAAAGAGCTTTCATGAATTCTTTCTGATGACACAAGGGTTTGGTACACTGAATGCATGTAGCCTCATGCCTGTGAAACCAAACTATGAGCCTTGCTAAGAATCAGGTCTGCTGATTCTTGCAGAACTAGTAGCAACACTCGAGATTATAAGGCATTCGCTGCCCTGAAGTGCAGCCATTTTGTGTCCAAAACTGGCTGACTTTGTGGAACTTCAACTTGTCTGTTGTGCAAGAAACCCCCCCTTCCCCCGCTAGGAACACTTTCTCACTCCACCTCTGGTCACTGTGAACCAACCTGTTTGAAGAAGACCCGGGATGAGTTCACCCCTTCTGGCAAATGAACGTCAAGAGTCTTCCCATCAGGCATCAGGGATGCATAATGGCCCTTTTCTTGGATGTTCTCTGCTGCCGTCAGGAAAGACTTGCAGTAGTCAACAGCCAGAACCTATGAGGGCAGTGGAAATATAAGAAAGGCGTTAGAATGCCAGTTAATTATATTCTAATGAGGTCACTTTATGCTTACCCTTGGACAGTGAGTCAACAACATGTTCCACTATGCTCCTTCCCACAAAGGCCTACAACATTCTTTAACAAGTACTATAAAATTGTTATTAAAAACCAACCAACACATGACACTCAATAGTTGTTTAGAAGCATTTTGTAAAACCAACTTGTTTCCATTTTTCACTAGGTTTATAGTTTCTTCTCCTGTGAAAGATGGAATGTTTTTTTCAGGACCCATGGGCATCCAAGTACCAATGTTTTACTTCCATAGATATAAAGCATTTATTGTCCAGAGGGAATGACAGGTTTTGAGAGTTCTTAAGAGAGGGGATGGAGTTTTTTTAAGCCCATGGAAATTTTTCCTTATCCCTTCAACAACCCGCAGAAGGAGAAAGTGTAAATTCCTAAGTCTTGGCACTTTCAATTCCTTTACTCTAACCGCCATTCCTTTTTGCAAGGCACCATCCTGAATCCTTCAAATCCTCTGAATATTAAACAAATAAATTGCATACTGCCTATATCCTCCAAAAAGCCTCCAATATTTCTTGAATACCGTCAACTGACGGGTGCCCACTGCCTCAATCCTTCAAAATCCTCCAACTTCCTACTACTACGTTGAGGCAATGTGAATGGTATTCTGTAGCAGTATGGAAGATTTAACTTACAATGTAGGCATTAATTTAACATATGTTTTATGCATGGCTGAGCATAAACAACACAAGGTCTAACCCACAACCTTGACGTAATGCATTATTTTCAAATCGCAATACTTTCTTGGCATTCTTCCTCAATCCTCCAAAATCTTCTAACACCACCCAGAGGATTGCGGAGGAGTAAGGCGGGTATAGGGTTTATAAAAATGGCAGCATGTCCCCCTCATCCCCCCCCCCGATGCCAGAGTTCTCACAAACCCTGTACCTCCTTCATGAATCGGCACAATTCAAAGCTGAGCTTGCCGCAACCACAAATCAAGTCCAGTGCTGTGCCGCAGGGGGTGCCTCGGGCCTGGAGGGCCCCACGGCAGACCTCAGCCAGCTGGCTGGCCAGGTTGCCCTTCACGGCTCCGTACTCTGTCAGGAGCTGAGCCCTGAGGTGATGGTCCGATTCGTGGCTCAGCTGAATATTGGTGGAGGGCAGGGGAGAATTGGTTTTGGTCCCAACAGGCAGGCACACACCTACAAAAGAGAGAAAGAACCTTAACTACCTGGCCTTTGCGAGTAACGTTCAGATTTAACAATATTTGTTCCTGTTGACTGCTTGCAAAGTTATCAGAGAGTGACAAACCAGTTCTTGAAATCAGATTGAGGGAACTAAACAAACATGTGTTGGCTGCTTCGAGTGGTACAGAGGAACAACCCTACCTAAGTGATTCAGGACCATTCCATTTTTCTGAGACTGAGGAGAGTATCTCAGTGTTTCTGTGCATTCCTATATGTCAACCATGGACAGAAGTGTAGCACTAACGTATGCTGAA
Organism: Acanthaster planci; assembly: GCF_054643075.1. Classification (NCBI taxonomy): domain Eukaryota; kingdom Metazoa; phylum Echinodermata; class Asteroidea; order Valvatida; family Acanthasteridae; genus Acanthaster; species Acanthaster planci. Next base: position 14,211,151 of record NC_141788.1, read on the forward strand.
CTGCCATTTAAAAAGGGTACCTTGCCCGCATTAGTTCCTTTTTCCTTTCCATAACTGAAGTAAATAACTTTGTTCAATAGGTTTGACGTTTATGCTACATACCAAACCACAAGTCATAATTTCTTTGCTATGGGGACAGTTCTTCTGCTACAGGGCATGACCGTAATTTTCATAATATAAGCCACCTGGTGTATAAGCCGCAGAGACATTTTTCAGCGTGAGAATCAACATATAAGCCGCTACTTATGGTCTGAAAACTACGGCAGTACTTTTTCTCAGAATGAGGCTGCATGGTCCAGTCTTTTTTGGAGTACTGGTTCAAAACTAGTACAAATTGACCTCTGTCACAGGGCAGCCATCTTGCTTTCCAACCATTCAATGCAATGCAATCAAACTGAGGCTGGAAGGAAAAATAGTCTGTTCCCTTTTATCAGTATGTGGAGTTATATTACTACTGCCAAATGGGCTACGGGAAGCAAGACAAACATGGCACCATCATGATAAACGTCTATAGCAAGTGTCAGGTTACACAATCTCACCTAATCAAGATACTGAATCTGCAGGTAGCGTTGTAATCTTTTTCTACTTCCAGAAAATAATCAGTACTCAACCATGTCAATATACTCATTTAATGACTTCATTTCATCTATACACGTATCGACTTCCCACACAATTTCTCTACCCTGATGAACCTCAGCATTAAAGATTTCTTAGTTGTGTATCAGGAGAGCACAGGACAATTAACTTACATGAATGCATGCAATGTGCTTGCATGTGGCTGGTGAGGAATTCCTGTTTGCTTGAAACGGTATAGTACTTTAGTTGCCACATATATTGTACTTTTCTAAGCAAGTCTGCTATCAAATCTTTTTCTTAATGCAATTGCTTGACATGGCATCTGTAAATTTATGAACAGAAGCTCAGGCAATGGTGCTATACAGAGAGATTAAGTCTGCACCAAGATATCCCCATCCACCATCAGTGTTATACACGCAATACCTTCAGTGATGTTGCTTGGTCTACAGATTAAGGCGACCGGCAAAGTGGCGCTGGTGTCCAGAGACCGCACAAGACGGAAGCTTGCATGCTGGTAGAAGTGTCGGCGGAAAGCATATCTGGCAAAACATGATGACTCGTCACCAGTAGACATGTTACAGCCACCCTTCACAGAGAAAACAAAATTGCTGACACATGTCCAACAAGAGGCAGGGGTCAAGAATGTTAAGATATGAAAACTGGGTGCGGTCAAGAAAGTCCATGAGAATGCTTCAGTGTCAAGCATTTATGCACTGTGAAACACATGTTGGGCAGGGCAAAAACACCCTGAAGAGATTAAAATTAATAAAATTAAGAAATCAACTGAGTTTACCTATATGCTAACACATAAAACGATGCCAAGTTTTAAAAAAATGGAGTATGTATATATAGCGGTCTGGCTCCCGACCGATCGCTCGGGGGTGGCAGTCCATTCACCGCTGAAGGGGAATTGGAGGCCAGGCAAAAACAGAAAGCTCGGCAGGCACAAGACTTGGGTACTAAAATTGGGCTGGATTCCCCATATTTCGCCGTCGCCAATGAAAACTGCTTGTTCAATATGTGCAAGGTACTGCAAGCTAGGTGACTCCCAGTGGAGTCACTGTTGCATCCATCCACACAGTTGTCTTGCTGCAATCCCCCGAAAAAACCTTGGACGCCTGCCAAACTTCAGTCCAGCCAAAAAATATGTAGGCCACTTCCAGCCAACAGGCATGACACCTAGCAAGTACTTTGCAAGTGTGCACATAATAAGGCCCTGCTCCAATCGTGCCTTGAAGACATGCACAAGGTTCAAAGATATAACTGGGGAATTCCCAGACTGCTACATATATCATTTTCTAAATAAAACTAAGTGCTTCGAAATATATAACCCCATTCCTTAAGAGGAAAAACAACGAGAAAAATACAACAGCACGGCGAAACAGATCTGTGTGCAGAAGTGAAAAGGAGTTCAGGTCAGTTTATACTAGTAAATGTCAACACTTTTCACCGTTTTCATAAATTGACTCATTTTTTTCGCTTTGCACGATAAAACACACTCCGTCCAGAGAGAGATCACCTGGTTGATTTGGCCCCCCCCAAAGAAAAAAACTGAACAAGTGATGTTTTGGGGATAAATTCATGTCTTCTTGATAACAGTCACAATTTACTGTCTGTCTTACCAAAATCACATTGTGCCGTCCGTCAAAGGTTGGGGTGCTGAAATCATCGTATAGGTGATGCGTCAGACTACCAGGTAATCCATTGAAGTGATCCTCCATCCACTCCCACATGTTGCCAAACACATCATAGAATCCCCTCTTGGTAGGTGGGTACAAGTTAACCGGCTGCCAGTGAATACAGTGAAAGTAGATGATATAGGCTCTGGTGGGTATCACGTACCAAATTCAGTATAGGCCGGATCATTTATTTTGCAAAAACATATTGCAAATCAACTTGCATGTACATATATGTACATCCATTGAGATTACTTTTTTGATCCTGTCTTAGAAAAAGGGACATCAGACTTCTGTAAAACTGTGCCAAAATGACTGCGAGGCATCATTGTATAGAAGCTAATTAATATAATATATCAGCAAAATATAAATGTATATCGATGGCACTGGCGAACAAATACATGTACTGGGGACAAATTCTTCTCCCATTCTTTTTACATGTGGCATCAACAGCATGATTACAAATCCAAAAAGGCAAAAACAAATCGTAACCTTAATGACATGACAAAAAATGCAATCTGGACAGTCTATCCCGAGGAGGCATGATCAGAGATCACATGCAATGCCATTCAGGGCAGGAGCAGGTTTTATCAAATCTTGGACGCAGTATCGTTTTCCTACCAACGTAGCAAATCAAACGGACGTTCTCCCACCTCCAATAATTTGGAGGAAACGGGGCACGTGACTCACCGTGTGCGTGGTGTAGGCCAGGTTTGCATTGTGTCTCTCCTGCAAATCGCTGTGGTACAAGATGTCTGCAGATGTGTCGTTGCTGATTCGTACCTGACGGAGTATAAAGTGTTCCAAACTCATAACATGCATAGACTGAGAAGGCCATCCCATGGAAACTGACTCTTGACTTTATGTACTTTGACATGGGACACAGCATCTTTTCCTCCAAAAAAGGTGAAGTCAAAGGTACCATGTAATAACCCGGGGGGGGAGGGAACACGGGGATGCCTCCATGGTACAGTGTCACTAGGTCAAAAAAGGATAAATGTGACCTGGAAGGAAGTGAATTTGGTCACTTAAGGGTGACCTTTGCATTTTCTTGTACATGTGCCGAGTTCCAAGATAAACTGGGTGTAGGACAAGCAATCTTGCATCATACCACAAGTTTGATATCCTTATACTGTGCACACTTCTGTTCACACTTCTACAGGCAAATGTTGAAGTCTTAACAAAGCAAATTTGACGTCACAAAAGATTTGAAGTGAAATTTGGCTCGACTTGACATGCGTTAAACTTTGGTGAATTCACAGTGCACATATTTGATCTGACCTCATAAATTTGCATTTTTTGTTCACTTTTGTGTGAAGTACGAACCAGCCTTAAGGCGTGGTGGGTTTGAGTGCATTATACATTCAACGTTTGCAAGCTTGTACCGTGACTAATCTTAGTCGGGGTCAATGACACTACAGCATCAACAACAGGATAAAAATTGTTTTTCTCGCACTTAACACCTAGGACCTGTTCTGTTTTTCACAGAAACTGGATAACATCCTGGCACGTGCAACAAATTGACTAAAAGTAGCATCGTCAAACCTATGGTCAAACACAATGGCTTCAATTAACCCACACATTAAAATGCAAGCCCCAACGAATGAATTACCCAGCAGGAGCTTTTAAAGACTTAAGATGAGGCAGGCCCGCCAGCATTACCTCCTTGTCTCGGATGGCACAATGCTCGGCTTCTGTCATCAGACGAAATTCTTGCCCCTTCCATCTGCAGTAGGCCTTAGCTTCGTGGTAGTTGACAGCCACGGGCCAATCCCAAGGCATAGGAATCTCCTCACAGAGGGTTCGCAATCTACAAACCAGACATTGCGCAAGACAGGGTCATAACAGAAATCATAAGTACTAAAAATGACATTATACTGCCCAATTACTGCACGCGTATACTCAATCATGCATCACAAAAGCCATTACTTGTTGAGACTCAGTGTACAGCGTTGGCAAAAGCTTCCATGAAAAGATCAGTTTTGAATAGTTTTAAATTCATCAATGGATTTTGCATTTCCTACATGAAATAACAAGTTATTCCAAAACCTGGGGGCACCACAAGCAAATGAACAATCTTCAAGAGAAACCCTAGTTCTACTATAAGGATGGTTAAGAGTCAACCTGTACTGTGACACCATCAAGAGTTACCTAAGTTCTATTTGATTTAATACAAATGTGACAAATTGGTTTTAAACTAGTGTGTTTAAAACTGGCTAGGGGTCTGGTAACGATTATGCATGGACCAAGCCAATGGCAAGTCCCACCATTATTAAAAGTAAGGCCTATTATCATCATCACGGCCCCTTGGTCACTCCTAGACATATTTATTTAAAGCAAACCCATCCTATTTTTTATTATCCTATTCACAGATATCTTGTTTGGGTGGAAAGGTAAATATCAATTGCAAATTCAAGTTTACACTTTCCACTGCTTTTGTATATCAGTTTTACCTCAGGGTTTGTGAAACATCTCTCTTGTGTAATCAATGGCATCTGCCCTGGGACTGAACAAAAATCTCCTAATATTGACATTTGTGCGCAGTGCGCAAAGTGACGCTGTAGCTGAGCTGAGGTGAAGAGAAATTTCAACCCTATGAAATGCGGAGTCATATTGCTTGTATCATGCATGCGTACGTGATGATGACTGTCACGCACGAGTTTAAGAGTCCAGTTAAGGAGTCAAAACCAGTTGTCAGCTTTATTACCTGTTAAAAATTATCTCCATGACTGTCTCTAGACCAACAATAGGTAGGTGGGGGAGTACATTTCTACACAACCTCAAGGTAACCTGCAGTTCACAGTGGTTTCGGCCAGGTTTGTGGGAGGATTTACAAAGAGTTCATTATCTAAGGGTCACTGATCACAACTCTGGCGGTTTCTCTGGGGCTGCGCCACTATGGAAGCCAAGCCCAAGCAAGAGGTTTAAAAAACAAACCAATTAGGAGTACCTTAATTCCCAATAATGGGTGCAGCTCAAACCACATGCCACTCAGTGGGAGGGATAGTTCATAGTATAAATACTCTCTGGTCCTTTTCAGCTCTATGTACTTAAGAACAGAGTTCATTATCTAGGGGTCACTGATCACAACACTGCAGTGGTTCCCTATATAATTTTGTTTTATTACTTAAGAACAGGTCCAATAACACAGCTGGCCATTCTAATGTTCCATGACTTTGCCACTCAGGAGGTAATCCCAGAGAGCTTTGAATAAGCTGCTGGGCCCAGCATGACAACTTCAGTGTGCAATATTATGTCAATATCTTCAATGAAGCCACCCCCCCCTTGAAAATGCCCACAGACTCCAAAGCTGACAGTACGTAACCCGCGGGAACTGGCTGCTCATCGGTCCAGTCGGCTGGGAATGCGTTTCTTTAACAGTACAACTAGTCAGACCATATTTTGACCATATTTTGAAAAGTGAATGATTAAATGATCAAAACAGCAATCATAAATGTGTGGTCCTAATCAAGTGACAAATCATATCATAAAGGAACGGGACAATGACAAACGATGCCACTGTCACGGTTCACTTTAAAAAAGTGACTTGACAAGATACTGGACAACTTGAGATTGGTTCCAAAGCTTTGACACAGTCCATACAAAAAGGTAAAAAAACTTTTTTTTTAAAGCTGAATTATTGAATCTTTACCAATTCTGATTTCTTTTCAAAAATGTTGGGACATCATCACGTTCAAAAATATAATTAAGGGATGTCTCCACCAGCAAACTTCAAGAGAGGGCAAGTGGTCTAAGCAATGATTAACCCTAGCCATGTGGCTGAGTCAATGTTTTTTAAGAAAAAATAGAAACACAGCAAGAGAGCCTCCAACATTTGTGAACACAAATGGCGCTCTCTTGCATAATGAAACTCTGTCCACTTGAAATGTTACCTGATCTATTTCTACTCGTAGGGAACAACCAGGCAATACACTGTAGATCAGCTTAGAGACAGCCCATATTCCCAAATACCTTGTTTCAACACTTCAAATTAATCTGCTTCCTGGATATCCCACAATGAGAAACTAAAACTAAAGACACCTGTTTGTCTCATGTGCACACCTATGTGCAGGCCAATTAGGGTATGGAAATACTATTCACTGTAAAACAATTGCTGTCTCACAGCGGAATGGCTGAATGTGCCAGTTCAGGGAAGTCCCCAAATTCAGCTCACTTTGTTAAACGTGTGGCGGAAATGTTTCCGTTTCCAGTTGTGGCTTCCTGATTTCGGTTTGTTCTGTGCAATGTTGATCCAATGTTGATCCTTTATTACTCTATCAAGTTTGTTACTGGTCGTGCTTTTGCTTTGCAAGTTTAGGGAAATGATCTAACCTTACAAGTGAATTGCAAGCCAATAAAGCTATGGTTGAGTTAAAACCTTAAACAGTGTGCATCAATAGAAACCCTCTATAATTTTCCTCCACATTATGCCCATTTTGATCAGGATGCCAAATCCAAGTAAAATAAACTGAACCAAAGGTTTCAATTTGTTCTTTCAAATGTGAACAAACAAACCAAATGACCAAGACAAAACATGACCCCAATTGTCTTCATGATTATACAACGGAGTATCTTAAAGCATAGCTATGTCTGGCATGGTTACATGTACACACCCCATGAACATCTAACAAAAGAAACAAAGTGCACAAACAATGACTGTCCGTTGGTATTGCATGGTACTTCTTTTGTTAGATGTTCATTGTGACATGAATTTGCATAATGTTTATGATGTACCTCTGGAACGAAGTGAATGTCTGTGCTCATGGCACTGCTGTCCTTCGAGCATGACCAGATAAGGAAATGAAACTGGCATGCAAATAAGAACCTACAAATATGAGATCTTTCAACATATGAAAAGCTTTCATAATGGGCTGAGTAGATTCAAATAAGTGAATGTTGGACCTTCCATTCAATTAAATATTTGGCTGTACTAAATCCCACAAAAGCCAAAACCAAACAAACCCGTTTTCACAAAATGGAAGAAAAAATATACTGGAAATGTAATTGATGGCCTTATTACTGAACATATGCATGAAGCTAACCCCAAGTTTAATCTTAACACCTGGCTTTCACAATGCAATTTTTGTAATAAAGTAATTGAATTTTTCACTTCAAATATTCCATTTCAAAAACAAACATTTGAAAATTTAAAAAATCAAATGTCTAATTGTTCAAATAATCAGTGCAATTCCAATTTCTTGAACCCTGGTCCTCAACAGCAACCCAGAGTTGGCATACATCGGTCACTTTGTCCTGACTTTTGCAGAAGATGGGTCACCTTTTACAATTTGGCAATCGATCAAATGTCTGAATATTCAAATAATAGGTGCAGTTTTAATTTCTTGGTCCTTGGTGCCTCACTGCAAACTAAAGTTGGCATACATCAGTCACTTTGCCCTGGCATTTGTTGCTGACAGGTCACCTTTTTACTTTTACAATTACTTGTGGACCGAGTATGAAACTTCTTTGTGAGATCTGGTATGCAATATAGCCAGAAGTGAAAACACAACAAAGGACAAACGCGCCCTCCTTGAATGTCTGTGACTTGTCTCTCTGTTTACCTATACTGATTCGTCTCATTGTTGTTAATCTGTTGCAGGCCATTGCTGGCAGGGATGTAGCCATTGCCACCGCTGCTGTTCCTGCTGTTGATGTTGTTGCTGCTGCCGTTGGCTTCCCCATTCAGCCACTCCTGACAGTGGCTGTATCCAGCCAATGCTGCACCGCAGTTGGACAGGCAACCTGCACAAAATGTCACAATAATCTCACAATTAAACCCATCAGCTACTTTAAATGACAGATGTAACACATGGCTATAATCTCTTAATGTCAAAATCTCCAGTCTGTTTGTCATCCAATGCTTTATGAACAAATGCTGAATACACAAACATGGAGTGTTAACTCCTCAGAGCAGAGCTGAAAAGTCAACACCTGAAACATTCCCTTAATTACTGAAAGGTCTTCTCCTTTATCACTCAAATTCCTGAAACTTAGGTCCAGTGAAATAAAAAGACCAATATTTGATGCCATTTTTATCACACCAGCCAAGGTTGTTTGATTTTAATCAACTTATTTAAATAATTGATTTAAATCATAATTCAAATTGCAGAAAAAAATCAAAAAGAACATTTTAAAAATCATGTTAAAGAAACCTATTCTTTTGGATATTTGAAAGGAAGAAATGGCTAAATTTAATATACTGATGCCATTAAAACATCTACACATTTATATTTATCTTTACTTATCTTTACTTTTTCACTGTAAAGAAAAATGATGACAGTTTTGTTTGAAGCTGGTCATAATTTGAAATTTTAATGTGTATTACCACTTTGCTTTTGGATGGTTTTAACAATATGACAGAAAGTGAAGTCATTAGAGGTTTTCTGTTGAGACACGCTGTTTGTGGAATAGCCATTCTATTTATAATTATATTACTAGTCAGTTCTTGAAAGTGCACATTACGGAATGTCTCTGTGCACTAATTATCAGCTGAATATATCGTCACCAACACCACGAACTGACACACATCTTCACTTTTGTGCCAGTTTGTGAGAAGCATGATCAGAGCAGTTTTGGTTTCACGAAGTGACACACATGTGTGCGTGCATATTGTACCCTCATGCATTATCGAACAATCTCGTTTTCACGAAGAAGCACAAATGTGTGTTTTGTAATATAGCATAGAAAAAAAGCTTTAAATGTCTAAAATGATTTTATTTTACCTGTAAATGACTAAACAGAAACTAAATGCTCTTAAAACTCGTAAGTGTGTAAATTAAGGAGAATGTCAATTTCTGAATACAGCAAATCATGGAGCACGTGACGCAAGACATTTGTGCCTCTTCATGAAAACGAAAATATCAAATTTCTTTTAAATACGCATTGAAGCACGCACACATCTATAGATTTGCTGGTGACGATATACATTAAAAAATAGCAGTACCGCCATAGGTCTATGTCATCAAAACTGGAACACCAAAGATGTGTACTTGTTCTTAAACTCTCCTGAAGTATTACATAAGATATGTACATGTGTCGGCAAATACAAGAGTTTTATCCCAATTGAAGAGGCAAAGACACTTATCTTTGATCATCTTGTTTATCACTGAAATTTTCACCAACAGTTAAATCATATCAAGAGTGTGTATTTCAGCTACAGGTAGCTATATTTGGCAAATTTTGTTTGATAAACAGTTCAACGTGTGACAAACTTGGCCTTGTCAGTCAGCAGTGGGTCATTTAGTCACCACATGGTGTCTCATGTCTTCAACTTCTGGACCAAAAAGCCTTCTGGACAACTCATACAAAGATTGATTTAATTGACAAAAAATTACACCAAAAAAATCTGATGTCAATTTTCTAAAATCTGATTTTTTTTAAAATCATGATTTTATCCAGCCTGTTCCCAGTGGTGGCTGTTCATACTATACGAGGGTACATACAAAAATGTTCTGAATGTGAATTTTTAGAACTGCAATTAATTCTCTTCTTCAATTCAAAATCCACCTTTCTGTAACATCAAACATTTTCAATAATAGAATCTAAACTGAAATGTTTGGTGCCTTTTTTATTCTTACACCTGTCTGCTGGGGCTCACTTGCATACAGTGGGTGTGTATATGATACACAAGCAAAAGTGTCATGTCATCTGCAGCAGGAAACTCAGTTTTACAGCTATTTCTGCACCCAACTGTTTTCCAGAAGTTATGCTATTTTGCAGTTAAAAAGTTTGTTTATTTTGGTAGGTCATTATTTCTTCCCAAAGCAGTAGCTCGGTGACCCAAGTTTTCTGGTCAATATTTTATACGAGGACAATTTGGATTCACAGAACAGACAACCCCCATAAAGAGTATCCTGAGTGAATTACATCGCGCCAACAGTGCTCTCATTTAATTGACACAGAAAGCATGGGCAATTGGAAAAGTTTCTTAAAAAATGCAGTTTTCACTTAGTGCCACATAAAAGAAATCTCACACATTTTCTAAGTAAAATTCACACAGACACAAAATATTAAAGACCATTTCAAGGTAATGAATCAGAACTGACTAGGGACACCACACACTGACAGGAAACAGAAATGGAACAGGCACGAAGACTTTGACCTTTGACAGACGTTCACGTTCACAGCCTGAATGTTCTTTCAGGAAGGAAAGAACTTTCCCCCATATCAGGTTGGATATGCTATGGTAGCTAACTGTGATCAATTGCAAGGTAGCCGTTTTTTACTAAAAGCATTGCATTACACAGCAGCATCTGCACATGCACATAGTACAGGAAAACCTAACACTGAGACCTCCAAAAAAAAATTCCATGAAAATAAAAATATATGGATTTAATGAGTCATGTCAATCACCCAAAAGTTTCTGTACCTGCCCACATCACATTTTTAAACGTTAATTTCCCAAGCATAACTGATTCACAAAAGGCAGACAGAGTATATGTATTTAACATTGAAGCCTGTCTTCACTATCAGACTGGTTCTTGAAAAGGGCACACACAAACAAAAGAACTGACCTTACCCTTTCATAATAACACTCTGACACTAAAATGATTCAGCACATTTCTTTGCACACAACCCTTCTGCACAAATCCCTTGCAGTGCTCCAGGCAATTAGAGTTTGCAACCATGGCAACCAAAAAAAACAGGCATTTCTAATTTATTGCCTAAGTGCTGCAGACCAATTTTCAAACCCTAAATGCCCTGGTTAAAAAAAGTGATTCATTCATCCTCTGGAAGCAATGAATATGGACTCCATGTGTATTGGTAAGATGTCTCATGAATATCTAATTTTCCATTTGAACTGGGATAATGACATCTAGACTAAACCTAGGAAAATTATAAATAAGTGTGTAAGTATGCGCACATTACAAATACAGTTTTGGGGACATCTTATGACCTCTAATGGCACCAGTACGGCAAAAAGTATTAGGACACACCCTCAGATTACATGCACGGTTAATGACTGGACTTGAGCACGTATCTAATTTCAAGTTGACTTGAGTGATAAAAAAGCACCAAAGAGAGAATGGCAGAAAAAGAAAAACTGAAGACTAGAGATTCTATCTGCTTTAACAGAACACAGGGCTTTTACACAGTTTTCTTTTGAGAGAAAAAGGCATTTGTTCACATGAAATACATGACAATATCAATTTTGCAACTTTCACTCTAAAACACACTCCCGAGCTACAAATAGGTAAAAGGAAAAACAAACAATTTGCAATGAAATCATATTTACTGTATCATATGAATTTTTGCCACTCCAGCTGAATATTTGGTTATGGGTCCATCCTTGGCAGCTAATTTGCATAAAGTTTGACCATAAAGTTGTACTGCAGGGAAAACTTGATCAAGAATGCCTCGTGGGATGCACATATAATCATGAAGAGCATTTTCCCGCATGCCCAGGGGACCTGATGGTGCACTGGACAAATGTCTCCTCACAATATATTACTCTAACTTGGTGAAAGAGCTTGAGAAACCATTTGGCTTGTTTACATGATTACATTTGGGAACATAAATCTTAAACTTTCTGGAAATGCAGCAGCACTAATAAAACCCTAACCATGCTGAACCCAACAAGGTTATGCGGGATTTCAATGGTCCCTAGGGGGTTTTAACTTAATGTTATCGATCAATTCTGTGTTGGAACATATTTGGGCCACAGATCCATCCTTCTGGTGAACTGTACTATGACAATAAGAACCTTCGGAGATACTAAAATGCACCCTTTTCACTAGTTACAAAGTTTGTGTTATGTTTCATCTTGACAGCTGTGAACACTTGTCACCTTGGGAAGACAATGTATAGATTTTGGATTTTGGCATATATGTTCGCGTCTGTCTTCTTATCAATTTCTATGTGTACAACCACAATGAAGTGCAATGCAAGGAAACAAAACATCTTGCAACTCTTGTCGTGGACAGCCATAATACTAAAGCTTTCCATAAATTCACTGTTTCTCTTATCGTGAATTTATTGTAACCAGTAAATTCAAACTAAGTTGTTTTCTATTTTCTATTACCGTTTCCTAGTAATCTGTACATGAATGGCATTCACTCTCGTTTATATTTTCTTTATTTTTTTAGGCGCGGGTAACATTATTTTTAGATTGGCACAAAAATTGACAAAAAGACTAAATTAAAGCTCCCTTAAAATGGCAATTCATAGCATGCACGTGAAATTTAACTGGATTGAAGGGTCCCTGGAAGAATTCTGTGACCAAAGAATTCAGTAGGAGGGACCTGTAAATTTCCCTGAGTATCATTTACCAAGCCACCACAAATCCAGTGATTAGTACCGGAAATGACTAAAAGAGCAAAGTGAACAAGTTGCAGTCGCCAGATGGCATGTGGACCATAAATACCTTCACAGTCTATAGAGATTATTCACAGCAGCCATCTTCCAGGTCAGTGTTTTTGATCCATAGAGATACACAGGAGTGTATATCCCCCATATTAAAAGCACTGACCGGGAAGGTGGCTACGGCGTATAACCTCTGCCCAGTCTAATCCCTCGGCTGAAAAATGGCATAGTATTTGCAATTCATAAAACAAATTAATCATATTATATAGGCCATTAGCTTTTATAAAAATCCCATGTGAATCTTCTGCAAACATACAGGCACTTGCATGTCAGTGAAATTTATCCTATTTTAAGTGCTGGTATTTTAAAAGCTTACGGTACTTCCTGTTAACTGACCATAGTTCCTGGTAGGCAAGTGTAGAATCATAAATGACTGGAGAATGACACAAACAAAATGGCTGGATCTATGGGACACATGTATCCGACAGAAGCAAGGGTAGTTCTGGGGGGGGGCAACAGAGACTATAAACCCACTCCATTTCACATGTACAATTCAAATCAATGGTTTTTCATGCAAGTTCTGTCAATTTTGCTCAAACAGCACCGATCATACAATAATTTAAGTTTTTACAATGGATAAAATAAATGGCCAAAACCCCAAAGATAACTCTACAAAAAATAATGCACAAACACAAATGAACCCTTAAAAAACTATGTAACCTTGTCTAATGCATCAAATAAGGCAAACAAAAATTGTTTCTACAGACCTTTGTTACAGACCCAGAAGATCGGGTGCATGACCTTGCGGAAGTTTCTCCATTGCCAGCCCTCTTTGGTCCAGTACTGTTTCTTTTTGTAGCAGCCATTCTCAACAAAAGCCAGAAATTCCTTATTGGTAATCAAGAACTGCGAAGCCTCAAATGCAGGCACCCTAAAAAAAAAAATCAAACACTGTGCAAAATACCGGGCCCTCAAATTCTATAATTTCTGAAAGAGTCTGACAGGAAACATACTTTTTGAGTAAAATGACATATGCATGTATTTCTTTCAATGATATTTCTCCAGTTCGTTCTGTGCTCCAGTTCAGCTGTAATTTATGGCATACCATTCCAAGACCGAACTGGAGAATTTTAAGCTAGTATCTAAATGATATCACATTAAACATGATTACTGCAAATTCCACAAGTTTCAGTGTCCCTAACTAGCAAAGCTTTCAGTGGACATTTTTTGTCCCTTTTACTCGGGAAATTACATTCCATCTCAGCCTGGCTAGGGTGCATCTGATCATATTCATGCTCTACTTCTTTTCCCCAAAGTAAAGAGTAGATCTCAAGCTTTCATGAGAAAATAACAGCAGATACTCATGAATCATCCTGAAAGCTTTTTTATACGGTGCATGTTTCACGAGGTGCTATGCTGATTTGTCGCCCAACCCATTCTGGTCTTTCTGTTGGCTAATATTGCGGCATGAACGGCAATAATCCGAGGTATAGGTCAAGTATTTATCCAAAAAACGACAGTGTGCCAAACACATGCAGTTTGCAGGTTGGGTATTTGTACTGCATGTGCATTCATTCTACACATGTGTGCATAAGGTTTTCCTATTCAATCACAATGTTTCTCTTGTTTCCGACCATGCAAAAATGTGTATGCTTTCTCTTCAACATTTGACCACTCAAAATAATTTACCGAATGTGGTCGGTTTCATGTGACTATTTATCGACGAGTGACTAATTTAGACTTGGAACCTGTGCACACAACATGCTATCTCACAATGGTTGACTTCATGGATGCTGTATAAATGAAGCCCCATCATTAGAGTGGTATCAAGCGAGAGAAACTCCTATAGGTTGGAAATTGATATTGCCGAGTGTGACAGCTCACATTTTCTTGCATTCTGGGTACTCGTTGTCCCAGCCGTAGGAGGGGAAATCCCTGGGTTTCCCGACGGTGACTTCGCAAGCGGGCACGGTCACCATCTTGTTGTCTCCCATTCCTTGCCCTGGCAGGGAGGAAAAAAAACTCATGCATGATGTACAGAATCACACTAAGCTGAGGGTGAAATGCCAATAAACAAACCAGGATAGTTTGCTATTGAAATGACATACAAGGGTCTGCACAAGATCAGTGTGTACAGAGGTACTGAGGGCAAAACCTTTGTATCACTGGGATAGGTTCCAGTAAACCTTTTGTGCATTCCTTGTGACTAAATCAAAATAACAAAACACAGTCTCTGAGAAACCATGGAGATGCCAGTAATGCTGAACCTCTATTGTTGGTGAGTCGATGAGGTGGAAATAGTCACTTTTGTTGAGCTGATGCGTGTGCGGTGTCTTTCATCAGAGGGAAGCAAGTAAAGGCCTTATTCAAAAATACAAACTAAACAAACTGAGCGACCGTAACAAAACTATCTTAAATTCTTCTTTCCTTGGTAACACGTTGAGCACATACATGTATAAGCCTTATTTTTCTGTTGATCGATCATTGTAAGATGATGGAACACTGGACTGCACAAGAGCATGCCACGCGTCGTAACATCAGCCATTATGGTCGTGGGTTTTTAGATATAGCAATTGAATGATTTGATTTGTTGTCATGGCAACTCGCTGGCTATGGTCTTTGGTTCTCGGCATGATGATGACGTCACGCCAGAAATATTTGTTTCAAGAGCACATACTACACTCTTGTTCCCTTTTTCCCTGAATGCTTCAGTGTTTTGCTAATTTCTCTCAACGGGAAATGCTATAGTCTCTAGCATTTGCAGGGCTTTAGCTCATGAATTTTCATGAAAATGTTCCTTAACCATTTTTTCTTACTATGCACATATATTTTCATGATCACGCTTAAGCCATTCTGCCTTTAAAATCTGACGCAGACAGCATTCGTCTCCTGGTCGTGTATGATAAATATGTACTTTATCCATACTTTTAAAGAACACCTCTGGGGAAAATATGTTTCTCTGATTTTATCTGTTCAAATAAACATGGAAGCATCCAAAGTCAACGCAGTGTCATTTGTCTTCAGAGCTCAACTACAACAAGTTTAAAAGGGCTTTTTTCTGTTCATGCCAAGATGCTAATTCTGTATGTAGATTGCATCATTTGGAGAAAACAGAGAAAATGAGGGGACCCTCGCCCTGTGTACGTAGTGGATAAACCCTTGTGCATGCAAAACAATGCATTAAATATAAAATAGATAAAATCAGAGAAAACATGTTTTCTTTTAGAGGTGCTCCTTTAAGGTGTTCCGTTTTTGATAGATCCCTGATTTTGATGTGTGATTAAACAAACAGGCCCACCAACATGCCCACAGAGCTTAACAAGAGGATCATACATGTACTGTGACCACAAAGGCTGGTTCTGATAGTGTAAATATGTAAAGAGTGGTAAAGGTAAGAAATAAGAACAGTAAACAAGGAAAAAATATTTTCAGTACACGTTAAAATCAAAGCACACCAGAGGTCACTGTGATACATCCCTACATTTTTGGTCAACTGCACATGATATCGAAGTCCAAACATTTTCCTCAACAAACTTCTCAAATCCACTGATCCCTGAAGAATTTGCATGTCTGCGGAATGTGTTCATAACATTCAATACAGACCATGTCACATTTGACAATCTCGGATTATGTAGCACCTTATGAATGGGCACCTGAAAAGCAGCCAAGTACATGTACTTGAATACAGTTTGGTTTATTGCTGCACTGCAGAACATGAACTCTTAATTCCCCCAAAATCCAGAACATAAACAGAGCGGGCATGTAATTCATTCCCAACTTTCATTGTCAACCACGGTGGATCCAGAACAGGTGTTCTGTTATCTGGATATAGTTAACAATTTTCATTGTTGACTATAACATGTCTGCATGTTTGAGTTCACCTCCCTTTTGGGCACTCTTCTCTCTTAAAATTGTCAGGCATGGGCCCTCTTTCAGTGAATGTTGGATATGCATTTGGTTAAAGTGTGTAGCGATTGCCAGCATTAATACAGGTCTGAACTCCAATGCCGAATATACATGTGTACCCCTGGCCAGAGACCTAAACCGTGTTTGTTTTAATGGCCGCAGATGTTTACCATGGTAGGCTGGTCCTGGGCGCCAGTCCTTGGGTTTACGTAACAGGTAGATGGGTAGCTGCTGTATCAGGACTGAGGACGTGGTGAAGTGGATTCTCTCATGCTCAAAACCCATGAACAAAGCCCACTGCAGAGAACGGGGGGGAAAAGTCATGGATATCAACAGACACAGGCAAAAAAGTTTGACAAACTGAAAAGCAGATTGCAAATAGTGAGCCCAGTTCAAGCTTAAACTGTCAGGAAGTTGACAAATTACTGAACTAAATTTTCCTCTGGAGTTCTGACCAGACCTAGATCCATTGAAATAATTTGGTTAGCATATCTTTATCAGGACGTCATGGAGATTCTTTAATAACTTAATCTTTTAAGCAACCACATACACCACCTTAGCAACTACATGTATTTAAAACAAACCACCTAGAAACTATTATCATAGAGTTGTTATTTTCTGCATTGTTGCGTAGATGTACATACATTGAATATTACATGCTTAGGCCATTTTAGCAGCTCTTTGTACAAAAATCTTCTCAATCAAAAGAGACATTCTGAAGCCGATGGCAAAATATACAAGCCTGACAACACATCTTACCACTTAATATACTTTTAAAGCTTATGAATAGGTTAAAAGCCCTTCCTGACTGATTACCGGTTACTTTCTCTACGGAAACTATATACATATTAGATCACATTGACTAGAGCTGAAAGATGCTTGGTCAGCATACTGGATCTGCCACTGTACGGCAATATGTTGAAGTTGCTTAGTGTCAACTTGGTCCCACAGTATACAATACATGTACAAGATGCATTGATGAGGGTGTGCTGGTCGATAGTTGAAAAAAAAATCTCGTTTCAAGTGATTTTCATTGACATTCTTTTCAAAAGCAAAAATTATTCTACATTCTCTTTAATTATGACACTGCCTCCCAAACTGTTAGCTACAGTTCCAAGAATGCAATGTGAGAGAGGAACTAGCGTGCACACAGTGTAAGTCCTCAAAAGTGATATCAAATTACTTTCAATATACAAGCACAGGTATCAGGAGTATGTACATGTATGTACATGTAGGTGTGTTCACATGCAGTACCACCAATGGTTATACAAGGACCTTTCATGTGACAAGGACGTCACCCTACTTACCCATGGACTATCCATGGTAACTGGCAACTCCAACCTGGTATCTGCAATCACTTTACGTATGGCATTGCGGACCTTGCGCCGGTACTCTACCACTTCCTCCAGGGGGGGCCACTTGAAAGCACCCCCCATGCGATAATTTTCCTACAGTCAACAACAGCAAGAGCTGACAAACACAAATACACATGTACCCCCAAAACATGCAAACAACCTCATTTCTATGCAAATAAATTCAATACTGCCAGGAGGATCACATTTTTACAACCAGAGAAGTACAGTTCCTGTTCTACGAGACATACGTTTTCCAAAGTTTGCTTTTTCTATGATAGAAAATCTTAAGCTCTTTGTTCTAAAATCCATTGTTTCTAAATGATTTTTGCCAACGGTTGTTTGAATGAGATTTTCTCAAGTTTGTTTTAACAAGATGTATTCTTTGGAGAAGTGTATAAAGTATAAATTTAGAGACTAGTTTAACTTGTTGTTTGAATTTTTTTTTAGAAAAAAATGAAGTTTACAAGATGAAATGGAGAAATTGTGGACATTTACTATGTCAGGTCAGCAGGTTATTTAGGCAAGGCATACGCAGCAAGGTTAGGCACTATAAAATGTCTCCTAACAACTTACATGTATCGGGAGCAAAGTGATAAATCATTGATAGTGAAAGGGATCAATTCCAAGATATTTTCAATCAAATAGGAGAAGCTTCCTTTTACGTTCCTCTTATTCTATCTCTTCCTTTTTTCCCTTTTTACAAATTTATCAATTTTTTTTTTTGGGGGGGGGAGCTAGCACACTTAAAAATTAATCATTTGACAAAGATGAGCATTTATGTTTACCGGCATGTGCGTTTATTACGTGTACATGTAAGTCTGAAATATGAAGCCATCTTAGAGCCGATGAAGAATAGCAAAGGAATGCTTTTGTCTCATTTATTTGAATAGCTTGGCTTGGTTTTAGCACAATGGGACTTGTGACAAACTCCAATACAACACTCCATTAATTCTTCAAGTTGACTGCCCACAAGCATTAGTTTTATAGCACAGTTCTTTGGTAATTTTTCGCTTTAACCAAGACACCCAAAGAACTCCATTTGGGGACTTGCTCCAACAATCATACTCACTGTGTCGTCCCAGGACTGCTCATCCACGCCCGTCTCAAACATTGTCTCAAATTCAATGTTCAATCGCCTGTCTACCAGGCCTGCCAGTAGCATCTTGTTCCAGTAGACCACGGCAGTGTGGGCATAGTAAAAGATGAGGGGCAGTCGCAGACGGTCTGGGCACATGTAAAATGCCTCCTTGGCTGTCAAGGAGAAATGTTATCACCACTGCATTTTCATTTCACATAATGGCATGCTGTTTTATAGTGTAACAGATAAAACAAGAGCATTCTAAATTAAATAAGGCTGACTCTCACAAAAACAAAATCCTTTTTAACCACTTTAATGTCGGAGGGGTGTAAAAAATGACTTGGCAGCCTGTATTTTGCAAACATAGCTGAAAGGTTAAAATACTAACTGGTAACTATTCCCGAGTCTATGCTGGCAATTAGAGGCTCAGGACCAAGTTACATACATGTACATGTATGCACATAATGATCATTATTATAATTTCAATCACGGACTACGTAATACGAATTTGGTACATGCACCACACGGTCAGTGCGCAGTCCGGATTTCCTCAATGTCCCACAGCCCTGATAATTTTCCATACGAGCACAAATCATTTCCTTGGATAGAGGAATCCTTTCCCCAAGACTCTACTAAAATAGTGAAATCTACTAAAATCTACTCCTCTATAATGAGGTAGGTTTAATGGATCATTTTATGAATGGCCGATGCCTGATGTTCTCACAACTGCTCCCATTCCACTTTTAAAATCATTCCACCACTGTTGGAAACATCTTCAGCAAACACACTTGTGGCTCACTTGCTAGTAAAATTTTCCAAACTGTCTTTTCTCAGTCCACCAAAATATTACAAGTACACAAAGCCATCAGGCTGCTTAACCCCATTTTTTTCCAACAGCAGCTTCAACCAAATTTTCTCGGCATCAAAAATAAGTTAGACAAAGTTCAGACAATCAAGTCCCTGGCTAGGCATGTCCTAGCTATTCCTATCAGCCTCATTCAAGTGACAAAACCTAACACCAAAAGAAATTTAAATGAATGTCAACAGTACATTTAAATTTAGGTTGAGATTTTGAACTTGTCAAATAGCAGCATAGACTATGCCAAGGTCTGTTTGTAGAGCAGCTAGGCCTGCTCGATGCACCGTAAATTGAATGAGGAAGGATGCACAGACCAGGTGTTCAGGTTGAAGGCCCCACACGTTGCTCATGTGTGGTGTCAGGATGTGACATTTTGAAGTGATAGGCCCATCATCTGGTGCCAGTGTGTGAATGCACAAGGCGGGTGATATCCCAAATGCTGGCCAGTTTCTATTAATGAAACCTGGTTAACAATATACTGGTATAACTTTTGCAATCTTCGAAGTTTGACATTTGTGTATTACATTTGTGTGTGCATGACATTTCCAATGTTAAACTGTCAAATCATGTATGTGCACATGTACATGATATAACAATTGTGCAGGTGCGTAAAATTCATGTAAAAGTAAAATGTACACAGGCAAATTAACATGAAAATGATGTGAGGTATTTTTTCAAAACCAGATGTTTCTGGACAGAGCTTGAAGTGGAAATACAGCGTATGATACACTCACATGTATTTTATGTTCATCCTAACCATACAATTGGCGTAACTTTGTCACAGACAGTCCATATTCAAAAGACGAAGCCACGTCCATCACTGTTATGGCACATATCTAGATTTTAACCAATTTTTAACCTGGTTTTGACCATTTTTGACAAGTATGATGCTGTATAGCTATTCCAGCTCACTATCATTATCATTTTTGAGGGGAGTCTGATAAGGAAATGTACAGTATTATTGTTTTGAAGTTCTTTTCCGTAAGTCTGAAAATCGTCCTACAGATATACATGTAGAACTTCAACAAGGAAGCATCGTTTCCAAGTGTGTATGAGAGAATCAAGTTCCCGATTACTCTGAGCCTTCATTGGCTTTCACGCACAAGGCCCTTTCAAGTTAACTGTTTTTAAACATCCCTCTCCCTAACTTCAATTGTGCCCCTAGATTCCTAGTCATTTTTCTGGGGTGTAGGGGTTGCTTTCAGTACTGGTTGAGACCAGGGTTGATGGGTACACTATGCGCCCCATCCATGTTTATTTTGGACATGTTGGAACGAGCTGGACTTTCATCTACAGAATGCTTAGCTGACCCTGGACCTTAATTGAATCCACAGTCCATCCAAGAAAGAAGGTAACATCAGGTTATGGTTGCTCAGTTGTATCTCCACAGTGGCTCAGAGGCTTTTTTGTTATTTTAATTTAGTTACAACAAAACATGGTTACTTCGAGCCTACCCCACTGATGCAAAACGCTCTGAGGGTGAGTTAACAACAGTGTCAGAGAAAAGGGCTTGCGTTTTGTCCAGTTCCAGGACTATTTCCTTTCAGGGTGGTTCCGGTACTCACTGTTAAGAGGAACTTGTTGCATGCACATACTGTAAGCCTCGCAAGCTCGCATTGGCACAACAATGAACCCCCCTCCCACATGCGCCCTCAAAGAGGGGGCGTAATTCTTTGTATGCTGGCCTAAATGGACAAAGAACCAGTGAAATATGCCCGTGACCTCATGACCGGTTGGTTTGTGGGGTGTACCAGGGGGCTGGGCAGGGGTAAAGCCCATTATCTCTGCAAGCAGTTTATCACTCTCAGCTTATGCAACCAGTTGGAAAACAGCATTTTGGAGGTGTGTGTGTGTTTTGTGGGTCAAGTACGATAATCACCCAGCACCAAAATAGCTGTACAGTACTTTGTAGTGCCTTGTCATTTCAAGGAGACCCTTGACTCATTCTGAGCGGAGCCTTGGTACACCAGAAATTTCCATGTGTGGGTTCACACTACATGTACTTATCTACCACAGCAAATACACATTTTATCTCACTGACATGACTAAGAGTTGAGTATGGATAATTTTTTTTTCATTTTGGTTGCTTTTTATATATGTAATACAATAGATTAAGGTAATAATCTATTGCTGGTGTTCTGTACTTACTGTTTCTTCAAAACATTCGGTCAAGGTTAGAGTCTTTTGTTAGTGTTGTATACTGGCTATTTATTCAAAACAGTATAGTCCAGACGGTGGTGAAGTAAGACTTACTTTTGTCCTTTACGGTCCAATGAAACAGTGGCTTGGTGATTTTTTAAAACAAAATTCAATCCCTATGTATTCGTTAGCAAAGCAGATTTCATCTAAGGCAGAAACAATGAGCACAGCTGCTCATGTGCATGCAAATACTGTCCAAATTTTCTGCTGGTTGGTTCTCCAGTTTTGGGGATGTTCCTTTGTACATTTAGCCCCCCACATATAAACTTTATAATCCACACTTGCCTGCATATGAACTCTATCAGTAAGTTACTGTAGTGAGCTACATTGAATTTAAACATCCAAATCAACAAACTGAAACAAATTAGCACTTGCAAAGAAGTGCAGAGCAGAATATAATGGGCTGGAAAAATAGCAAAATCGAGGCACTGAGAGAACTAATATCTAAATGGTGAAAGATCCTAAATGGGTTATTCCATGAGGTTGGGGCACAATTTGTGACGGTGTCCTTGTTACAGCACCTGTCATGACCTGTAGAGTAGGTAATTTACTCTGTAAAAATAACACACACCTCTGTATTCAACCTTGCGAGATGTATAATTTGGAATCCACATAGAGGGAGATACATAGAGCTGTTTACTTTACGGAACCCACGTAACAATGGACACCGTCACAAATTGCGCCCAACCTCATGGAATGACCCAAACGCAAAACTAAGCTGCCTTAGAAAAATACAGTGAACCCTACTGCACTTAACATGCATGCTAATGTCTTCAACCCCTTAATTTGTAACGTTGCAATTATAATTGGCATGGATATTAAAACGGGAGAAAAAGTGCATGTTATACATGTACTAGTACAAAATATTTCAACCCAAGCTACTTCACTTCACACACATACGGGAAATCATATATTTGAATATTTTTTGAAACTGTACAATTAACTTCCTGGCCCTTACAGCCAAGTTTTATATACATGTACATGTATGCTGTACTTGTACTTACCAGCCAGAGATGTAAACAGACTCTCATTTAAGCTGTAGGAATTCTCAAAGTAATCCAGAATTTCTCTGCAAATGCCAAAGAGAAATGATTTTAATGACAAATTGTCACTACTGCTGCAAGATTTGCTTGGGTGCACGATAGGAAATGGAGCACAGCATCAGGAGTTGCTAAGGTTCCTGTTTTTAACAAGTCTACATGTAGGCACAGGTGTGATGACAGCTAGAGATATCCTCTGATGTCATAACTGATGACTACATTTTTCCTTTGAAAATGAGCATATGGAAATGTTGGGGGAGCCTTCCAAATCACTAGCGAAAGGGAACAATTAATTTTGTCCCAAACTAGTACATGTTATACATCTGGAACATGGCATGTACATGTACATGTATGATTTGTCAAGTTCCATTCTCACACTACCATACAATGGAATTCCATCATTGCCCAGTTTAGAATTTACACAATCTTTCTGTGGGAAAAGGAGAAGATACTTTCTCTGATACAAGTCCTTAACATGGTTCAGAGCTAAATGTGCATGTACAGGTAAGAGAGGAAGGCTGTGGATATGATTGAACAAATAGCTTGCCATGGAACCTCCAAAATGTCCAAATGACATGATGTGCAATACTCAGAGTCTTTTGGTAAAAATCAATTTTCACAATAAGCGTCTCTGTCAAAATGCTCCGCCCCATAATTCCTGCCTAATCCCCACCTATAGTACAACTACATGTACAGTCAAACACAGATAGAAGAGCACTGATAATGCACACGAAGTTATGTTTATAACAAGTACAATTCCAGGTCCCTAGTCTTTGTTTCTCTTTGTTTTCTATTACTGATAACACAAGGTACAAGTTCTAATGCCACTACCCACTAATAAGACATCAAATCTTAAAAAAAACAATTCAACTTGTACTTACTCTTTTGTGCAAGAGGACAGATTGCATGGTTTCTTTGACTTCAAGGTGTAATCACCCGTTAACACATTCAAAGGATCCATTTTGAAGAGTGCTTTACTTGGATGTTTGGTATCTGACACAGTGTTTTGGGTCTTGTTTCTGTTTGAGTAAAGGAGGAAATAATCGAAATTTACATAGGAAGAAAGCCATCAATTTTACACAAAAATTCAAACATCCAGGACTCCTCTTTTGCTATTGGTTATTACCCTACCTGTATGAAGGTAAAGACAGAACACTCCGAAGTTAAAATAATCGTCGCAATAGCTGTCTGTTAACTACTGAACCGTCCAAAGGTTTTCTTCAATTACCAAACGGCTGGCACAGGGTCTGTTATTTATACCCAGTCAACCAACCCTCACCACGGTTCACTCAGCTGCACTAGCCAATGAGCATTGTCTGTCTACATTATATGTAAAGTCTAGCTTCTCATTGGCTTATCAGCCACCTTTAATTTGCATAAGAAGTGATTGATTTTGCACACTCCCCTCAAAAGATTCGACACGTATCTGATATGCCAACCTTTTCTACTACGGAATGTTGGCTCTACTTTTGTGTCAGGAGAAAGCAAAATTCAGTTTTCCTTTCAACGTCATAATAATGGCACATACAGGCTATAAAATCCCACCAATTGTCCCCACCATAACAGACAGAAAATTTACTTTAAACAAATGCATGTACGTTAGAAAAAAAATCTCTTACAATGTACCTACTTGTAGTTCATGTATACACCTATCCCCTTCACTTTCCTTTTTTGGCTAGGAACCAAACCTTTATTTCTGTATTATATTCATTCCTTTATTTACTTTTTTGGGGGGGATGTTACATATTACCCTCCTTAACAGTGGGTAGGGAGATCAGAGAACTTGACATATTTCTTAACCCTAACAGTCCCAAAATCCTCCATTTTCAATAGGATTTGTAAATTTTATAGGTTTATTTACTACCTCGGCATCCCAGATGTATTTTCTCAAACTGCTGAAAGGTACTGTACGGCAAGCACACTCCATGTCAGAGTCCCAAATTTTCAGACTACGCAAGCGACACATTAACGGAGGATTTTCATCAGCTGGGCTATTCCAGCCACCATTTCGGCAGTGATTATAGGCCTACTTTTATATTTTGTTACTGTCCCTTCTGTTTCTCTTCTTGTTTTTTCCTCAGTCTAAGCTTCTGGCCCGGTATCTCTACCTTCATCTCATCTTTTATCCTTCCAACTCTTGCAGTTCAGCTTACCTAAAAAGATAAAGTATTGCCAGAAGAGTACACTGAACCCCACCGTATCGATCAAAAGTAAGGGTGGGACATTTACATGTTTAACGTTTAAATGAAAAAAGTTTCAAATCCGTTAACAGATTTTTCCAAACATTTAAACAGAACTGCCCCTGTTAGAGGTTTGAGATCTTGATTGACACAATCTGTTGTTCATTTTATTGTAAACGTTGCCTCTTACATACTGTTTTTTCCTTTCAGCATCCATGTAAAAATTGGATTCTAAAACAAAAAAGATTGCCTTTTTGAAATGCCACAACATCAATCTACATGTTCACATTGGTTGGACCATGTGCATTGCTGTGTATAGTCCTTGGATAGATTTTCTCTGCTTGTACACATTTAATATTGTGATGGTGCACGTTTATCATACGGTTTAGTTACGCCATTGATATTTTGTAGTTTTGTATTTGAGTTGGATCATCCATGGAGGTCAATTTGCAAAAACAGGTTATGATGTAAAGTGGAAACCACTAATACAGTTATACCTGGGTGAAAACCACACTTTATGAGATATCTCTGATATTTGGACAAACAGTCCATTGACGTCTAAAATTTCAATATTTAAAACTTTTAATTTTAAGGTGGTAATCTAGTGTATATTTATATTGTTTTTATGATCTAAATATGGTAGACATCTGAGGTTGTACATATCAAAAATTGTCTGCAAAGAATTTGTAAAAGAACTGTCCTTTAGTAATTATTTCGGATTGCAATTTACTCTTTCTTATCTTTGCGGTCACAGTGCCAGGTTTGCATTGGTAACTGTGACAGTGCCAGAAAATTCAGAATTTTTTTCATGCAACTTAATTGTATGGACTTTCTGCAGGGCAAGGTTATATTTACAGGCTTTCTGCAAGCTCTCTGAAGGGAAAGTAAATAAAATAGACAAAACTTTCTGCCTTTCTCTCATGATTTGAAAAAAAATCTTGGATTCTTTTATTGGGTGGGGCATCAATCTTCCACTATAAATATAGGAAGCTTATTGTGCTACTGATCAAGGGAGGGAGGACCTGGACATCATTTATCTGATCACTGATCAGGTTGACCACTGTGATTTTGCCTTCTCTTTTTTCAGTTTTAAATGAGCTCATATTTTGCGAACATATTTATGAGTTCTAAATCTTAGTAATTACAATATCGATCAGTCTGTATCTGTGCATTGGTGAAGTTTTTTATGACAAGTGTTTGTATTCTCTCTTTTTTGTTTGTCTTTAATTATAGCTGTAAACTGCAGGTCTCAGCCATTGGTTGTCAAACAAATACGTAAATTAGTGTACCGGCTAATAAGACAGGTTGGGCTACTAAATTAGTATCACTGAGAACAAGGGGAAACAGTGAAAAATGTGCTAAATGTTAACAAGATAAACACGTGTGTCCCTACAGAAATAATGAAGAATCCTTTCTGCGTTTTTGCCATTTCATCACCTTTGATAATCTGGATGAAATCAGGGATTGTAAGTACATTGGTAAAATATGAATTGAGTCTCAAACATCCCCAGCTTTGATGGTTTAAACAAAATGATGGCTGGATAAATAGCCTTGTTTGTTTCTATTTTTTTGCAGGACTGCGTGAATTTGGAGAAACATACTGGAGTCTTCATCCATTCTGTGTACATGTTCATAGTGTACAGATACTTGAAACCAAAGTACATGTACGTTCTGGACCCACTATATTTCTGTAAGCTATGATACCAAACAGGATATCAGAGTTACTGATTTAAAAATTTCATGAATCTAAAAATCTACATTCATAACTTGGCAATCCTTACTTTTATGAAAAATCGCAACCAGCAAAACTGAGGTACATGTACAAAGAAGGTGTCCTTCACTTCAGCGTACATTAAAAATGGTCAAATTTTTAAATACTTCTCCACTCCCACTGAGCACTGTGGACTACAGCTAATACTGGCACAATCTATACTGATCTACAATATTGTATTCAACAAAATTTGTTTTCACTTATCCATGCATAACAACCCAGGTTGGACACCGGTCTTTACGTAGTAACCAGTATAGTGCGGTAAGGGAGTTCACTTGGGCCGAATACATGAATAATGCACACGAACAAGTACATGTACAGCGATCGAGTGCATGGCTTATCATAATACACCACGCTACGCGCACTGCATGACTTAGCACAATCATGGAGGAAGGAGGGGACAGTGCTAAGGTGCTTCGTAAGAATGTTGGTAACGTCACAGTCCGCGTTTCGTTCATAACATCCGACTGTAATTTGTAATAAATGATCCTTACGTTTTCCGACGGCAGTGTTTTCGTCCAGAAAGCCTAATGTTCGTGCAGTTGCTTGCTCTATGATGCAGTCTATACTGGCCTGGACACACACCTTTCCACTTGTCAACCACATGGGGACGACAGGTGCAATGACACTCTCACTGGTGGTCACCACAGACAACGGGTGTATCGAGCTTTCTGATTGGCTCTCTAGAAACAAGCTTTGGCCGTGTCCGAATCAGGTGACTGCAGTCGGCGCCGGCCCGGCCATCATGATCGTCAAGCGAGTTTCTAGTTCGTAGTTGACTTCAGCCGGGACTCGGTGACATAGGTGATCGAGGGCGTCATTTACTTCCAGCCGTTGGCCAAAATAGTCCCCGACGCTGTAGGGTGCACCCCTACAAATAAATTCCCATAGACAGCAGTGATAAATCCCCATACTAAACAAATATTTTTAAAAAATACTCACAACTCTCACATGTGTTCAGGCTGCATAGAAAAATGATGTTCCACATGTCCTCTTTCATTTTCTTTTCAATTTTTAGTGGGTTGGCCAATGACTTTTTGAGAAAAAGCAGACCACCTCTAAAACGAAGGAAATCTCACTGCCTGGGAATGTAGCCATTCTGAAAGTGCATCCCTCTGCAAAATGGCCAGAATTAATAGTGCCACTTTCGGACCCGACTGTGTCCAAATTGCTCAGAATTGGAAGCCTCAAGTCCGACCCAGAGGTTCAATGCCATATTTCTTCAATTCCCCACTTCCATGGCTCTCAGGACCCTCTAATATAGAATAATTGAGTGCATAACTTTTATTAATGAGCTCGGCGGACATATTTCTGACCTAAATGCAAGGGTGCACCTTGTATGAGCATGCATGGACGCGCACGTGGCCATTACCTGAACCACTAAGGAAGGACTTCTTTATCTCAGCGTGGTGTTCTCTGGACTTGATGACAAGTTATTGGACTCTTAGTTGCGTTTTATCCTGTGATCATCTGTGGCCGAATTTTGACTTACTTAACGACCTGACAAATAGATTACGCAGTCCTTGCTCCAGCGTAACGGCGCAATAGAATTTTCTTTTGCCTGTCAACCATTCTTTTGTATGGATGGCCAAAGTTTGTAAAACGTTCCGTTTTTGCAACAAATACTGCCTTTACAATTAATATTTGGTATAAGTATTCAGCATTAATGGATGTAGTATTTGTGCCAGATTTTTTAATACTTTGGGAACTATTTATCCGTTTTGTACTTACGGCAAACCACAGTTTGGGCAAAGGCACGTACGTTCCAAAAGAAGGCTCTACATGTTCAGTTTATGCATTGAAAGTCAATGAATGGCACAGTGCTAGCTGCGTAAATAAGCGAATTCATCCAATAGTTATTCAGGGATGTTTCTTGGTCCATTGCGTATTAAAATCAGTATTTTATTGTTGTAAAATATTTGATTTGGGTCATCTCTCAAAATTGATTTTGTAATATACACAATACAGAATAACCCCCCCCCCCAGTAGTGATTACATGTAGTCATGCCCTCTTCATTTGGGGCGATGTGTACAGCAACCGATTTTGGCGAAATCGACATCGTCGCGTTGCTCATATCAAGTTTTTCTCTTGGCTACAAACCTGACAGCGTATATTGACATTAGTATAAGGGTGCAGACCACTAATTCAATTGAGAATTTCTGACAAGCTCATTAGCATTAAAAGTCCCCCCTTCCACAGTATCTTTTGAAAAAGGAGATTGTTTTGCCCCCAAAATGGTGAGATTGTGTAAATCGCCAGGATCAACTCCTGGGTCTTTGAGCTTTCATATGAGGGCAGAAGGGCTGAAAACTACGGTTGAAAAATGGTCTTAAGTGCCCGACAAAGTTCAAGGGTTGCCACTTGAAAAATGGCTGCAATCAGACTTCGGAAAAATCACTTTTTGGGGGGTGATTTTGTTTTGTGGGAATAATTAAAAATGTAATTGGTTAACCCACAAAAAATTGAAAAGAAATTGAAAGATAAGTGACCAGACAAGAATTTCATTTGTGTTTCAGAAATCTCAGGGATGTTGGCGTGCATGCTATTGGGCCCTGAACGGTGCTGATTTTACACTGTTTTCAATGGGGCTTGAATTAGTGGACTGGACCCTATAACTAGCTATTTTCATGTTACGGTTCCGTCTTGTACGGAAGCGTATATAGGACATGACTGAAAAAAATGGGCCTGCTATTTCGCCCGGGCGGATTACTATTTCGCCCGGGCGGATTACCTTTTCTCCCGGGCGGATTACTATTTCGCCCGGGCAAAATAGTAAACCACCTGGGGAGTGGCGTAGATTTGTGTGTCAGAATGAAGGATGATTTCCTTTTGGGGGGGGGTTGACTCAGATAGACGGTTCCGACACTTTTGCGCGCCATTATGTCGAAGATGCAAAGTGACTCATGAAGTGCGCTCTCACTCCTTCATTTAGCAAAGACAGAGATATTCTCCTAATTAATTACATTTACCCCTGCAGATTAAGTTAATGGGAATGTCAATAGAACCGATTGAAAATAACCCTTATGAATCTATAAAACATTTTAGCCATAAAGCCTGAACAAAAGCGCATCAGTTCTCTACTCTGATCGGCGCTGGCTCAGAGTCTTGCCGTTCCCCTGAAAAAGTTACATTTTTTTTATTTGATTATAAAAACAGCTTTTTCCTTGCATCTAATTCTCTTTTTGGAGAAATGGAGAGAGTTTCACTTAGGCTAGTTTATCACCTTATATCACAGACACTTTTATCTGCAGAGGAGAGGCAGTTTCATAAAATAAAGCTAATTGTTTATAAGGATATAAATCACCTTAAATTGATGGTACTTATATTCAAAGGGACTTAATTTCACTTCACTTAATTTATATGAATCAAATTTCTAGACTTTCAGGATCTTTTTTAATACTTTAATGCAGTAATTGGTAACTTAAATGGCAATTAAATGTAAATTGGTGCTTTTGTTTTTTGTTCGTTTGTAAAGAACTTGTTTAGTTTGTGGAGTCCCCAGGGAAGGAAACATGTTTGGGGCTATCCCAAATCAAATCAACCCACTTTGTTTAATGTTTTGGTTTCCTTCTACGTGTATGTGTCGATTTCTTCTGAGTAAAATTAGCATTATTTTGGGCGGCCCTGGCGGAACGAATCTATTACTCGGATATAGTCTTTGACGCATCGGAACGAGCTACGTACATATTGTTTCTCCTAAAAAGGGGAACTTACTCGTGACAGAAAGTTTCAAATCGAGACTGACTTGGCATCGTAACGCATGGGTAAATGTGCGTCGCAAGGGGGGCACCTGCTTTCCCCAAAGAATAACATAAAAATAATAATAACAAAATACGAAAGATATGACAAAAAGTAGATTAAAGGGAATAAAAAGCACTATACCTAACTTTAAAAAACCAAAGCTATTTTTTCCTGTTTTCTCCTTTGTTCTTGTCCTTTTCCCCCTTTTCGGCCGTTTTCCTTGATAGTTTACAGTGGTGGGAGCAACTGCATCCCCCCTGACGTTCAGGATCGGTTCGTAGTCTAGTGCTATGTACCCTCCTGGAAACCCCTTTTCCCTATTAGATAAAGTGCAGTGTATTCAGTGTCCAAGCGGGGAAGGGCACGGGAACAGATTCCCCCCTCCCCCAACCATTTTATAACGATGTTTTGAAGCCGTTCTTTTTCCTTGTAATTTTTAAAAGAAATTCATGCATACTTCACTCTTAACCCTAAAAAGTCAGAAGTATGGGGGACCATTTACAGCCAAGGGGACGGATTCTGCCCCCCCCCCCCCGATCTCGGCCATCCCATACGCGAGTTTAATGAAACTCTGTATGCATGTAAAGACAATCATACTCAAATAATCAATAGATCAGTACATTCTCAGTTCAATTGAAGATGCTGCTATGGCCATTTGAAGTTTGGGGCCACGCACTTGCCAGCGTGTCCTAACAACGTGTGCGCGTGGAAAAAGTGTAGGCTTTTGGCTGCTTCGGGAAAATGAACACTACGCAATAACAGCAGGTCTGATTCTCAAATAATAGGTGAAAATGACTTTAATGAATTACTCAAAAAGGCTAGAAGACCCAAAGCGTGGAAAATGAAATGTGAGGCTAGAGGGAAAAATGTTTAGTGGGTGGAAAACGCCCTAACCTTATTTTGGGGACGGGGGACAAACCAAAGAATAAAGCACTGCCATTTGCAGAAAAAAATCATTTGGCCCTTTCCCCAACTCCAATCTGTGGCTCCCCCCCCGAAAAGCAAACTCTTGGCACACTATAAGCAATCCGAAATAAGTAATCCGCCCGGGCGAAATAGTAATCCGCCCGGGGCGAAATAGAAGGCAGAAATGTTTTCAGTCATGTCCTGTATACGCTTCCGTAGTCTTGCCCCAAGACTGGTTTTACTGTTTTTGACCGGTGCACCATGCACTGAGGCGACATGCGCTGGCGAGCTCAGCCGAATAGCGCAACGATGGTACCAGTAGAGGGCCCAATATTCATAAGAGACGACCTGCCAATGTTCAGTGCATAACTTAGGCTGCATCCAAATCCGTTGTCTAGGATACACCACTACACCAAATACGAGCCCGAAGAAAACAGTGCAAAATAGAAAAAAAAATAGCGCCGCCTGTTGACTCTCGTGAAGAGGTTGGCCTCCGTTTGTTTTACTGGAAATTCAAGATTATGGCCAGAAGATCACTTTTCGTTTCAATTTCATGGGGGTTATCTACGAAAATCCTTCTTTATTCGCCTTTCAAGGAAGATAGCACCATAACAGCAGTAATAGCGCTCATTTCTGAATGTAGCCGCCCTCCTCTATCCAAAAAAGGCCTGGAATTTGGGGCTTTTTGTGAAAGAAATATTCCGAACTGGAAACTATCAGTCCCAAATTCGGAATTTATAGAAATACTTCTATGATGCCTCCTGATTGTGGTATGTCTTGTTGTAAAAACCCCGGGGGATCACAAAATATTAATGAGCTCGCGCGCAGAAATACAACCATTTGGTAGAATGCACCCCTAGAGCTAGGTCTAGGTCTTCACTCCATTGAAAGTACGTGGATACGCGCAGACAATAGGCCTAGCTGTAGCTCTGCATGGAAGCCCGTTTCGGACACGGCCTTACCTTTCGAAAAAGTTGCATTTTCTCGCGTTTTGATCCAATTTCAACTTCCCATGGACGTCTGTGCAAACTACCCGTTTGTGAGAGACAGTAGACCTTTTCACTGATAAACTCATAATTATGCACGTACGCACACTAAGAAACGGCGATCTCGTGCGCAGAGGAAAAATCACGATTATAGAGTCTTTGTACAAAGCACTAACAATTCCGCCTTGATCAGAAACTAATAGTGAAAACGATTTAATGGAATTTTCTGAAGAAAAAACTGAACCAAGCCAGAAAACATGAGAGAAAATAATCATCAAAGTCGCACCCCTGTACCATTTCAATGGCCCGCTCACACTTGGTGCTGCCGAGGCCATTTGTGCATAATTATGAATTATTTCTGAAAAGTGAAGCAATGACGTCAGGAAGAGTCCACATTTTTATTGGTTTTTATTCAGCCAGTTCGGTAGCGCATACCCAAAATGAATCCTGTTCGTGAGTGAAATGTGGAAGGGCTGCACAGCACCGTGATCAGAATATCGACAAGAATATAATATCAAATCAGTATTCTGAAATACGTGATTTTCAGAGCACTGATATTATATTCAAGTTGCCGATATTCTATTAGTAAGTGACTTCGTCACAAAGGCGGGCGCGCCACGATTTGCAGGCTCCCATTGGGCGATCGCTGAAGTTGCACGTTAACTTCCGATTTCGTGGTTCCATGTAAACTTCGATCAATGGGTCCGTTCAATTAGCTTCCCTGAATACACCAGTGTTACACGCAAGGGAAGCCTCGAAATGTGGGTAATCGAACGCTTCAGTGTACTCGCCAAGGCATTCAGGATGCATATAACTTTATGTGCAGTTCATGTGCAGTGGGCGTGGTTTAAACTGAAGAGACGTCACACTTACGAACCGGATAGCGTTCAGGGTCATTCGGTCGCGCCCGCAAGGTCTGACCAATCCAGTTCGTTAGTAACTTCGTCATACAAGTGCACCTGATTACAAGATGACGGAACACTAAAGTTGAGCTTTAACTTCCAGTTCCATATTCCGCTTAATAATTAACTCTATGAGGGCGTGGTTCAGAACGAAGGGAGGGCACGATTACGAATCAGATCAGCGTGACCCCAGACTCATGCGTGTACCGTGATCCAAAATAACCTTGCCATTTTGAAATACTGAACATGCACATTTGTTAAAGGATGTACCAGCGTTGACAGGATGTACACGCACGCGTAGATGCCATAATTCGTTGGTTCGTGCGCAACACGACTCAGCAACTTTTGAAATGGAGATTCCAGGGTCCAGTCCACTGATTCAAGAAAACAGTGTAAAATCAGCACCGTTCAGGGCCCAACAGCATGCACGCCAACATCCCTGAGATTTCTGAAACACAAATGAAATTCTTGTCTGGTCACTTATTTTTCAATTTCTTTTCAATTTTTTGTGGGTTAACCAATTACATTTTTAATTATTCCCACAAAACAAAATCACCCCCCAAAAAGTGATTTTTCCGAAGTCTGATTGCAGCCATTTTTCAAGTGGCAACCCTCAACTTTCTCGGGCACTTAGGACCATTTTTCAACCGTAGTTTTCAGCCCTTCTGCCCTCATATGAAAGCTCAAAGACCCAGGAGTTGATCCTCCCAACGATTTACACAATCTCACCATATTGGGGGCCGAACAATCTCCTTTTTCAAAAAATACTGTGGGGGGCACTTTTAATGCTAATGAGCTGGTCAGAAATTCTCACTTGAATTAGTGGTCTGCACCCTCCAGAATTTTTTCAGAATATCTTATATTCACTGAGCTAGGCTTCATGAGGTTAGTTGTAAAGCAGCCCTCGCTTGGAGCACTTTTGTTGTCCCAAAATGAACACATTGCACAGTCGACAAGATAACAATGGACTGTGCGTCCGCGCCCATTCGTTGGCACTCTCCGGCTTCCGTACTACTGTCACGTGGACGATGTGGTTCAGTCAGAAACACGTGAGTAGCATACTCGACTAGATCACCAGCACTAACTCAGCTCAAAGGCCAGGTCGCACACTCAGTCGGAAGTTGGAGCGTGATTGGTGTGCGTATAATTTTGCTCCATCTCAGCGAAACCATTCTTCCTTTAGAAAATAAGGTCGTATTTCCCATTGAATTCAGTGAGTCTGTGGAAGAGTTGAAGTCTTGTGAAGTTGGTACCACGAGCTGGCCACGGAAGACACAGCTTACCGAAAACATTTCCACCTCCATGCCGAAAATGAGGCTGTTTTCACGGATCGACATCATCACATTCGTCCGCTACTTTTCCCTCCTAGCGTGCCTTGCTGTCGTGACGGAATGCGCACTGATAAGGTAGAAATAACCTTCGGGTGTAGTTTGTTTTCGAAGAATTCAGTGTCCCGACTTGCCCGATCCCATATGGCAAACACATCCACTTACGGGTCTTTATTAACAGTTAGTCACTGTACTACCCCCCAGAACTAGGTCCGACGCCCGCCCGTGGGGTATCATTGTACATGCAAATATTTATTCTGAAATAATATGGAATCCTAAATGGAGAAATGCTGATTTTGATGGGAGGCACTGTTTGTGTAATGTTTTGTTTGTAAATAAAGTTGAGGTGTACAGTTTGAATATTTCTCCGTGCATGACTCCCTTCAGATATTGTAGGCCCTACTTAATACAAGTTGTTAATGTTATGCCCCAACTACAGCATTGTCCAAACTACCTAACAACATTACCAATCTGTCCCAACTATAGGCCTTTTCACACTGCGGAGCCAATCCCTGGGAAATCCCTGGGAACCCCCCAAAACCCAAGCAACCGTTCACACTAACCCACTTGGTAACTCCCGGGGACACCATTTCTCGGGAATATGCACTGTTGATTCACACTGGCAATCAAACCTCGGGAAATGTGTAAACGAAGGGGTGCCTATCTTGAAGTTCCCAAATGAGTTGTGGGCGGAAGTCCAATCTCACAATGCCGTGCGCGCCCATGCACAAGCTGCTGTTGTTTGCGTTGCGCAGTATGCCAAGTTAACGCTGCGAGTGCAAGAATGGCTGCCCATACTATTATGATAAAAGATGATTTGTATTTTATTTGCATATCTGTTCTTGCACATTGCATTCTGAGGTAACATCATTCCTAATTCATTGCATCTTGTTTCTTTGCTCTACAAATAAGTGCATAAATTTCAAAATGTCTGTAGCCAATGTCTTTGAAGCCCCAAAATTTCTCCATGAGGGAATAATCAGTCAGCACTCCAACATAATTTAAAGGAACTCAATTTTTCTTAGTCACAATGTTTCAAATTTCTTTCAAGATGTCTGTCAGTCCAATTTTACCTTTGCAGCCTTTGTAGACTTCTTTGTTTCTCACTGACTTTATTTTTTGTGAAAATGTGAAATTCTTGCCAATGCAATAGAAGACAGGTGGGCTCTGTAACAATATTTTGGAAAAGGGCAACCATGTATATGGATTGTCAAAAAAATGCTGTTGTGCTTGATTTATGAGCATAACAATATTGTAACTGTTTGCCAGAGAGGTTTTTTATTTGATGGTTGCAGAGTGAAGTTGACTCATTTCAAAAGTATCCGCAAGCGGCTGGCAGAATCGGGAAGACTCCCCGTGTACTACCAAGATCACCAATCAAAGTACAACAAGGTCTTTAAAAGCAGTGGCCCTGTCCCGGAACCTTTGCACAACTACTTTGATGTGAGTATCAGGCCGAGTAAAGAATAACAAATTCCTATCTTGCCCCAAAATATTTGCATTTTCCTTGCCCGCTGTCCTTTCTTCCAGAGTTCCATACAAGAAACTACTCATAGGTTTATACAGCCTTGCAGTTGCCTGAACAAATTCTGGGTTTTTTTTATGTCTGTGTTTGAGATCTAAGTCTGATACTCTACATGTATATATTTAATAAATGTGTTAGCCAGAGATAAGTACACAGCAGGGCAGAGATGGCTTATCTATTGGTATCAACATCAAATAACACATACCAGTAAACAATGTACTTGGTCAGGGTGCATGTCATGGATTATTGGTACTTGACTGTTTTTGAACAAATTAATTTGGGGCTTTTGACCCTTCCCCAGGTGAGTGTCCTTTTTATGAGGGGATGAGTATGTGCTTGGCTGCTCTTCAACACTTGTTTAAAACCTGATCAGGAGAATACAGGTCGCGACCTCAGCACGAGACCAGTGTACATGTACAAATTCTAGTAAAAACTGCTGCGGGCGAGTAATGCATTCTTTAACTTGCCCGGTGGGCTAGTAAAGAAATACATGTATTTCCCTGACATTTGTCATGTGTTTAAAGATGAATGAAAAAACTTGTAAAAGTGACTGTACATGTCGTTGATTATCTTTTGTAACAGTTTTGAATCCGTCGCTTTTTAAGTTTAAACTTGAAAGGAGGACTTCACCCTAAATGCTTTAAATAGCGGAGTTGCAAAAAAAAAAGCAAAAAACAGTCGAAGTCACATGTAGTTTTGCTGAAACATGTCCCGTGGAGAAGTGAAAATTCCTGTAGGCTAGTTTAAAAATTAATAAAATGACAGTACGTCAGCCCAGTCTGGAGTCCCATTTGAACTTGCCCGGTGGGCTTGTTAAAAAATTGCTTAACATCAAGGCCTGGGAGAATGGATGGAAACATTGCCCTAGCGGAAGGAGAGGGGCATTATTGGCATCCATTCCTTGAGCCAATCTTCAACTAGTGTTCAAAAGGGCAAGCACATTCCCATTTATTAATCACCTGTTGGGAATTTATGAATGGGGATTTCAGTTTAAATTCCTCTATCGTTCAACTATGTTACTTCATTTTTAAAACTAGAAACTGAAGAATAACTTTGCAATGACTTACAGTTCCGGTTTATAATGTTCATGCCATGTGTTATTATCATCAGGAGTAAGATGTAGTGTGACTACATACATGTATAAATTGAAACCCAGAGGTAAATTAAAACATGCTCCTGGAGTCTGAGTGCTGTGATGAATGTTCATCTGATTTTCATCTACTGGAAGAGGGCGGTAGAAATCTAATACACGCACTTGTAGCCAAGTCATCTTGAATACTTGTAAATATGGAATGACTAAAACAAACTGGAAAATGGCAAGACTGTAAGGGAAACTGAATGTAATAACGGGAACAGAAACCTTAATTTGAACAAAACTGAAAGATCAGTATGGCTTTCAGAGCACACCAGGAAAACCTATGTGTACAGTTCACTGCACGTAATGTGTTCCTCGATTTTCTTTTGGTTACATTTGACAGGCAGAGTATTATGGTCCCATCAATATCGGAACACCGTCCCAGACGTTTCTCGTCATCTTCGACACTGGCTCCTCCAACCTCTGGGTCCCGTCGTCCCAGTGCCCGCTCACCGACAAAGCATGCCGTAAGTTGGCTCTGTTGAAATCCTCGTTTTTGTGAGAAGTTCACGAATAAGGGTTTGATGGAAATGTCTTAAAGAAATATAATGGGTCCAGAAATTGAATATGATTCAACTGAGGCACAGCGGAACTGGCTGGGTGTATCATCACACAGATGCAAAGGAAAAATGAAAAAACGTTGACTGAAAGGGGATTTAAAGCTTGTACCTCCACCAATTCTTCTTTGGTATTCTCTGGGGGGGGACCATCCACTCCAAAAAGCCAAAGTTTCTTGTTTATGTTCTTTCACAGAGGCACGATGTGAGGGTTAACCACTTCGTGCCGGGGCATTTTTCAACGTTGAGGATGCTGGGCCGGCATGACTATCATTTTTTCCGTTTTCTAAATCCTTCAACAATTCATCATTCCATTTAACAGTCGTTTATAGCCACACGGAGTAATCTTCAGGCACTACTCTAAGTTGACAGGTGACCTTCATTGACGCCCGAATATTTCAGCCAGGCCTGCAGCCTTGTAAACAGAGCCCAGATTGTGCGGTGTTATACAACTGTCTTTTGTTCACGAACCTGGCTCAGTGCACTGCTGACCTCTTTTCAATAGAGGCCAGATTAGCATGCAATGGTGCTGTGTGGCTCATCGCTGCGGTGGTGGAGAGCTTTTGTCCCCGGTGGTAATCCGCTTGCTGTAAATACCCCAAACCCTGGTATACGGTTGCAAAATAACGCTGGATTATCACCACTTTTGAGAGTGAAAAATGCCGGTAATGCCCAGCAGCCTTGTCTTTTGTTCGGAGTACGGTCTTTTGTTACAGGGCCCTGTTTCCTTTGTCCGAGTTCGGAGACCCCGGCCACACATATAAATCATACGGCTCCGATTTCGGAGTCCCCGGCAGGTAGTGGTTAATATTCATCCATAGTTAATGGTGCATCGGTTTTTGTTCTTTTTAATAAGGAAAAAACTTGCTTGGATGTGCTTAATCCAAACACCCATGAAAATTGGCCTTGCCTCCTGAAGTCCTACCTTTTTATTCAGACTCTGCAACCAGATCCCACCCTGAGATTTTTCCCTCCTGTTGGATGTATCTGTTTTTACAAGAGTGAGACTTTCAGTACAGTCCCGTTGTTTCAGTGTGGTCCTTAGTTCTGACTTAGTCTGGCCAAACAAGTTATTGATTACTTCTTCACTCACATAACAATGTGCAGATGGCTCTTTAAAAAAAAGGACAAATAAATTTCAAAATTCCACCAAATTTGAAAATAAAGCCAAATGTTATAAATGCTGACTCTCGAGAGTCATCGGTACAATATTTATACTCATTGGCCCCACCCTGCATTCCTGGAGAGGGTGCAGTCATCCTAACAGTGGAGGCTCCTGTGGTGGGGACTGCATTCGCCGGTTGACAAACAACTATGAAATGTTCGCGTTATGGTTTCGTCGCTATTAACAAAATGAACACTTCCCCACCAACATGGCTCTTTTCAGCCAATGAGGGGGTGCTGCTGCTCAAGGCACTTGAGTTTTCAAGATGCGCATTGAGAAAACTTCCCATATTTAAATGTAGATCACTTCCATCTGTACCTCCTCAGTTTACTCACCTGGGTACACTTTCCTTTGTCTGTTTTTAGAGAGGCACCACCGGTATGACCATTCCAAATCCAGCACGTACCATCCCAATGGTACCGATCTGGAAATTCGCTATGGCACTGGCAGCATGAAGGGCTTCCTGAGTAAAGACATCGTGGACGTAAGGCATAAGATTGAATGTACCTCCAATCGCATGCATTTTACACTCTTCATCATGTGGGGAGTATCCACGCTGGGAACTGAAACATGCTAGCATCCGTAAGGCCTTCGAAATAGCCACTCCCCCATAGCCAATTTTTGCTGTCAAATTGCTGACGTGAAACGGTTGTGATGTACAGAAGATGTCTGGTCAAATACAAGAATGACATTACAATGTCGGGAGTAAGGGAAAGACAGCATGTGCGTATGCCATCATCTGGTCATGTGCAGTGAGCATGAAGCGGAGCTTGGGCGATGCTTACGCATGCACACTTCACCCGCACAGCAATTCACTGAACAGTTCAGTATTTGAGTGTATTTGACTTGTGTGCTTATCCTTGCTTGCAGGCCTGGTTACAATGTAACGTCAAAACAGCAACTGGCACACGATGAGAAATGGACCAATGAAATTCAGCTCTCAATAATGAATATGCATCAAGTGTGCTGATTACGAGTATTCTCCAAATTCCAGAAGTACAGTAGCACGGTTTGTAAAATGTACATGGCACTGTTCACGTTGTTTTTCCACCGACAGGTGCAGACTGTCAAGGTAGTGAACCAGACGTTCGGTGAAGCAACCTCGGAGCCGGGTGATGTTTTTCTAGATGTGGACTTTGATGGCATCCTGGGAATGGGGTATCCCACCATAGCTGCCGACGGGGTCCTGCCTGTCTTCAACTCCATGGTGCTGCAGGGATTGGTGGACAAGCCTGTGTTTTCCTTTTATCTGGACAGGTGATGAAACTTTCAAAAACTGTTCTGCAAACTGTCTTGTGGACATTGCTGTGCTAGATTCCTGAAATTCAATCATTCTAGTAAAGTGTCAAAGAATTTGTGAACACAGGCAAAAGTTGTAGCTTGTCTCATCAGAAGCGCAATGTGAGGACTGATATTTGTGACCATGGAAACTACAAAACAATAGAAATCTTGTCACTTTTTGTTGTGACATCGAAGTTTCACAGTTATGAGTATGTATGATACATGTCCTCGTGTGTATGTCAAATTTGAAAAGGTCTGTGTTAGACAAGGGGGATCTGAACAGGTAGGAAGATGTAGGCCTTCAGTTCTGAGAAGGCCTAAAAGCGAGTAGACTTCAACGAATTAAGACAAATTTGCAATGATGAATCTGGAATTTGACATATGAATTATGAAAGAAAACACGGTCCATAAACTGTACACTTAACTCGACACTGATCTCACCACAAGTGAATGTCATAGTGTAAGTTTTCAATCTGTTACATTTTCTTGTTAAGCTTTTACAGATGTTCATAATTTGAGTTTTGCTTCTCAGTTGACTGTGATTGATTGAATCATAGATACTTTTCACATGCATGTAACTCAGTCCCGCTGTGCAAAGGAGGGACATAACTGACGAATTGACTCTTCTCTGACATATAGAAACACCAATGACAGCAAAGGCGGAGAGCTCATTCTGGGAGGGTCTGACCCTCGTTACTACCGCGGGAGCTTCACCTACGCTAGCGTCACCATGCAAGGCTATTGGCAGTTTGCTGTGGATGGGTAAGCCGTTTATCATAGCCAGTGCCAGATACCCTTTGAGAGAATGTCGACGTGGGTGTGCGTGTGTGTGAGGTACAAGTACTTAGGGGGTGGTGCCCGGCCAGACGACATTCTACTGCCATTTCTCAATCTCGCATCCAGCAAGAATTCGCAAAGTTGGAAAAGCTCACATCACAGTGATTTTATATGGAGTAAGTCTCGATGTGCCTGCCTGACTAACTGAAAGAATTTTGCAAAACAATTCATGACTCTTTCAATACAGGACATGTGCTTATTTTGTTTTTTTTTTCCACCCCAGAAGATTCGTGGCACTGTGAGCGCTGCTTTGAATTTTAGATGTGAATGAATGTGAAAGTCAAAGACATAAATGTTTTTCAGAAAGAAAGTGAATGAGGGTGCACTTCTGAATCTTGATGGAACAAAACAGACTTTTATAAATACAAGGAGTGTTTGTATAAAAAGATTACTGTTCTCCCCTTCAAGGTTGATATTTTAAAGTTGTAATTTGTTCTGGGAAGGAATGACTAAGAGATGGAGTTCTGTGCTTTACAATGTGATAAGGTAAAGTAGAGGCTGTATCATTTTATGAATGGCCTTTGCTTGGAAAACCAAACAAGGTTTAATGTTGGCTAGTTGGCGTCCCGATGAGTTCTTTAAATTCCCAAAGGACGTGTCTTGATAAAAACGTTTTGGCATGCCA
This sequence comes from Acanthaster planci, assembly GCF_054643075.1. Taxonomy (NCBI): domain Eukaryota; kingdom Metazoa; phylum Echinodermata; class Asteroidea; order Valvatida; family Acanthasteridae; genus Acanthaster; species Acanthaster planci. The sequence continues at coordinate 14,253,082 of NC_141788.1, forward strand.
ATACACAGGGTTACAGTCAGTGGCCAGTCTGTGTGCAAAGCTGGGTGCGAGGCCATTGCTGATACGGGTACGTCACTGGTCACGTGTCCAACTGATGACTGTACTGCCCTCAACAACGCCCTGGGGGCTGAATTCCTTCCAGAATTCGGCGCGGTAAGTGCCAATGATGCCTTCAAGTTTTGGCTTGCACCTGCAAATGGATCGCGGCAGTTACAATGCAAATTAAGGATGTAACAACCTCACTCGAATTGAGCACACTTTTTGGGAAAAGGCGGTAACTATGTGCTTTGGCTGTAGGTGGTCGTTTTTTGCCCAGTGCAGTCCTGTTGGTTTTCAAGTGAAGCCTAGTTTCCGTACCAATGTAAAGAGATGCAGGCGGCATTACCGAGCAGTCCCAGATGATGTACAAACACATTGAAAACACATTATCAACTGACACAAACATGCATGTCATCAGAGTTGGAGTATGTTCAACTTGACCGTGTCAAGTGGTCAAAGTAGGCATGCGAGTCGTACAGCAGTATCCCTCTAGCTTGTGTGCCACCAACAGGACTGCACTGGTCCAATTTGGCTCATCGGGCCGGTGTTATCTCCAGTTTCCTTGGTGCAAAACGACTGAGAATACTTTTATTCCTCCTGGATGGGATGCAAGTCCATCGGAGGTTGCTTTCCTAGCTAATGCTGGTACCTATTTAATAATCCTGGGTGGAGAGAGGCAAGCAGGGGTGAATTGGCTTGCCAAGGGCCACAACATACTGCCAGCAGCTGGATTCGAACCTCCAACCCTATGAATGGAGGCCACAAACCCTAACAACTTGGCCACGTGTCCCCTTAGAGTACTTTCCCCATGTTCTTCCATTGACTAAGAAATGAAACCCTGTTAATAAAATACCTGACTTTCAATGAAATGCATCAGACTGATGTACCATTTTTTAATAGTAGAACCACTTTACAAGGCATTCCATATGAAAATATCCTGAGTTTTAGATGCCATTTTGTGCCGTGTTTTTGGTCAATTAGTGTCACACACACAGTCTCCTCCGGCATCTTGACATGTTGGGTGTTGTCACTTGTTACAAATATACAGAAATTGCTTGGGCTTACGGATTCGAAGTTGGTGGCTTAAATGGAATTATCTGTCATGTTCTGCTGTTTGTTTTCCTCTGTAGTTCTTAAAATATAGAAATTGAAGTTCTATATTCATTTGTTTCTCTTCCTGCAGAATGTGAAATTTCTCTCCCTGAATTTCTTCCCAAGATAACACTGCCGTATGAAGCATTTCTCACACTGAGTGGAGCTTTGGCGAGCCAGAAAAACTCACAGATCAAATGTTGCCAATTGTTCTTTTCTTTTCACAGTATGTGTTTGACTGTGCCACAGTCTCCAAGCTTCCTGATGTGGTCTACACCATTTCCCAGACCAAGCTACCCCTCTCCTGGAAGGAGTATGTGGTGAAGGTAAATTCTCAGCCATCCAGACTGTTATTAAAGTCATCTCCATCACAAGTCATTCTGTCCTAAGTCAGGTCACAAGCTGTTTGAATGAGTTGTGACAACAATCATTTTGTTGTCACTGTTCGCCCCGTTACTTGCTGAGTGGTCTCGTGGGGGGACTTGTAACTGGACTTGTGATAGACTAAACCACAGCGCTGGTTCTTCACAGAAGGTGTCACAGACTATCCAAAAAATGAAAGACAGTCAAAATACAGAATCATCTTCCCTGCTGTATCTACCATGATTTGAAGTGCAGTAAACTCCGACTAAGTTGGCATTGCGTAATTCGTCGTATCGACTAAGTCGGCCTTTTGACAAAAGTCCCAATCGTCTGTAATGCATTTCCATTGAAAATTTCATTTGTAAGTCGGCATTTATAAGTCGTCATTTCGTATTAGTTAGCATGTTTTTCTTGGTCCCTTTTCCACCAAAGAGGATCGACCACAGAGGTAGAAATAAACCAGGGTAAATCAAAGCCATTGAATTAGTGCAAGGAATCATAATGTACATAGGCAATACACATGTACGTGTAAGTCAGCAAAATGATGACTTACAGCACAAGTCGGCATTCGCGCAAGTCGTCATAATTTCTTGAGTCCCGAGAGTGCCGACTTAGCCGGAGTTTACTCTACACCCTGAACAGCAAAGAAGAGAGAGGCTGTTGGGTCTTTTTTCAGTCGGGCTCGTGTGCCCGCCCAGTACACACGGGAAGACCAGTACGTTCAAGCAGGGATTGGTCACGCTTGGTCCGTGTTAAACTTGATGAAACTGTGCATACAGGTAATGAGCTCCCGTCTCAGAACCACCATTGCTATGTAAAAACGCCCGCCCATGTTGCATCTTGTAGTGGGTTTGGTGTGCAGGTGGAAGGGTAGTTTAGCATTGTTGCTTTGGGAAATGCTAGGAAATGATGCCACACTCTGCTACAGATGGGAACTTCCTGGTGCTATCAAGTTTGGAGGATCTGCTGTCGTGAATGCAGCGAAAAACATTTCTCCCCTCCTCAACTTTTTAGGATTCAAGGGCCCATGTGATCTTCTTCCAGTCATTAGAATTTGTTCCTTTGTGTGGCGTTTATCCTTATTGTTACTTTTAAGGTTGCTGTTTCTGGCAGTGTTCCAGGGCTTCTCAGTATTTATACAAACCCTGTTTCTTTGCGTAAATAAACCACACCCAACCCATGTACGGTCACCATGTCTACACCAGGTGCCCAGGTGAAACAACTCCTGGCTGCCAACCTCTTTCTTCTTTGCCAGTGAAATGGTGCTTCAAGATGGGTGGATGATGTATTCACCTGTTGACTTCCTGTTCACAAAAGTCTCTGAGCAATGTCTAGATGCATATTGTCACAAAAAGCCATGCTTTAAATGCATAGCTTCAACAGAAATCTCAGCTACACTGGCCACAGGTTCGGGGGAAAGGTTTAGGGTGTACCATAAAGTTGCATCTCAGCAACACTGGCCACAGGTTCGGGGGAAAGGTTTAGGGTGTACCATAAAGTTGCATCTCAGCAACACTGGCCACAGGTTCAGGGGAAAGGTTTAGGGTGTACCATAAAGTTACATCTCAGCTACACTGGTCACAGGTTCGGTAGAAAGGTTTAGGGTGTACCATAAAGTTGCATCTCAGCTACACTGGTCACAGGTTCGGGGGAAAGGTTTAGGGTGTACCATAAAGTTACATCTCAGCTTCGTTGGCTAAAGGTTTTGGGGAAATCCGATGGTGTACCATAAAGTTAACAACTACACTGTTTGAAATAATTGAAGCCAAGATAGGATGCCTATCAGTTTCGTACAGTTCAGACGCATCAATATTTGCACAATACATGTATGGGTGTGTTACACACCAAATAGATTTTGAGCTTTTATAGATGTTGTCATTATATAACGGGATAGCTGCTGTTGGTTGGGCAGTCTAGCGGTTGAGACACCTCCACCTCTCAATTCTTTCAAATTTGAAAAACATTTTCCTAATGTTTTAACTTTTGGCAGTTGCACAGTTTTAGTTACCAAAACGTGGATTTTCTTGCAGCATATAAGGCAAAATTGTGGGCATGACAATTCACGATTAACCATTCCAGAAAGTAACGCATTTCTTTTCAATGTTCGAAAATGTTCAGAAACTCCCAAAGCCAAGGTCTAAAAAAAATTGACCATGTGCCGACACCAACTGCTGTGCAGTTATATTTTATTTTTGGATGCAGTGATGTTGCCTTTATGCTCAACCACATCTTGTCAGGAAGTTTGCATATGTTTGTCAGTGACTAGCTCTATCTGTTCTGTTATCATACACAGTTTCCTACATTGGATCATTTCAATGTACCATCAAGCTTTGATCTATAACTCAGTGTACAAGTGACAGATGTGTTTGCCAGACACTTATACTTCAACATTTACACCGTCTGTGAAACTTTCTCTAAATGTTCACGGCTTTTAGTACATCTTCCAAGCCTTGAATCTATTTGAGAACTTTCTTACTTGTGGATTTTTTTTTTTTTACTGTTTCCTCCCTTGCAGCAAAATGTGTCAGGAACCACCATTTGTCTGAGTGCCTTCACCCCGATGGACATACCACCCCCCTTTGGCCCCCTGTGGATTCTAGGGGACGTGTTCCTTGGTCGTTACTATGCCGAATTTGACTTTGGAAACAACCGCGTCGGCTTTGCAGAAGCAGTGTAGGGAATGACGGATCCCAACTTCACCGAGAGAAGCCACTGATTCAAGAAGCTGCAAACTACAGCAGAAAATCATGTCAGGCAAATTCAGGAAACAGTGACTATGAAGCTCTCTCTGCAGAATTTGGCAACTACTGTGCAGTTTATTGGACTTAAATTACATTTTTAAACAGTACTTAATTAACAGCCACGTGTTAAGCAGGACATTGTGAAACATGTACCTACATGTAAGGTGGTTCTGTTATACAGTCTATTTATCACAAGCCGCATTAAACAGAATGTTGATGGACGTAAACAGTAATGATGGAATCATTTAGGTTTAAGACCGGTCAAGCGCATAATATTATTACAAGCTGGTACTTTGTCAACCATTTTGTTGGGGAAAAGGGGAGGGGTCTTTGTTCTTGAAGTATGTCCGGACTTTTCATTTTCATTTCTTAATCCCTGTAAAATGATACCTTAATTTGACTCTGAGGACCACCTCAAATAAATGGTTCTCTTGTGAGAACGAAAACGTATGCTTAGCATGGAATGCTCTTGATAACCCGAAGAACCACAATAAGTGCGTGCAGTGCACATACACAGTTCCTGGTCTCTTTGTAGGCAAGCCAAACACTGCAGGGTATGAAGACACCCGGAAACGGAATGTTCCGAGGATGTGAATAAGTTCATCGTCGTGGTAATCTGTCAGTCTAAATACTAATACTAATGATAAATTCTACCTGTTGTTGATTTGTAATAAGCGTTTCTACAATCAGAAACATTGAACCGATTATTTTGCGAGCACTTTGCATGGCCTGCTAGTTTGTAGCATCTTCTTTTGTTTGTTGCATTTTTTGTTTTTTTTGTTTTTTTCAGAGAACTTCAGTTGTGAAACACATGTGTTTATAATATGCAGCCAAACAAACAGGAAAAGCAGGTTAACGTAGTTGTTCAGGAATAATAATAAGCGATGTTTGATTTTTTTTATTTGCTGAATTTGGGCATTGAAATAGCTTTTACCTATTAAGTGGAATGTTTTGTTATTGAGATTTATTGGCTGGAAAAAAGTTAAGATATGAATTTCCATTAAAAGCACTGTCTTCCTTGATCCAATCTTTACCTCAGAAAAGCTGTCATTTAATAGATAAAAAAGCTATTTCTCCATCTTGAAAAGAGGCATGCTGGCTATTTCTATTTCTCAAATCTTTTAGGTTCGCCATAGTGAACTGGCTCTTGAAGCATGACCTCACACATGAAAACAAATTCCTTAATATTTTGGCCCTTGATCAAGTATGGTCCCCGACCATACATGCCTGCTGTAAACAAAATTGGCCGCCCGTGCAAACCAGTCGTCAGTGCTTGTGAGCGAAGAAAAGGTCTGTGATTGAAGTTGAAATCACGTGATGATGTGACAAAAACTGGGATTCATGCATGCTTTTTCATTCATTTTGTATATCATAAAGACGTGAAACTTTTCTGATTATGAGTGTTGGCGCATTACAAAAGAGTATTATTGCCAACGCAAAAAATATTTTATCTCTTTTAAACGACTTGTCATCTCGTTTAAACAACTTGTCCTGTTTTAACAACATTGTTATAATTAGAATTAACGAGATGGCGATGTCGTGTGAACGAGATTAAATAATTTTGTTCGCTTTGGCAGCAATAAGCTTTCGTAGCACATAACTGGCACACAGCGAAGCACGTTATTCTGGTTCTTTAGAATTAGGGCACATGGTATGGACTGCCTGAAGTACTATGGAGTAGGAAAATATGCCTCCATGAATGTACATGCACATGTATCAACAGACCAACAACCTTTTACGGAATAAATAGCGCAGGATCCGACTTGAACAGAGTCTACATGTGGTGAAAGGGAATGTGTTACGCAAGGCTGAATTGCTTTCATTCGTGAATGGCGACGTTGTTGAAAAGCATCAATCTGTACAAGCGAGAGCGTTTTCTCGGGCCCAAAACAGAACGACTCGATTGTTGACACGCAGTGGCAAAACTCTTGGATGGCTGAAGAATTTTTGTGTTGTGCTGAGTTTGTTGTTATTGTGGACAGTATTCCTTCCTGCCTGTCCTATACCGGGAGCAAAAATTGACGGTACCTCTACGTCCACCCACACCGCACCCTGCATGGTCGCACCCGAAGTACATGTATGGGGCCTTTTATACCTGCACAATTTCCGGCTTTCCGTAGCTCGATCTGTCGTGGTACTGCATGACGACGAGTTGCCTTCTAGATTGGTATGTGATAGCCTGAGACCCTTCTGGGCAAGCAGATGATTGTAAAAAGCAGGTAGTGTACAATAGTTTATAATAGCACAGACTTCGGAGATCAGATGATTCATTGCGGCTGAGTGTTTACTATTGACCTCTATAGACCTTTCTGTTGTTTTTAGCGACCTTGGCGCCGTTTTCTACGAGTGGCTCGTACACCCTCGGTTGGTAACAGATTTTGCCTCGAAATTAATCACAATACATATTAATCGTTCCATGCATATAAACACACAGTACTTAATTTTTCACAAAATTCCTTGAGAAACTGTTACTGCTCTTTCTGCCGCATGAAACTCTGGGAAAGGGATCGCGTAATCGTATGAAAGCCCTGTAGTGTCATCAAATATATAATACACTGTATATATATTTTCAAACGGTGAAATTTTTTATTCAAAGTTTGTTTTCACGAAATACATTTTTGCCAACTTCGTTTTTATGAGATATATTCTTCCAAGTTCGTTTTTATGAGATACATTTTTAAAGTTCGTTTTCACGAGGGACCGTTTTTCCAAGTTAATCATAAGATACACATTTTGAAGTTAAAATTTGTTTCCTCACAAAAGAGTTACTCATACTAACTGCAAAAAAAATTATCTCATAAAAATGAACTTGAAAAAAGTGTCTCTTAAAAATGAGTTCTTTTTAAAAATAGAAACACTTTCTAAATATAGATCCTATAAGACCGAACTGGAGAATAAATACCTCGTATACAAACGAATTTTGAACAGTATTTCTCGTAAAAAAAAGGTGGAAAAATTGTACTTCATGAAAAGAAACTAAGAAAAAGTATACTTCACTTTTTGAAAAAATATACTTCCTGGCGCTGTAGAGCTTTCGTAAAATAACACTACACATGGGAGAGAGCAAATGCGGAAGCGGCTTCAGTGTGTATGACCAGTTTTTCAACCAGTCCATGCATTTAGTAAAGTTGTGAGTGATGAGTATGTCCGATTTCGCCTTGTATGAACTTGCTTGCGGGATTCAACCATCTTTATTTCAAAGCCCTTATGCTTTGCTTATGCGTTGTTCGTAAAGTTTTAGGACTAGAAACTTAATATTACCTATGAGTGCGTAAAAATGTCTCTCTGAATGCAGCAGTGGATTGATATTTTTTACCGATAGAGAAAAAGAGTGTGAAATCGTTTGTAGAGAAACAAAACCTCTTCTTAGCACTGAATTCTTCAGAAATGACTTCACAAAGTACCCCCGATTTTCATAAAGCTAATTCATCGAACACGGGTAAGGCCCTAGCACATGCCGATGGTCCTACCCGGAGGAGAGGTCGAAAACAGCGCATTTTAGCACCAAGCACGTTGATACTTGATTCGTTTCGAATCAACCATGTAGGCGAAAGCGATAACTTTCCCGTTTGCCGTAGAGTGACTCTTATTCCGTACCAATGTTTTTTCTACTTTTAGCTCGGTCTCCACTACACTGCCGCAGTATGGGTGAAAACGTCATCTTGAAATTGAAGTACGCCGTGACCGTGTGCTCTGCCTCGGCTGTCCTTGCAAATCTGGTGTTGATAGCGGCATTAGTATGGACTACTAAACTGCGACAGAAGTACTTCAGACTCGTCTTTAACATGGTCGTGGCTGACCTGTTCTTCGCCACCTTTTCTGTGGTGTTTCCCTGGACCGAATATCACATCATCTACTCTTTCTTCATGACCGGTTACGTGGTCTCTGTTCTGACGAGTTTGGCGATTGCCATCAACCGTTTTCTCGCCTTTACTCTCGGGTCGCCGTCCCGCCACGACGCGGTGTTCACGGGCCGTCGCCTGCTCGTCCTGTGCTTGCTCATCTGGTGTTTCTCGCTTCTCCTGAACCTCCTGCCGATCGCCACGTCCTCGGGAGAAGTCACATTATGGGTCTACGGACTGCTGAGACCCCTGACTGTGTTCATCTCTTGGTCGGTCTTGACTGTCCTGTATGGCCTCTTGTTGTATAAAATCAGGAAGAGCATTCAAGCTTCCGATACCACCCCCGAGACATCGATGAGCGATACTCGAATCACCCAGACCCGCTGGCTGTTTGGCACATTCGTCATCATTCCAGTGGCATCGTTTATTTTCTGGATGCCATATAGCGTGGTCAGGGTAACCGCATTTGTCGATCCCAGTCATTTTTTTGCTCATAACTTGGACGTCGCGTACTGGTTTAGCGGTTCGCTCTACTGCTTCTCAGCCGCTCTCAACCCGGTGATTTATTACTGGGGTAGGCTCGACCGATTAGGGCAAGACCTTTACACCCGTTTGGAAGATGTCAAAGAACTGGACAATGAGGCTGAACTTGAGCAGCCAACCACAAGCACTTTGATCTAAACAGTAATTAAAAAGGGGATCATATTGAATTAGTTTTGAATGGGGAAACTCAGTCAAGTTACAGGTTTGAGTGATAAAGAAAAAATCAACTCTTTGGAAGAAGCCTTTAAACATGCAAGGGATACTTGTGGAGTCTTTTCAATGTGGTTATGTATATAGTAATAAAGACATATGCGCTTTTCTTATGTACAGGATAAAAGTATTATTTCTCGAATAATAAAGTATTAAATAGAATAATTATTTCAATTAATAAGGAACTTCTTGTTAGTTTCTGAAGTCGCCTTCAAAACTTTAACTGGAAAGATTTCTTGTAAACGTAGTCAAATTATAATTATGCATTATACCCTCTTCACAAAAGTTAAAGATTTTGCGTGGCTCGATGTGGTTAATTCGAAACTAAAAATACATTTGTTAGTTTCTAAGTAGCAAAATGCTTTGGGTATTTGATTTGGATGTTAAAAGTGTAGTACTTTTTATGCTTATATTTTTCATTACATAGGGTCTTTTATTTATAATTTTGCTCTCAGAAAAAAAAATCTGTTCGGATAGAAACGTCATCACGTCGTTTAACTTAAAAACTTTTATGTGACGTAAGTAACTCCAGCCAATGAGCAGAAGCCTTTTTCTCGTTTATTTTGCACACTGTGAGTATACTTTTGTAGAATTCGTTGCTATATACAGTGTAATAATTGTTACCTTTGAAGCATTCTGCGTTTGAAACGTTAAACATCACACGCAGTGCATATTCTAGAATGGCATTTGCCAAGGATTTCATTACAATAAGGATTTAAACAAACGAAGCAAATGAATAAGGTGTGTTTGTTGCCCGGAGTTGGTATTGACGCACTTCATTTTTAGACTAATCTGCGGTGGCACCGTACTCACACTCTTTAACTTGACGCTCGCGTGCATTTGGCAAATCACGACACCCTACTGTCGAAGAGGCGTGTAACGCGCGCGTACGACCTGTCCAAGAGCATTGTGCCACCGCAATAATGGCTTCTAATTCTGGTGGTCGAATTACTCTATACCGCGAGTCATGCTTTTAGCGCATCGATCGATGGTGATCCCCAGTATTCATCCTGTGGACTGAATGGTGCTTCTTAATTTCGCTCTTTTTTCGCTGTGGTGTATGGGGGATGGAAGAAATCCAAGCGGGGAAAATATGGAAAAAATACTGCAGGCGTAGTGTTTGGAAGATCTGGGGCCCTGCTCTTTTGTGTTGTCACAATTATGTGAATTCCTTGCAGATATTCGAGGGGGGGTGCAGTAGATACAATGGCCTAGGGTTTATTGGGGTCCGCCTTTGTCCTATATCGTGCTGCCCTGGATGCATGCCTATATCGGATAAGCTAGCCCAGGCATCAAGTTCCGTGTCTTTCCCAAACTTCACGGGAACGCACCAAAGAAAGTCTAGCAGAGGAGTACATTTGTGCCGGAAATTAGAGGAGTGAGGGATGGAGATATGTGGGGGGATGACTTGCCCGGACATGTAAATTTGAAAAGCGGGGGGGGGGGGGAGAACACCATATGACAGTATTTAGGGGGCAAAGTTCATGATGTAGATGTACATGTACATCTGTAATACTGTTACATTTATGCATGTATTTATGGCTTCTTAAAACATCGTTTTCCCTTTTTGAGTGATATTGAATAAATTAGTCGTTGGAAAGTCTGAATAATTTTATTCTTCAAAATCCGCTTTAAATTTGTTGCTCACCACAAAAAAATGGGGGTGGGGTGATCTAATAGGTATGGTAGGGGGATATATACCCCCACCCCCAGGATTTACGCCCCTGACGTCTGCACATTCGTCACGGTGTATACCCTCTTATCTTTTGCCCCAGGGACCAGCTTTCATGTTTGAGACGAGGTTCGCCCTATGTAGATCCGTTACGCAGGCGGAGGGATTGTAATCCTCTTGCCTTTCAAACGAAAATCTCTCGTGAATTGGAATTGGGCCTTGAGTTCATTGTCCCGTATGTTATGGGGATTAGCATGTCTAGACACCCGGACATCTTAGACCTTGTCTATTATGGGATGGGGGACACTTGGGAGTCAAAATAAAAAGGCCTTCAATTTGTTGTGTTTGGTATACGGAGATATCATGCGCGGTAGGCTGGGTGGTGGCCACCGTGTCGTAGTGCACACGGATTCGTCTCTCTCATAATAAAAACTTACCAATTTTAGAAAGAAAACGGGCTGCCTTTGATGGAAAAGAAGAAATCATGCAATCACACACATAATCGATAAAATGACAAAATTCACCTTTTTACAATGTCTGGGTGTGTTTTTAATAAACTATCCTAAACCCGACTCTTTGTAAGTAGACATGTCTGCATACATAAAATATGTTACATTCCGGTAATCTATTTCACAGCATTTCACCTCTCCAAATTATATCTCCAGTGACATGCAAGACTAGGCTATTTAAAATTCGAAATATGAAAATTTTAACTTTTAACAAAGTCCTTTTAATGCGAATAATGGAGAAATCAAACTCCTATTCATAACTTGCAAGATAAATATAACCTGTTTATCAATTCAATTTACTCTGCCGCGTACACGTATAGAACAAATCAAAATGAAAGAAAAGTCACAGTGTGTGAATATTTAAATACATGCACCAGTAGATAAAAAGAAATACTGACAAAATACTTCTTTTATAGCTGCTTACTTCAGGAATAGAATGTTTTATTACATGCGGTCTCGTTTGTGTAACTTGTTATTACAGCACATCCTAAAATTGTCTTTCTTCATTTTCGTCCTGTGTATACTTAAGTCTGTGATATATTACGAAATACCTGCTTTCCGCCCCAGAAAAAAAATACTACAAAAAAACAACGTGTTTTCAGAGGACCATGCCAACACTTTTCACCAGTGCTAAAAGTGCTAAAATGGCGTTACATCAACACTGTTGGTGTAACGTTTAACACGCTCCAGTGCACTGTAACACTTATAGTTGTGTTAATGTAACACCAGCGGTGTTAATGTAACACATTTTGGTGTGGTCATCTGATAACACCAGGGCTTTTGCGGTGAATCATTTTCACATATTTTTTTGAATTTTTCAAAGTTTATTGTATACTGATATTATTCGACATAGTATACCATGGCGCACAATTCATCCTAAACATGTACCAACAACCGACCAGACAATCAGGCGAACTTTACAAACATCTAAAAAAGAAAGGAACTATAGTCAAACAAAAAACTAAAAATGACAAGGAATTGTAGCTTATTTTACATTCATTTACAACAAATGCATTCACATGCAGTAAATCATCTCGGCTGTATTAAACCATTCACTATCAACTCGGTGTCTATTCTCTACACAATAAGTATTATCAATAGCGTACCGATTAAGGTGTTTATGTTATTCTTATTACATTAGTAGAATTACAAAACCAAGAATATTATGATTTGATGGGAGTAAATAAATGACCGAATTTTTTAAAAATACATGTATCTGTATGAAGTTAACTCGGTAGATAGTTCCGCTCCGATCTCTTACTAGGTATGATACTTATAGTTTAAGACACTCTACTGCTTCGTCTAACTCTATACTGTGAGATTATCTCTTTACAAACGTAAACATTTTAGAAATCAACATGGCCATAGATGTACTTGCTCCTTTTTGTGTAGTCAGTGTAAGTTAGAAACATCCCTGTAAAAGGATAACACCGTGAGTGCGAATTTTACATGTTCTGAATTCTGATTGTTTCAATAAAGCACGCAAGCATTTTGGTTGCCAACAAGCGCCTTCATCTTACCCAGCCAATTTTTCGGTTAAATCTGACTAAACCGCATCTACGACGGTTTGCTCCTGTTCAGTTTTGCCGTTGTCATCTGCGTAATCGCGCTCCCTGGTGCTGCGGCAGAAGCAGAAGAGATCGGCGAGGGACTCTCGGAACCCATCCAGTTTGCCCCAGTAAATCACCGGGTTGATCATGGCCGAGAGGCAGTACAACAGGCCGGCGAACCAGTACGCGACGTCAAACTTGGTGGAGAAAAATTGGCTGGGGTCAAAGAAGGAAATGAACCGGACGATGCTGTATGGCATCCAGCAAACGAAGGACACCAAGAGAATTATAATGAAAAGTACGAGCAACTTGCGAGTCTGGTTTATGCGAACAATTACCTCCCCGGCATCTTGATCGTTTTTTGTGTCGGGAACGGAAGGGGTGAAACGCCTTATTTTAAGGTACACAACGAAATACAGGATCGCTGTGACGAGCCAGACAATAAATACGGCCATCGGTCGAATCAAGCCGTATATCCAGAAGGTAACCAAATTATCGTTGACCACTACCGAAATTAAGTTAAGAATCAGAGACAAAACCCAAATACCGATACATGCCAAGAAAAGGCGACCCCATGTTACCAGAGAATCGTAACGAGACGGCGGCATAAGAGACAGGGCCAAAAGCCTATTGACAGCCACGGCAAAAATGGTGAAGACCGAGGCGACATAGCAAGACATGAACAAGGCAAAAATGACGTGCTCCTCCACCCACGGGAACACGATAGCCAGCGCGGCAAAGAGGAGGTCAGCCAAGGCTAGATTCATGACGAAGCCGTAGTGTTTGACTCGCAACTTCCTGGTTCCCACAATCACCAAAATGACCAAGAGGTTTTCGAGCACAGCGATGCCGCAACTGATGCTCACCGCATACCTCAAACCCAGCAAAATCCGGGCTGATGTCTCGTCATATGCATACTCCGCCTCGGTGACGTTGCCCGATGTCTCATTATTCTCTGCCATGGTGACTGAAATCTGAAACACACACTTCAGCTGGAACAGAGACAGAGAAAAACAAAGTTTTATTACCTGCCAACTTTGCTCTTTATATCGTACAAGTCCCATGTTATTTCTGCCCCCAACCGAACCGTGTAAATCATAGAAAGTAAAATATGTGCCTTTTGTGGATGAGTAGTCCCTAGTTGACGATTTAGCCTGTCCTCCTTGTATTCACCTATTCCTTTATTAAAAGAACACTTTTTTAAAATTTAATCGGTGTCTTTTGCATAAATTGTCACGGTGCGTAACCGAAAATCCTTTCCCCTACCTTTGCACTTACCGAGTTATTGCCCGGCTCGTACAAACTTCAGCGCTGGTAGCCTGATGTTTTACCCACTGGTTGTTTGCTACTCTAAGCCTGGATGCGGAGCTGGTATGCGACACTCTCCGTTGACTCCGGTCAATTCTCTTATGAAAAGTTTACAATCACCTGCTTTTTTCTGGCTATCGATTCAGCGAGGTTGCATCTTGTTCATCCAACCGTAATATACTATTCTGACAAAAATACAAACACCTCGGTAAACGCTATAGAGGCCTATCTAAATGCACAGTTCACATACAGCCTTTCTTCCATGCGTTCGTTTTACCTTTTCCAAACGTCGATATTATGTCAAGTGACCGATGCACTTGTTCAGCATCAAATCTTACAGAGTGTAACAGGCTCCCGTGGTTTTTGAAAGATTTTTGGGCATACAGTTTTTGTTTCTTTGAGGCGTATTATTGACCATCATGCTGGTTCCTTACAATGTTAAAGGAAGTGTTACCGAGTACCAGCCGCTAGAGGTCTGTGATCATGGCAAGCTTTTACTGATTAATTGATGCCGATTGGTTTGACTTTCCCTGGGAAGAGGGAAATCAGGGGCCACAAACGTTTCTCAAACCGTCAAAACTATCTATAGTGAGTGTACATATACTTACAGACCGATAGGCTGCCATTTCAGGCGTGAACATGCCTGTGATTCGACCGTGACAACCGTTCATTTCTGCCTTGATAGGTACGACCACACTCTAAATGACATGATTCGATATTGGGGCGTTTTTATTTGTCAAAATGAAAAGCTCTGTCTAAACACGCCTTGGAAACGTGGGGCTTGGACTTTTAGGATCCAACTCACGGATGCATATTTATATAATAAAATCTAGACCCGCTGCCCGAGGCTTATTGCGGTGATTAGTAGTAACAAACTCTTGCAAATGATGGTCGGCTTCATTAGTGATCGTCGAGGAAAGCGTGAATTTAAGTCCAAAATTCAGTGAAGGCCGAGTATTAGGTGTTCGACCAGTGCTCGTCTGGTTATTTTCGCTTTTTGCGTGTTCTCAACGAATTTCTTTGAACAATATTGCACGCAGAACCAAACTCAACAGAAAAAAAATCGTTGAAAAATGTTTTTTTTTTTTAGAATTTGAGATCAGGGATTTTCTTTCATAATAACTGAAACATGGGGAGATATGCTACATGTGATGCCGCAGTTTGCAAGACAATCCTCCAGGCATGTCAGGAAAGGACTGTAATGTATGATAATGAAGATAAATAGTTCAAATCAAACCAATTATTGACGATTACCTATCATGTAAACAGAAACTGACGGGAATTTCTGACACCTCCCCCCCACAAAAAAAGAAAACAAAAATCAAGTTGACAGAGCATAAAGTGCATGAACTTTATTAGTATGGGGAGTTGTCCATTGCCACGCTAACACTAACAGGAGCCTGCATGAAAATGACATTTCCTAGCGTGGGACTACATTTGTTACAACAAAGTAAAATAAAATCCAGTAGGCAATTCATGATTAATTAGTACTAAGCCAGCCGAAAAATAATTTTTCAATAGGAAGATTATTTACAAAGCATGAGGTCAGTATTTTGATCATAACTTTTCTTCGATACAATGCCGTCAGTTCTAGTTGTGCTAAATTACCAGTTAGCCTTATACGCCACCTAGTCAGATCGCCAAGAACTGTGAAAAATGTTGGGCTATAATTCAAAGTTTCCTCGGTGAGAACATGGGACACGAACATCATCTACAAAAGTTTGTTCCTGCCACGCACCACAGTAGCTCTTAGGCAGTAATCTATAATGCGGTGCACTGAAAGTATTAAACGTTTTCAACAAATATACCAAAGATTGTGGTAGTCTTCCAAATAGCCCTGGTTTGTTCACAAACGGCGAAGTGTATTTCTGGCAGAAGGAGTTGCTAAGAAAATTGCGCCCCCTCTTGCTCCACCTTGGGGCTCATTCCTGCGCCTCGGCCCATGTGTGCTTCATTATCGGCAACGTTGCGTGCTGACTGTTGGGGAACGGGTCAGTGTCAACTCGATGTTTCGACAAGGATTCTCTGGCCGTTCTCAAAAGAGTGTGCCCGGACTGTTGTTGTTGTAGGTTGGGTTGGCACTTATGGCAGACTCTGTGCCCTGTGTGCCACAACTGAGCAAAACGGCAAAGAAAGACGAAAGCTGTTTTGTGCGGTTGGGTAACCATGCTGGTACCGGCCAGCCTAGCCACACAGGTCGAGTTCGGGCGGCCTGTTCTTGACACGAGTTTCGTGTTCTCGCGCTCTAACGGCGGGAACATGCATGACCCAAGAACACTGTTCTCAGAACAGGTTCACACCCCACCTCCTCGTCAGGGTTTTACACAAACACACGGAAAAACTCGTGAGATTTGATTTTTGAAAAACTGCAAAAACTATCGAGATGGCTTACAAAGCTGGAAACAACGGAAAATTTTCCAAAATTAACAATACTTTTCCATGACAGAGATGGTTTTTAATGGAAAAGAAGTAAGTTCAAGTATCCAAACATTAACTCGCGAAGAATGCACAAGGACGCCGCCATGTTGCTTGCATGCTACAAATAACTAGCACCGATAACCGGTTGTACGTTCCCGGCTTTCGAGCGGCCGACTCACGAACAACAAATCGACCTGTTCGTAAACATACGAGAACAAGACGCCCGAATTCAGCCACAGTGTCACAGAAGGGCTCCCTCTAGCTTCGAGCCGTCTCCCGAGCAGTTTAAGGGCGCAAACCCCGCCGGTACATTCGCAGACTCGCATACCCCTGGGTGATAAAGGTAACACGATGCAGACCAAACGGTCACAGACACAGAACCCGTACTTGCCTTAAGCACAGTGCATATGCAACATCTTAATCAGAGGTGACTCGGTCAGCTAAAATTGTAAACTAAACGAAAATTTTGAATTTTGATTTTTTACGGCTTTTATGTAATTCTGTGTCACTTGAATGGTAGAATCCTTCCCTAATAATTTGTATAAGTGACATTTCAGAATCAGATGCGTTAAGTGTTTTCTTAAGTTGTCTTCTTTGAGATTGGAATTTCGAGTACTCGATTAGAAAGTGTTTAATTAACAGCACATGTCACTAGGGAATAGGTTCCTTTTTTGCACATACCATTGCGAAGTCTGTGGAGGATGACTTCGTTCCATCTGCTCATGCCCCAACTGGAGATGGTTCATGAGAATCTTTACTTTATGTCATTATTTGTCATATTGTTTGCCGGACTGCTGTTGTTGTTTCAATGGCGCTTTCAGCTGCTAAGGCTATTTGCGCCAATCACTTTACGTTTATTCATAACCTTTATTTAAAAACTAAATCACATCACGGAGTTAGGAAGAAGGCCCAGTTTTAGAGGCAGGGGGAAGCCGGAGAAAACCTGCGAGCGCGAGTATGGACTGGTTTACGCTCATGTGTTATACTTTATTTTAATTATGCGCGGAAATGCGTGCACCTTCGGAGTGTCTCAGCATTCCGGCTACATGAAATTGCCAATAGAAATACACAGATTCAAAAATGCAGGCGCCTCCGCGGACATGGCACGCTTCCTGCACAGCCTGTGCCCGTCAAGTGACGTCAGGTGAAAAACCTCTACATGTATTTGGCAAGGAGCAAGCCTTCATGGTTGCTTACGTTTTTGAAGTCAAGTCCCATGAGCGTGCGTGCATAATTATCAATTCAGTTCAAAAGTTCAAAATGCCGGCTCTCTCATGGGGTCCAGATAGTCCCTTAGCTTATTCACTTGATTTAGATACACATAATTATAACATATTACCACTTTGCCAATAGCTATTTGGGTCTCAGTAACAGTTGTCAATATGTACGGTAAGTGACAGGCTGACGTCATATGCATTTTTCCCTTTGATAATGTTGCTTTCGACCATGGTTTTCAAGTACAAGTAAATTCAGTGGTTTTTGTGTGTGGGTGTCAAGGTGTGTGCGCAGCACAATCCCTTTTCGTTTTTAAAGTTCTCCAATAAGGGCAATCTCGGTGACAATTTCAATGATGCAAAAAGTGCAAATTCTCTTGTAGGATCTTACTAGTATTCAAAGCTTATAAACGTAGTATGTGGCGTTTTCTCCCGGAATATAAACGAACCATGGGTAGAACAAACCTCTCTTAATTATGATTAAAATCAGAGTCTGAAGATTGTTGGAGGCTCCCGGAAATATTGTTGTCATCTTGCCGCTGTTTTCATTTGTACAAAAAACCTGTTTCTTGCCTGTAAGCTTCAGAGCAGAAATCAGCGTGGTATCATTCTCATACGTAAACGGGAAATAGGGGTTATTGTTTTCCTTTGTTTGGCCATTTGTGTGTGATTATGGCATTCCAAAAGCAGCGCTATTTCTCACAAGAATAGTTTTGCGCTCGCAACTGTTCCAACTTTGGCGATGAATGCTCTGTAAAGTCAAAGTTGCGTTCCCTCTGTCAGCCTCCTGCGCTTGAGTTATACGCTTAGACGAGTATATTTGATCTAAAGTAGTTCTGACCGAGTTTCTTCTGTCTTAAACAATGACTGGTAAGCGAGCTGGTCAAATGACAAACGTAGCATTTTGAATTTGAACAGTTTCATAAACTTCGCAATATAAAAGCGTAACAGAACTCAAAACAAAATTGACTTATAATTATGCACGTCGTCATGCGTAATACATTATATAAATGGAATAGTAAGAGTGAAGTCGTCCTGCTTTAGGCACGGTCCTCTACATTAAGTTTAACACAAACCCTGCATGGTAAGAACGTGGTCTTGATGCTAGAATGTGCTTATTTTTGGTCACACGACACGTCACATGACGTCATCACATGGCAAATTGCACGCAATATAAGTAAAGAAATACGTTAAAACTGTAACGTTGAAAATAAACAATACTTCCGGGGTTACCAGAGGTGCAACAGTAAATGATTAGAACTCAAAACAGAATCACAATTGTGTCCACATACTTCCTAAAATTTTGGACCCTCTCTGCAAAAAGGTGTATTAAGTCGCGCAATGCAAAAATGCATAATGGCCCATCCATGTGCCGAAGGTGAAAATATTTGGAAATATTTTGACGCCAATTGCTTGACCAGAAAGCCTCTGTTGCTCAAGAAAACCAAGAAAGTGTCCAATTTAAGTTGAATGTTTCTGTCTGTTATGTTTAAAGGGCATTATCTCAAAATTTGTATGATAAAATGAAATTATATGAATATGCAAATGGCAAATGACTAAAACTGGGATGAATTATATATATCAAATGAAAGCTTAGGATGTGAACAATTTGATTATATATATAACTGAAATTACAAAAAAAGTGAAATAATACACCTTTTTGCAGAGCTGGTCACAAAAAATGCGAAAATGCTGGGAGCGGTATATAAAACAAAATCAAAGGGACAATGACGCCATCTTGTGAGAAGGGCGCCCTTCATATTTAAATATATTTTTATTGTCAATCCCTTACTAAAGTTAGTCACAAACACTTCTTCTAAAAGAACAAAAGCTCTAAAACTTCGACGTCATCAAAGGAAGTTACTTTATGACACACATAACTCCTTCTTTTACATGTAAAACACCGCGCAGAATAAACTTTCCAGGACAAACGACGGCAGCAGGCAGATTCTCAGATGGCAGCCTGTGACGTCATTCATCTGGAAGTAGTTATTCATGCTTAACTTTCAACTTCATGTTGTTCTGACGTTCAACGCTTTCACAGAAAACCGCTATCGAAGCAAAGTCTTTGAAATTTTGTAGAATTGCTCCCCCCTGGCAAAATTAGTGCACATAATACTACATGTTTCTTTGGGAATTGAACGCACTAACACTTCTGGAACAATACTACCGTTACCTAGCACTTACTCAGGGGTCGATCGGAACTATGAGGATACATTTTTGGACGAAAAAACGGACCTTCGTTTCTGCCCCCTTCACTCTGCAAAAGCCCGGACGCAACACTATGGCCCAGAGTACATGGATATGTATATTTATGTCTCTTTCATCCTAAGTCAGTCATATCTTCCTGTCCCATTGTAAATCGGCGGAACTAATACCTTTCTGCAAACTCAAATTCACACCCCTAAAATGTCTTCGTGCAATATAAAATGATCCCGTATTTGGCGGCGCGAGAAGGAACCGCGAAGGCTTACACCATCCATAATGCATTCGCTTTATTGCGTGCAGGGGAATTCCCCTCGATGTGAAAGGCTATTAGTCATCGAAGTCATAGCACATTATTAATACAGCGGCTCATGATGGTGTTATTCCCTGAATGAGCAATCCAACCTTTGCAGCAAAACATATGACATGTCCTCACTTTGGAGATATCCAAAGCAGGGTAGTACGGTGGACCATGTAACACCAGTTTCTTGCCTATTTGTTTATCATAATCATTATTATTTCTTTAAAATTACAAACAAACTTTCAATCTTGTCAGAACTTGGCCAAAAAGTGGTGAGCTCGAAAACAGAATCAAAACGCAAGTTTCCGGCAAGATAGATGGTTCAGTAGTCACGATAAGCGCAGGGTTGGTGCTTCAGGCAACGTTCACACAGGTCACTACGATGTGGCCTCTTCTCCCTGTCCGGTTTACACTTACACGGTGGAATTGAGTGACACTTTGGGCATCGGAGAGGCTGGACCCTGTATGGATCGATAAAGTCATCCGGACATTTCCTGTTCTTGCATTGTTGACCAGATGATGGCTGTCACAGGGAAACCAAACCAACGGCAATTAACAGTAACCCCAAACAAAATTTTTAAAAAGTATGTGTATCAAACGTCAAGGGGCGAGGTTGTCGATTTTGTCTCTGAAGATTTTCAAATTATTGTCTCTGTCCAAATGTGCTGCTCTTCTTGTTTCTTTTCCCCTCGTATCCATTTAAAGTTTAAATCATGTACCTACTTAAAGTGATTACGAAACCGTTAACCTTCAACTCTGTTTAACCATAAAATAAGAAATCCCGAATGCACTGCGTGTACGATGCACATAATGAAACAAGCCTGTTTGAATTTAACCAACTGCAAATTTGTACATAGGCCTTGTTACAATGCTAAAACACACAGACAACACGAAAAACCGGAACAGCAGCATAGGCAACAAAATCGACAAGAGCATCAATTATATCTAATTATAAATAGCAGTAGTGGCAAGCAACAACCTCTTCTCCCCCCTTTTTTCAAATTTTCAAATTTTTTCAGGGAGGGGGAAGTCCCCTGCCTAGCACCCCCCCCCGACGGCCCTGAACAGCACCAATACCTACCTTGTTAGTTCCAGCAAAACACCAAGCCCAGGAGCTCCGCCACTTCTTACGGCATTTAGGACACCTGAAGAAGCCAAACATGCGCTCGGTTTCTGCTTGATTCGGTCTCATGTTGGATTGATTTCTAATCCAGTGTTCTATGCATAAAACATTAAAATAACCGATGGGTTGTTGGTGGTGCCGGACGTTGGGTATAGCTTTGTAAAAAAAATAAAGGCATTTGGTCGTGTACATCTGGATTTTCTGGAGATGGTACGTCTTACAGTATAGAATATGGTTTGGATATTTTTTATCTTATATTTAAGAATATTACACCTTTGATTTTTTTCTGGTACTGAGAAATAACGTTACTAGTGTTTGCTTATAATAACTTGTAAGTCGATATCTGGATCAGCTAGTACAATGAGATTGACACATCAAACCCTGTAGGAAGCTTGTCTTCCTGCATACAGTAGGCTATTTCTCTGTTTACCCCAGGCTTTTCCAATCAATCTCACTCTTCCCATTAGCGTTTTAACAGAAAATGCCCACCTCACAGGATACGAAATGATAAAATAGAAGCTGTGTACATTTCTGTGTCCAAGACAGCAAATGTCTCGTTTCCATTTACATCTGGTCAAACCATTTTTTCCCCGCAGTTTTATTGTGGCTTGCTCGGGAACTTACCAAAGACTTCGTTTTGTGAAGAAAGTCGTGTTTTCGTCCAGCGAGAGTGCGAAAAAGAAGTCTGGCCTCTGCCTAGCAAAAGAAGTCCGATTCTGTACATTCTTCACAACACTCCACAGTGAGCCAAGTCCAACATTTAATGTATCATAACAGTGTTATTTCTCATTACAGGATATGTGTCATTACAATCGCCGGGATGTTGCGTGCTTAAAGCCCAGCTCTCACGTGAGGAGAGCTGGGCTTTAAAGAGCAACTCAAAGGAAAACATGTTTTCTCTGATTTTATCTGTTCAAATAAATATGGAAGCATCCACATCGAACGCAGTGTCATTTGTCTTCAGAGCTCAACTTAATGCTTCTCTATCCTATTCAACGCCTTTGATTCGTCCGATATTGGGGACTTGGAGGTCACAGTATGGAAAAAAACCCGATGTCTATGGTTAGCACGTTGATATGTTCCAACATTTAATGTGATGAAGAGTTTTGACATGCATCAGGTTCTTAGGTAAAGAGGCTTACTACACATTAATCATTTGTGGCCCGCTCTGCAAAAAAGAGTAATAAGTCGCGCAATTCCAAAACATGTCATGGCCTGTTCTATTTGGAGAGGGCAAAATTTTTTCAAAACCGTGATGTTATGTTTTTTCATTTAATAGCTTTTATAATATTTATATTTTCAGAATTTGTGTGACTACAAACATGGATGCTGATGAATAAAGTTGAACAATTATCAATCAGTAGGAAATCCTATATAGAATTGTGTTTCCAAGCGCTACACTTTATGAGCTTTTTCTCGAAAAGTGTTATTTATTGAATCTGAAAATGTGGATATACAAATGTCTATATATCTCCGGAACGTAGCATGCTGCAGGGGTAATTCATATATCAAATTCTACCTTTTGATGTACAAAATCCAGCCAAGTCAAAAACTCCTCTGAATTTGGCAAATGATTACCCATTTTTCTAGAGCCAGTCACATTTAAGGTAACCACACATTCGACGTCAAGACTCCTAAACTCTTCTTTGTTTTCATGCAGTAGTAATGTTAAAAAAATATCTGCAGCAGAAAAGACAACCAGTGATGTCATCCACTTCGACGACCGTACTAAACCGAGAGCTTAATTTCATAGATCTATCATACTAAGAAAAACATTGTAAATGTTGTAAATATTTTCGCGTTGTTTTCCAAAGCGGTGCATCAACCAAAAATATCCTTTAAATCCATTGCAGTGAAGCGATGAAGATACATTCTTAAATAATCTCAGTATACATGTACCTTGAATGTACATACGATCTCATTAATGTACGGTTCAGTGCTTCTTTTACGTGATTCATTATAATTTCTTATCGTCGGATTGCACTGTAATACTTTCACTCAATTTGTAACGTAATACTATTTTATCACTTACTGATCTCGAATGATTTGAACATGCAGTTTATATATGATATTTACACATCTCGTTTACATAGGGAATTTCTTAGTAGGCTACTCAGCAGTAAAAAAGTCAACATTGCATTATTTTCGAAATTTGAAACATTACAAAGGTCACAAAGCCAAGAATTATTGTCCGTTAATTGCGGGGATAGTAAGAGTGGATAAACTGAGACACACTTGAATATTTTGTTGAAAAAGGAATATTCTAATTACAATATGCGTCGATTTAAGCAGCCGCAGTTACTGCATTTAAGCTTTGTGCGAAAATGCCATGCTTAATATTGCAGTGAAACTTAGCATTACTTTGTTATCATTTGTGTAGAGCCGTAAATATTATCTTTGCTTTCCATAAACTATTCAAAATTAAACAATCGCAGACAACAATTCCATTTATTGTTAGGTTAAGCTGCCAATCAGGGCTGATATCCCACGGTGGGTTGCAGGACGTTGTGTCATAGCTACCTTAACTAACGATTGCCACCGCAGGGAAGCCTCTTGGCGCACCGCTCGCAAAGGTCGCTGCGATGGGGTTTCTCCGGGTCGTTGTGGCGGTCGTCACGGTCACAGAAGCAGTCGGTGTTGGAACCACAAATCGGGCATCTCAGACGCTCCACTTTGTAAGGTTTGATGTAATCCTTCGGGCAACCTGGATTCTGGCACTGCTGCCCAGAGCACGGCTTAAAAACAAAAAAAAGTTCAGACATTTGTATAGGCCTATTGAATACGTCATAATTATTTCAGATTTCTGAAGTTATTGTCACACATTTTCACAGACTCAAAAAGTTCGTCCATAAATACCTCATCTGTGCCTTTATAGCACCAGGTGTGAGCGCTCTCCCAATCTCGCCCGCATGTGGGACATGTGAAGTAGCCGTACCTTCGCTGCTGAGACATTCTTGACTTTCTCGAGCTTTTCTGCAAATTCAACAATGTGTTTCAAAGAAGATGTAATTGTCTACGATGCAATACCGTCGTGTGTTAGTCCTTATTCACATATTAATTAAACGAAAGAAATCTGTTCTTTGTTTTTCCAACAATCAAGCTTTTTCATTTGTGAACGAAAACTGTGAAGGAGGAAATTAAATACACGATTTATTTTTTTCAACGTGATCTCATTTTGCACTGTTACTAGACCTTGTAGACCACAATGTGTTGCTCTCTTCAGGGAAAAACAAAAAACAACTAAGCAATATTTGCCACAATATACATGGTATAGAGCAGGTGCCTACACCCATCAAGCAATGAGTTTACCTTGTCTGCAGAAATCGTTGTTCATACGCGAGGAAGAAGATAATGGCGTTCTTCGCTCGTCAGCCTTCCCTACAACTGCAGTCGTGTCTGGATAAACTGGTAGCGGTCGTAACACAAGCGCCTAAAGGAATTGGCCACTGGTTCCCACAGATGCACCTGTCATTTCCAGCCGCAGCCATAAAATTCGGCCAGAGCCACAACAGCATACAATCGAATCCCTAACAGCCACCATCAGGTCGAAGATTGCCATTGCGTGCTGAGGGAAATCCCGCATAGAACAAACAACACTGACGATTTCAGTTATTAAAGAGGCGATGAAATGAAGTTAGGTTTATAGGCCATGGCAGAATCGTATTTAATTAACAGTAAAGCTCCATGTATAATTTGGCTTTTATGATGATACATGTGTAAACTGGGAAGTATTCTGTATATAATGAAATTATTTTTGTCTACCTTTTTGGGCAGGGTATCGTTCAAGTAGATTTCAACGGCTATCTTTCACTCTAAGTACTTGTTTGCTGTCCGAGTCAGCCATTATCTTTACAGTTTCCATCATTAAGACCATTTCTGTTGGGGAGTTTATGGCCGTACAGACCTCAAATCCTCTTTTTTGAACAATTAAAAGGAGAGTCGACAAAACACACATCGGCAGCAAACTGGCAAAGCGTCGAAGGTCAAAGGGTCATCTCCGAGGTATTTCCGAGCAAATGAGGGATTTTTATTATCTTTCTTTCCTCCCCCCTCCACTTTTTAATTTTTTTCCCCTGCGGAGATTATGGGATTGGGGTGGCGTCCCCTTTCCCATGGAGTGGTGTGCAATGTGTCATGCTTAGGGATCTGCCTACACTGATGAGGAGTTGACTGGTTTACAGATGACTTTTAGCCCGGCGGATTGGGTGTTCGACACCCAATTGTATGCATATTACGCTCGCTGGACGATGATAGATGAAGATCGCTGCATAATATTTTCTAGTATAGGAATTCCTCCGTTTTGACATAATGCTGCCATACCAGCTGCTTGCTGGCTCCCATCCCTTCGTTTTTGTTTGTTTGTTTTTTGATTTATTGGTTGCACGTTTGTTTTTTGCTCCAGTTTCTAGGCTTTTAAGTTAACATAATTACACAATACAGAACTATTGGAAATGCATATACTTACTGCAATGACTAGAGCCTAACAAATCATTTGTTTAAAGCTAGAGAGGCTAGAGAGTCAAACTTCATGAAATTGTCTATAAATGTCGAAACGACGGGTCCTTAAGCTTATACCGCCATCATAACTATACAGCTACAAGTCTACTTAGTATGTCTGTGCTGGTGTGTGAAAACACTTCAATTCAAACATTTACGGGCATACTGCATGGTCATTTCGAGCACCTTGACCAAAAATTAGTATCAGAACAAAAGTTTGCATAGTTACTACAAAACCTTGCATAGTAACTACAATAACTTGGCGCTCAGAAGGCAAGTGCTCTGCCTCTGAATCTTCCTCAGGGTTTTAATGAGTTCTCGTGAGGACTTTTCTCCCCGATATCTGAGCAAAACTTTACGAAGGACTTAGCTTTCCCCTTAAAATGTTTGTGACATTAACCTTATAAAATTGAGTGTTCTGTTTATCGCGACTTGGTGAGTTGATCGTAGATTATAAGACCTAACGGCGATTGTAGTTGCAACGTTGTCCATTGATGCAACGCTCGCAGAGGTCGCTCCGGTGGGGTTTGGACAAATCGATATGCTTTGTCCGGTCGCAGGAGCAGCCGGTGCTGGAGTGGCATATCGCACAGCGGATACGCTCCACCTTGAACGGCTTGACCATCACGTCGCAACTTTGACATTTCTGACCCGACGACGGCTGGACAAACAGAGAACATGAAAAACGGGAAAAGATGACGAGGGAGTTGTGATGAAAATGCCGTTAGCCTTAAAATTAAAGAGTATACATGTACATGTATACGGTTTCCCATTCCACATTATAGCATGCCTCCATATTGGTGTAAACAGGTTTTGGGTCGGGATGGAGCGGGGATTTTCCCTGAAATGATTGTCCAAATCTCCCCTCCCCGTTTCTGAAGTGTTGGGGCTGCTTAAATGCCCCCAGAGGGTCACTTTGCCCCTTGAACCCCGGATAGAAAAGTTTTCTCTTTCACAGTGCATGCATCTCTCACGAGATGGGCTTTCTCTTCACACCGACTCCAGATTTCATTATTGCGCCCTCATATGACGGACATTTCAGTCAGTGGCGTAGCTAGGATTTTACTAGTGGGGGCACAAATGGGTCACCAGCATCTTGTGGGGGCAACAGCTTTCAGTGGAGTGGCTTTTTGTGGGCAAGTTTTTGTTAGCCTTGTTCAATATCCATTCATCTGGTTTTTTTAGTGGGGGCAACGGGGGGGGTACCGAGAATTGGGGGGTACATCCCCAGCCCCCCCGGCTACGACACTGATTTCAGTGTTCTAGTATCCAGATGTTTGCTTTGTTTCCCGTTGTTCTCTTTCTATTTGTGTTCGTGTTGTTGCATGAAACTGCTCCTGACAAAGCAATTCATAAGCCACTGGCATTTTGTTTATGCAAATTTATATCGCTGCTTTCCCAACCTGACTCGAAACTTCTGGACTGTCATAGCATATTCAGTTATTTTGACCATCAATTATACGCCTTCAATCACTATCTTATTTGGCTTCATATACCGTTTCCATTTTCAATAACTTATTATTCTTAATTTTTTTTGCTTACATGACTTATTTGTACTGCGTACTGAATAATATTTATTTTCATGGGGGCGGGGGCATTTGAATGAGTGTGTTAATCGTGAAGTTGAAAAAAAGTCAGATAAGTGTAGATACAAACACTGTGATGTGGTGTGGACATTTTGCATTTTGGGGTGAGTCGATCGGATTGCAGCAGGGTACACTCTGCCACAGCATGGCGGATGAAACATTTTTAAGGAGTTGCCAAGACAGAATCTCTGTTGATTTGAGGATATGGAATGTCAGTCTCGAACGCTGTGCACCAATGCAGAGGGCATTCCCCTCTTTTGCTTGTGTCTTAACTGTGCCGGAAAAATAGAGACACACTTCCCTTTCCTTCTGCAATGGGAACGATCATCTTAATTTAGGGATACACTGTTTTCAGATGAAACTTTCAGTTAAAATTACATGTACATGTACATGGCTCCTACTGTCCTCTTACATTGTTGGTGCCTTGGTAACACCAGGCCCATGAGCTCTCCCAGCCGCGATTGCATTTGGGGCAGCTGAAATATCCGTACCTTCGCTCTGGCATGGTCTCTTCCCTTCCTCGGTCGATCTGATATGCATAGGACAAAGTACATGAAACAGAAGACGAGGGGTCTTTGTTTCCCTAAATTACCTGAGTGTTAATAGCTCTGCCTCCAGTTGTCTCACCCTTTACGCTATGCTTAATGGTAGGAAGTCCATGAAAGTTTGTCTTATTCTTCGCGTGCTGCGCATGTTTTATGCTGCCTTACGCAGAGTGTCACTGTTAGTTATTGCGCTTGGATGATTTATAGGGCCGTATGATTTAATATGGCCCCCACAATAATGAGCAAAGGAGGTGCTTTCCTCCTCACATGCATACTCCTTGTGAATCACATACCTGATGAAATTCAAGGATTTACAGTTGTCTGGTTGTACCGGTAGGTAAAAATCCCTCCTCTGCCTCTTCTAGGCCGGATGAGTTCAACGGCACTGCTCTAGTTGCGACGGCGGATTGTCGACTCGGGGAACCCCCTCATGTTGCAACTGTCTCGCCGTTAGACTGATTACTAGTTCCTTCGTTGTTGTTTGGACTTCTCACGAGTCCGATAAAGTATGATGAATATTTGGGCAGAATTTTTGTTAAGTACATCTTTATATGTAGATTCACTCTATCCCCTCGGCTCTGATCACTCTCAATACGCATTGCATTTGCTTCCCTTTGACTTGGGGTACGAGACTGGTTGCGGTGGTAATCACTGGTCTATCTAAAGTGGGCGGAGTGGCTACTGCGCTTTAATGATTTCTGATCCTTCCTAAAGGTTATTCCTGAAAGTAATAAAAAATCACTTGCTTGCACTGGCAAACATGTCATACCTAACTTGTAATTGCCGAAAGCTCGGCAATTACAAGTTTCAGAGCACTGATTTCATATTATATTCTTGTCAATATTCTGATCACGGTGCTACGCAGCCCTTCCATTATTTCTCTTTCACCTCTAATAGTTTGACGGGTTCTAGTGCTTGTCAGTATTTTCTTTAAACATTTTCCTAGTCGTTGGATCTCTTCAATTTTGGTCGATGTGACTTTACCTTACGAAGGGCGTGTGGAGATATTTAATCGCAGGTGTGAACTCAGCTATCACTGGGTTTCGTTTGAAAAACAGTTCATCTTGTCTATTGGCCGGTATTTTCTTCAACGACCCGGTTGATATTGCCGGCATATAGATTTGAAGAATTGTAGAGATTTAAACATTTTTCTTTTCTTTTTCTTGGGGGTTAGGAGCAGTTGGCTCTCGTTAAGGGAACTACATGTGATGGAGGGTTGTGTAATCTAGCTTTGGGGGGCCTACAAGTTAATTTTTCATAGTTGCACTGGATCGTCATTCGCCACTGGATTGCACGGTCGATCAATTGCGCCCTCTGTTGATCCATTTTTTCTGCAAGACATTCTCATTGCATAGCGCGCGGCTTCAGCTTCCGTAACCGTGTGTACGACAGGCCTACGTCTTCCAAAGGTACGTGAACCTGAGAAGCATCGCGGCTCAAAGTCAAACAATTTAGGCTCAACAGCAGTGCCCGTAAGTATGAACACCAGTTTCTACGGCATTAGTACCTAACAGTAACAGACTTGTATCCAATATGATATTAAAGGAAAATGTTGTATTTGTACTTGGGTGCAGGTCACCTCGGTCCATGGTCCAACATGGTGAGCATGGACATGGTGTCATTTAGGTGAGGTAGGAAAACATGGGGATAAGGACTGGTTTATACTCGCTGCGTTTGCACACACGCAGCGTGTAATGTGAACACTGCATTTGATATTCATGTACTTGCATGTTTTCTCAAGTCTCGGTTGCGTGTGCGTATCCGACAAAAGTCGGAATATGCATACATTTTGTGCATATGCACTCACCATTCATGCCATTATTTTCACAAGCTGCGTGCAACTTGCAAGGGTACGGGTGCCCATTTTCATTACACACTGTGCTTTCGTTCATGCACTGCAGACACCTCAAAACAGACCTTCGCATTGCGTACACAGTGAATACGGATCGAGTATGAACCGGCCTTAAGCCTTGTTGCAAATACTACATCATGGGTGATTTTGCACAGTGGTATAAAGGCATTGTTTGTGGGAAGAAGGGGTCATGTTTGCTCCTTTTTCCTTCCCACATTGCCTTTTTACCATTGTGCAAAATCACCCAGGCGGTATTTGCGATAAGGCTAATGGAGGAAGTTCTTTGATCCTCCATCTGAGGACTGAGACATCACGGAACTTGGTAAACTTGGGAGCAAGTTGCCTTGGACATGCTGGGACCAAGTTGTCCTGGGACCAAGTTGGCTTCTTAAAGCCTCGGGCCAAGTTGACCTGTTGACTTGGGATCGATTTGATTTGGGACTGCATTTAACGTAGGACTTAGTTGACTTAGGACTGAGTCATGTGAGTTGCCTTTGACTGATTTACATGACCAAGTGGGACTGAGTTGCCCTGGTGTGCTTGGAAAGGAATTAACTGGGACCAAATTAACTTGGGACTGAGTTGACTTGGACTGAGATGATTTCAGACCAAGTTGACTCAATTGGTTTCCTTGCCATGTGCCATGTCCTTTCCTTGCAACAAATCCTATAGTTCTAGGAGTACATGACTTATGGAGTGGATCATGGTGGGCCCAATCTGCCAGACGTTGATCTTATTGCATGGCACAACAATAATTCCGTCATTTTGCAGTTTGGAAGATCATGTTGAGAAAGGGAAGTAGAAGCCGAGAATGAGATCTCATACAAGATTGACTGATAACACAATGCGACAGTGTGATCATGTTGATGGATGGAGTCACTGATCAGATGGTCATATCCAATATTTATTTAACCAGTTCATGGTCCTGGCATACTTTTGCCAGTGTGCTTGCATGGCAACTGAACATGGCAGTGATACCGTTTTTCATTTGGATTCTTGAAATTGTATTGCGGCAAATCTTTGTGTGGTATGGACAATATCGCTGTGACATATATACATGTACGTGACATACATGTAGGATTCAGACTTAGCCCTAACCCCCTAGGGTGTAGGTAAATTCGTATTGAAATTGGAAGACTTGGGACTGTTAGGGTTAAAGCAGTTTTGAACTTTACACATATTTCCCTTCAAAGTCCTCAAAAGTCAAGAATCAGGAAAAGAAGATACATATGAAATATCCTTCAGTTAAATATATCTTCAATTTCAAGCAGGAGATATTATCTTAGCTTTTCTAGAATAAAAAAATTAAGAAAGCAAGTTATTTGAACTAACTGTGGGGTATGGTCATAGAAGGTTATACTATTCCTGTGTGATATTACCTTGATACACCATGGTATTGCTTTGTACTGTAAGAAAATTTAAGGGTGTTGGTCTACTTGTATACCTTGAGGGCGCTTTCTAGTACAGGCACCATGCTGGCCTTATACAAGAACTGCAACACGATCACAGCAAAATGTACACGTTGTTTTCAGGAGCGGCAACAATGCTGAACATAAACAAGGAAAACTCAAGGGTTGCCTGCCGGAAGTGTGGCTACAGTGGCCACCTGACCTACCAATGCCGGAACTTCATCCGAGCCGACCCCGCAAAAGATGTAACCCTGGACATCAGCAGCACAAGCAGCGAACAGAGCGAAGATGAGGCAGACGCCTACATGCCTGCATTGCCGCAGAAAACAGATGGTAAATATTATGCACGTCTGTCTGCCGTGCGTCAGTATGGTGACCATACTGAGCCTAGGACCAACTTCTTATAAACTCAGTTGATGACTCTTCTAAACTATGTTGAAGTTGGGGAAGGATTTATTGGTCATGTCACAACATCAAGCATCGCATGAGTATTCTTTGGATTACAGATAACTCTGAGAAGTGTCCAAGTCACATATGTACCTGTAATGCATCCAGGTCTTTCGAGGGAAAGATCATTCTTTTCTGAAATTGACTTTCCAATTTCGTTAATCCATGAAAGCATCGTCAACCCCCCCCCCCTAAAAAAATGACAGTACCTTTACTGAAATGCTGGCGCTTCCAATAAAAATGGCAACCAATGGTAACATGTGTCAAGGGGCAGCTTGTCCCCTGTCTCCCCTCCCCATATGCCGCTGATGCCCACAAGTGCTCCCAAGCCTACAAGCTAAAGCCACACAACGTCTGGTTCACAAACTGCTCAAAGTTGATTATGACAGTTTTTTGTCCTGCTTCTGGTGGTTGGACTTTTGATTGACTTGAGGTTTTACATCGTCAAAAAGTACACTGAACGTATATTGTTGGCATACTCAAAATTAATTCTACAGATTCACAGCTTTTTAATGTTGAAAGGAAAAGAAAAACACAGTCATTTTCAATTTAATCAGGTTTTACAAAATGTCCTCTCTTTTTTCCACTTTGTTATGCACAGATTCCCGAACAAAATCTAAGAATGAAACGGACAGAAATCAAAGCGGACAGAAAAGGAAGAAAAGAAAGAAGCTGAAGGAGAGACGTCGAAGGTGAACATACTTACAATCAACGAAGGAAATACATTTGACATTGATAATCTTTTTCTCTAAATGGAAAAGTTTCAACCATACTTTACATTGCCATTTGTCATTAGGTAAACTAATGTCTGTTAAGTAATTCAAAAGTTTGCCTTGTTTCCTTGTTTATTTTTTTCCCGGGCTAGGCGCAGCCGTTCCCGCTCCCCTTTGTCGTCCTCATCTGACAGTGAGTCACTCATCTCATCCTCATGCCAGGACTCTTCCTCATCGTCGTCGTCTGAGGAGGAGCATGGCCGGAGAAGGAGGAAGAAAGACAAGAAAAGGTCTCACCTTCACAGCAAAGTCAAGAAAGAGAAGAGACGACATAAAAAGTCTCGAAGAAAGACCAAGAAGAGAAAGAAAGGATATTCCTCAAGCTCTAGCAGTGACTCGTATTGAAAATGACCACAGCATCTGCCTCTTTTATTGACAAGTTTTCTTTTTGAAAACTTTGAAGGTTCAGCGCTTTTATATTGTTCTTCACTCTGCAAATGTCCTGTACACATCCATCAGTGGTTTTGTTGGCGAGTTTTGCCCAGTCATGGCATTGTTCTCCCAGTGAGTTCTGCCGAGGAAGTATGGAGGTGGATTTGTAGCCTTGTGTATGAGGCTGAAGAAGGGAAACATTTGCATGTGCATGCTCAGGCTACATTTTTACCAGAATGCGCACAATTATTTTCTTCTGACTGGCATGCATCCAAGTGCATATGCATACCAATGTAGCACTGAAGTTTATGTTGTCACTAATATCATGTGTGTCATGCTTTATCTGCTGTGGATGAGTTTCCATTCGAAGTGCTTTTGCCATCTAAAAAGCAACATTGAACTTTCAAGCACATTGTTGGAATTTGCATATTAATTACCCAATTTTGCTAACGGCAACCGCAGACACCTAGTTTGGCCACCGGGCCTTATCTGCCAAGTTTGATGGGTCACACACTGCACGCAGCGCGGCTCTCGGATCCCGTCCAATATAATATCAGGCACACAGCACTTGGCTTGCCCACTGGACAACTACCCAATGACGCCTGGCCACAGCGGAGCGTGCAGCGCTCGCTAAGTTCACTCGGTCTAGGCTTGCTATAGGCGGGCACAGTGGCTCGTGTGCCCGCTCCCCAGTAGTCCATGGACATGTATGCCCGCAACAATGCCCAGCCCCCACTTGTACATAGAGTGCGCCTCACAAGTTTTTATTTCATCTAATTCCCAGTCAACATTATCCGTAAAATTTGCCTATTTTTATCTTGCGTATTTTAAGTTTTGTTTTTTGCAAGTTCTTTTCCAAAACCCTTTCTGAATGTAATGATATATATAAAACAGCCCCTTCTAAGTAAACTTGGAGCCATTCCATGAAAATTATCTTCCCAAAATAATCTTCCCCGCAATTATGAAATAAATAGGCACAAAAAAACACCAGACAAATTTTCTCACTTTGCTTCTTCTCTTGTCGACTTGTCAGTTTTTTTTCCACTTCTAATATTTACAATCATATTTACACTTTGTCTCTGTCATGCTGGAAACTTTCTCCCAAAATAAATAGACTCGTCTTGTAAATAACTTGGCCAAAAAAGGAAAGAAAAAGGAGAGTTGTAGCATTACACGATGTCTTGAAATACAACTCTTGTAAAAAACTAAGGAAAAAAGGACATAAACTGGAGAGCGGTTGCATTACAGGATATCTTGGAATAGAGGTGATTGTACATGACTAAGTAATTGATTCAAGTATACTAAACCTTGAGGGAGTTGGCCTTAAATTTCATGTACTATTTCATTCACGATGTCTTGGAATACAGGTAATTGTACATGAATAATTGATTCAAGTATAATAAACCTTGAGGGAGTTGCCCCAAAATTTCATGTACTATTTCATTTATGATGTGTTGGAATAAAGGAAACTTTGCATAAATAAACAATTGATTCAAGTGTGATATTCTTTGAAACAAGGAGCAGCGCAAAGTGGAACTTCACAAATTTCACACATCAATTTAGTCTCTTTTCTTTTGCCATTTCTAGAACAAACATCACACCGTTTGTATAATGTAGCTCGTTTTCCAGTCGGGGGAATTTCTATAGCAAAATGTCTTCCTATCAGTCTACCTGGACCAGGAAGACAGGTTGGTCAACCTCTAGATCGATACACTGGCAAATTTGATGCATGCAACTCTAAAATTTCATTCACTAACAATTGTCTAAATGACAACCGTCAGTGCCACCAATTTCCTTATACACAAGATAAGAATTTACAAGAGCAACATCAAGCAAAAAGAAGAACACTTTTTTGTACTATTTGATTGATTTCCTGACTGAACGGTGCGACGATGCCAGCTGGTCTGCAATGTCCACACCCTTCATCCCCTTGTTGTAGTCGAGTACACACTTGGGTTTCTCCAAAGCGATGCCGTCGCGGTTCTGCTTGCTGTTGACGGCCATCTCGGCTGTATGCATCGTGGACAGCACTCGGACATCTTTTTGTCTCGCCAGACTAAGGCGAGCAAGCCTTCGTCGCAGGAGCGGTGAGCGGTTGTTTTTTTTTTCATCCATTCCTCGATTAGGATGAATTTCTGTCATATTTTATTAAGAAAATGAAAAAAGAGCAAAAAGAAAATCGGCATATGTAGGAACTGCTCTGATTTCTAAGTAGTACTCTCAATTCTCCAGACAATTTGTCTGCAATTGTACAGCTGCAAGTTTAACCACGGGCTTAGGAAGTTACCACCGAGCCTGCTCTATAATACCCTCAGAATATTCCGTCTTAGTTTTCCTTCAGGCCAGTCTTCCTCGTTACCTTCATCATCACCACACTTTCAATGATATTAGTCCGTGTTTCTTAATTAATAAAACATTCTACAGACGCTATTATCATTGCGGCCGTGTCTTTTCTTCAACTCTGTTTGGCCACACACATGTATAATTTCTCCTCAGATCCGTATGTTACATTAGCAAGCACGTTACAGTGATTGATGTATTGCATCTTAGAATGGATTTAGAAATATTGTAGCGAGCATAATATGAGAATAATGACACCTGTTTACATTATTTATTTGTTTACTAGTTTACGCCTTTTATGATCAGCTAACCAGTGAGATAGTGAAAAGTTTTCGCACGGTTTACGAAAATACAAATATCTTAACGTTAGAGAAAGCATCTTTTTAGTAATGAGAAAAAACAGGGATTCTATTCTATTTAATAGAAAACATTATGAATTAACAATGATAATAAATAAAGGGCCTAGCTTAAAGACGATCTATTGCTGAAGTTGGGGACGACTTGACTTGGCTTGTCTTGACTTGGCAAGTAGCTGTAGAGCTTGCATTAGAAAGGCTTGCAGTAAAAAGAGCTTGAATGGAAGATGTGTTGGGCTAAGTGCAGATCGGATGTTTAGGGTTCAAATGCACAGTCTCTCCTTCCCCTCGACTAAGTAAGGTTTCGGAACTGGTCCAGGCCACCCACTGTCCAGTAACGTATGCGTAGTTCAATAGGCTTACTCTGGTAATGTCTTTGCCTAGAGCAGGACAGGGACGAATTTGTAACTATGTCAGGTTTGATGGGAGGAGAAATCACAGAACAGTCTCTGTTCAGTCCAGTAGTCAAGTGAAGTGGAAGGTCACTGGCTAGGGAAGTTATCATCTCCTTCTTGAAGCTTGAATTAGTGGACTGTACCCTACTATTCAAGTACCGGGGCGGAAATCATGGAAGAAATCAGTAAAGGCACCCTCTATAAACACCAAGAAACAAAGGGCGACAGCATACGACGCGCCGCGTCGTGCGTCGTGTCGTGCGTCGCGTCGTGCTTCATGCGTCGTAATAGGCGACGCGATGCACGACACGACGTACGGCGCGAAGGCGACGGTGCGACCCGACGGCACGACGCAAGGGAACCGTCGTGCCGTCGCGTCGTGTAGTTGCGTCGCCTGGATGGAGGCTAAAGAGAGAGAGAGAGAAATGTGTGTAGTAAAGAGTACACCATACTATTAAGTTTGTATTATCAATGAAATTCTACAAAAATTGTTTTGTATAAAATCTGTATTGCCCTGGACATTGTCACGGTTTTAAAATGGCTCTCATTGATATCAACAATAAACTGCTGTTTGTTCTCTTAGATCCATTTCTTACTCAACTTATTTATTGAATTATAAAATTTACCTCCAAATCAAGTTACTTGTTATTACAAAAACAGGGTGTTCAAATACTTTTTTCCTGAAAAGTGTTATGGCAGCAAAGTATCCTAAATTTCTATTCCTGTAATCATTTTTAATGTTGACTTTTGCTGTCCCCATGCACTGACAGACTTGTAACAGCATAATGGGTGTTCGGCAAGGACAGGTTTCAAAAAACATGTCTGGATTTTATTCTCCGTTAATCCTCTTTATAATGGTCTTTGGTTAATAATAATAATACAGCATTTATAAGTCGCCTGTATCTGGTGACCATTCAAAGGCGCCGGTCTGATGAAAGAGCCTCGGTCTCAAGAAGGAAAAGCTAGGACATAAAGGTGGGTTTTTAATCTCTGGGCAAAGAGTGTGGGGTTATGTGTTTCTCTCAGATCTACCGGGAGGGAGTTCCAAAGACGGGGGGCGGCACTTGAAAAGGCCCTGTCACCATAACTGCTCAAATAGACAAATAGAACTGGTATTTGTAATTATAAGCCCTGCCTATGTTCCCTTGGTTGATTTCTTAGTGTGATTGTAAAAGAACATAGTTGGAGCATGGAGAATGGACGAGGGGCAATGTATCTTGAGTGCACCCCAAATACATGTACACAGTTTTTCTGCATCTCTGGGATTCCTTGATACACCCAACAATTGAAGGAGCAGCGTGCGGATGGCGATTGCGAAAAGCTCTATTCCAAAGCAAAGGAGTAACCACCTTGCGTTCGACGACTGTTCTATGATGGTTATTGTGTACCCGACGTCGTTGGTGTCCGGACGCTTTGCGTAGTGAGTGGGGCACGAAGGCATATGGGGCACTTCTAGATGAGACACGCATATATACGGTGGACCACAACTGTCATGGCAAAACCAAACGGTGCCACGGCAAAAGTAAATTGGTGTGTACAGGGAAGGGGCATAATCATTCACGTTTCTTCTAAATGTTTAAGTTCGATGGAGTGGAGTTAGGCCGCCATCATATAAATTTCGTGTTTTGCCGGACTGTTTTCTTTAAATCCTTGTACACGTAGGCCTATATGTAAGGAAATACCAAGGGAAATCGGTCTGTGCAAGCAAAGTTCAAGGAATAATCAGTCGATATTATCCTTTAGCTAAGGGGGGGGTTCAGGATCATTCCATCAAGATTGCTGCAGTGCATGAGAGTTTTATGAAGGGGAGGGATGAGATTTGAACAGCATCGCCCCACCCCCACTCTTCTTACCGTATGCTTTTACACAGCTTCACTCGCTTGGGCGGAAATAGGGGGTACGTCCCCCCCCCATGAATTTGGTTTAGGGGACACAATGTCGAATGTCCCCTACATGTTTTAAGCAAACGAAATACTAAAGGAATTGATGGATCAAGGATTTTCCCTTTTGAGTTTTTATAAATGGGATAAGATAATAAACACGGTGTGCACAAAAAAGGGTACTGATGTCCCGGCCACGATCGAGGACAGATTCAAGTTCCGCCCATGTGGACGGGGGACCTGTTCGCTGATGTATTAAATTAGCTTTTATAGTTTTTTTGCCACCGGTCTGGAGAGAAAGTCAGGTCGATATCAGTTTTAATACACCGGTGCTGATACCTGCGTATGTGCTTGAGCTTCTGTATGTGTGAAATTTTCTTAAATTTAAAAGTACTAAACCTAACTGGAAAGCCAATACTGGTCTTATGCAAGGCCACGACATGGTGGGTGATGGGTAACACTTGTCAACACATAACTTGTCCGCGGGCCCCTTAGGTTAGTGTTTCTTAGAGAGCTGGAGTTTTTAAACTCCGCTTATCTGCAGCTTGGCGACGAAAGGGTTCGTCTGTGTACATTTGCGGTTTTTGTTTCTAATTCACTACGATTCTGGCATGACTTGCCACTCTAATACACATTATGATATGTGGCAAGCAAGGTGCTGTTTTCACCGCCACTTCGTGCACATATAGCAGTAGTCCATAACCAAATCGCCCTTTTAGGTGGTCCATGCATTAGGGGCGGACCCAGAAATTTTCCCGAGAGAGGGCGTGCCTCCCATCAAGGACACACGGTTACATTGTCACGTGCTTGCAGGATGCCATCCTTGATACTAAACCATTTTCCTGTTTTGTGTGTCCGAGCATGTAGGCCAGGATTGACATCCATTCCCACCGGATCGAACAGCCTGGGTGTTTGCTTTTGTTTTGGCGCTTTTGCTTTTACCGTGGAGCTTTTGCTTTTGCCATGACAGTTGTGGGCTACCGTACATATGCACGTTGTCTAGCACATGTACTTAGTCAACTAGTCAACAACAGGTCAAGTTGTGTTTTGAAAGCAAAATGACAAGCAAGAGAACAGACGAAAATTGTGTAGAACCAGCCAAATCAGGGAAGAAGAAGAGGAAGACCGAGCCCTCCGGTTTTGTTCCGAATGAAGTCAACCCTGCCTACGGCGAGGGGAATTTCAAACAGTTACTTGGAGAGGCATTTAGAAACCAGGAATCGTTTGAACACGGTGAACTGTCGTTTCTAAGTTCTAGACCAGAGTTCAGCTGTGTATACGCCACGGTATTCGGCCGCGGAATGACCGTGACCTATGCCGTGACGAAGCCCGATCATTCCTGTGCTGTGCTCCCTGTATGTGAAATTATTTCCAGAACGCGGGTCACAGTGCACCACCCCACCCCGCCCTACCCCACCCTGATTGTTCCGTGCTTCTGGGGGGAACCCTTCTGGGCATATGCATAGTATTCTTATTGGTCTACACGTCACGTATTTTCCCATACCTTTCTTGACAGAGAGTGGAGCAACATTACTTCGGTATCCCTTCAGCTGTTGTATACTGCCCAACTTTGTGAAGGACGATTCCCACTTGAAGGGCTTGAAAGATGAACTTTTGGACTTGCCCTTTGAGGAAAAGTCCAATGATCTCTACAAATTTCAGCAGGTTGTATGAAATCTGTTCAGGGCTCGATTTACAAAAAAAAGTGGCATGCACTGGTGTGTGTAGACCAAAAACCTACATGCACCATAATTTTGCAAATACCGGTAGGCCTAGTGCATATTCCTGTAGGCCTATATAGCAATTTAAGAATTATAAGCCAAAGATAAGGTGAGGTGTGTACATGTATTATGAATCTGCTGCAAGGAATGGGAGAAAGAAAAAACACGTTCGGACACTATCTGGCCAAGAATTCAACAAACTTTGTTCTTATTTTCACTTATTGGTAAATATATGCAGGAAATGAGTGTTTTGGTGGTTAAAAAGTTACATGCACATCGTGCATGCTCAGTAAAAAAGCTGCATGCACAAGCAAAACTCTAGATGCACTGGTGCATGCGTGCATCAGGTAAATCGAGCCCTGAATCTGTTCCCAGATATTAAACCTCTGAATGTAGAGACGGCTTATAAAAGTACTTATCAAAAAGATGTCGAAAAAAGTGACAGTTACAAAAATTCATTGTAAAAGGAAATAAAGGGACAATTCTGTAAAAAAGTACATTTAGAAATCTGGTCATGCTGTTACTAATGTCATTATTATTGGTTATTCTTATAAAGAGATTTTTTTGAGAAACACTAGCAGTAGATATTGGTACCATTACCTGTAATAATTCCTCTTTCATTTTTTCCTACAACATTTCTTTTCATGAATTATGATATGATGTTGGTAACTGTGAG
The DNA here is from genome assembly GCF_054643075.1 of Acanthaster planci. Classification (NCBI taxonomy): domain Eukaryota; kingdom Metazoa; phylum Echinodermata; class Asteroidea; order Valvatida; family Acanthasteridae; genus Acanthaster; species Acanthaster planci. The sequence goes on from NC_141788.1 coordinate 14,293,061, forward strand.
ACCAAATTTCCACCTTTACATGAAAGTGCCTAAAAGCAAACAGCTCCTATTGTGTGAAAGAGGATGACAAACATAAATTTGTGAAATATTTATATTTTCTTGCAGTCTGGTGCACTTCAGAATGTCTCCTTCCCACATATAATCGGGTTGAGGTTAGTAGTTCAGTTAAATTATAAACCACCGCACTCTTTAACACTCTGGAAAACCAGGTTCAAGACTTGCCTGAATTATCTTGCTCAAGATGTTAACAAACTCTTCAGAACCTAAGTAATGATCGTCTGTAAGTCCTGGTTACCTCTTCAGAAGTCTTCACAGATCTTCGGTTTGGTGAATTCAGGGCAAGCACTTTGACAGGTCTCTACACTCTATGTAGGGTCTCTGTTTAGATCTTCAGGTTGTTGCAGTGAAAATGTTGCGCAGTCTAAAAAACCCTTAACTGGAAGAAGTGTGAATGATTTTGTAGGGTTTTCCATGCAGATTTCCATTTTGAGTTGACATTTGGGCTAGGAGCCTAACCCAGATTATTTTGAGTGGCACAAACCCTGGATTGGCCGTGTTTTTGGTAGATTTGGGACTATCCATCCCAGATTGAAACCCCACCCGACCTCCGCAAAGAAGATACTGGTTGATGGAAATTATTTCATTTAGGCACCCAGCATACATACACGGAGACCGTACATTCCAACATAAATCTGTTGCATGTGTTCAGCATGCCAAATGTGCATAAAACGGTACAGAGTGAGTTCCCACCAAAGGACCACAGTTTTTGTGTAAAAGCATGCTATCCTAATGTACATTTACATGGAGCGGATAGGGTCTCCATCATCGTTACATTACATTGGACTTGATATTTAAATTCCCTTCAAGTGCCAAGAATTTCCCTTTGGTTTACTGCAGAGTTGCAGGATTTTGGTACAATCGGTATTCGGAAACGTTAATAATCTCCAGTGGGGTACACAACATGAATCCAAAGAGATGGGCACTATGCTCAATTGTGAATATTTTCAACTCCCCTGAACCATAAACAACTGCCGCTGTTATATATGGGGAACATAATTCAAAGCCTACTGCGCCTACATATAACATGTACAATGTGTGTTTGTGACTAGCAATCAGCTTTCCATAGGTGCATATGTAACTCCTAGCTGCTGCCAGCTAATTAGAACAAGATCTCTTTCTCTGCTTTTTTTTTGCATCAGAAATTTTCTGTATGAAAACTTTTTGGCCTGGCTGAGGGAAGTCACTGGTATACCCCTAGATGACACTGTGGATATGACCTGCTCGAAGTACAACTACACAGGTAGCTTGACCCTAACTAAAGTATATCTGCTTAGCAGTAATTAGCAAGAGACCGGTCCCAGGCAATATATACCATATGACATTCTGGGGGTGACCGGTGTTCACAAAGCAGATAAGTCCATAGATAAGCAAACATCTGTTCTCAGAAGCTGTGCGGATGTGACATTGTACCCTGGTTTTGTAGTATTGTGATGGATTTGGGACTGAAGGACCTTACCGCTGTTGCGTTACGTGAGGTTGCAGCACCTTTATGGATTTTTTGGCAGTTCCTATATGTTTATGTGAAAGAAATCCTCAGGAAGCTAAGGTCAAAGGTGACCAAGGTTCAGTTTTGCATAAAGTTAGTGCACGATACCCACTCTGTTATGCCTCATTCCATTTTATAAAACTTGTCTTTAATCATGGGACATTGATGAAGCCACAATGAAAACTGAGAAGATTCTTGTCATCACTTCTGTACTGTTTGTCCTTAGATAGCTTGCTCTGTCATGATGATGAACTAGGAGGTAGGAGGATCGCCTTCATTCTGTACCTGGTCCCACCATGGGAGGAGAAAGACGGTGGAGCCCTTGACCTCTTCAAGGTCGATGGTGAGAGATCTCTGTCATATAGTTAGCGCTGCCCCCCCCCAAGGGAAACATTCTGACTAGGGTTTCACCACATCTATTTAGAATGCTTCTTGATAACCGATCATTAAATTTTGGCTCTGTGCATTGGCAGTTGGAATGCCAGTCACCTTTTGGGTTTTTTTTTCTTTTAACTGCAGTAGCTAAATGTGTTTTAAGATGTTTGTGGTGAATAAAAATGTTTCATTATCCACCATGAGGTTTTGGAGGAGTTTGCAGAATTCACAAAGCGATCAGTCTCTTGAGAAGTAAAGTACAAGGCGCATGTCATTGGTTTCTTGCAGAATTCAAAAATAAGAAATATCCAGACAGTTACTGCTGTCGATGGGATATGATTTTTTTAACACCCAAGGACTCACAGCACCCAAGACGAATCCAAGGATGCTATGCCTCTCCGGAGGGTATCAGAAACAACCTATCCTGCATTGCAGCAGTCAATAGTGGTTTTTTTTTTAGTTTTTACTTCTATCTGTCTAGGTGCTTCATTTTAGTTTTTGGGTCATGTGACTTGCTCTAAAGCAGTATCTATACATCCTAAAATGTACACATTTATAAAAAGAAACAAACATCGGATGTATGGATTCGATGTAGAAAATTGACAAATCTGCTGTTAACAATAAAGTAAAGTGCTTTGCCAAGAGTTGATCATATCCCAGTTCACTGCTCCCACTATAGTTTCCTTTTATCAAATGTATGGGTGAGAGTAGCTCAGGTACCAGTGAACACAAGTAGTCTGGTCATTAGTCCCAGCATTATGGTTTGGGTTGTGGGGCAGGGACCAGTCCATTACATCACAATTCTGGGCTAGTTCAAGTGACGACTATAGTTAACTATCTTAAGGAAACCATTCGCATGAAAATAATTGTACAAGATTTCAATGACCGTGTATGCTGCGAGAATCGCAGCCAACGATGAAATGTGAGTAACAGTGAGATTTTAGAAAATAGGCCGACTAGGGTTATTCGAGTGTAACTGAACTGTTGAAACTGTTGAAAAGCAGTTGACTTTTGGTCGATCTATAGTTCACGCATGAACTTGCGTGTGACATGCACAAGGATGAGGGTAATATTCTTTTTTATTGACCGGGCATGTGATTATTCTGGGCCAGTGAAAACACAGTGTTCAAGACATAAGCATTAGGTTATTACATTTTTAAAGCAAAAACTGTACAAGGCTGTGCTCAAGCCCAGGGGTGGATTGGTTCATAACCACTCACGTCGCTTGTCGATGAAATTTTGTTTCCTCAACAGAGCACGGCCAGCCCAGCCAGGTAGTGAAATCCCTGCTTCCAAAATGGAACAACTTTGTGTTCTTTGAGGTCACTCCAGTGTCATTTCACCAGGTGGGTGGACAGGTCCTGCAGGGATTGGTCAGTTTGTGGCCAAGCCGCTATTTTGACCACTCCCATGTCCCTTGTTACAGGGCCGACACAAGTCAACAGTTAACCCTAATCCTGTGAGATGTTGCGCAGTCCAGGTGAAAAAGTCTGATGCACTTTGATGCACTTGGCAATCAACAACAGCTGAACAAACTGGTCATGTTGAGACAAAGGGAGCTCGTCTCATTGAACAATGCCACTGTTGGATCTTGTGGTGATTGGCAACTGCAGAGTCCCAGGCTGTTTGGCCTTGGGAGAGTTGACCTGTTAGATCTTGTTACACTGGGCAGTTAAGCCGCTTTGACAATGATGCAGTTTGATGTGTCTGGTAGGGTTTCTAGCCAAAGCAGGCTGGGGGTTAGGGTCAAGGGAATTTGTTGTAAGTGTTACACATTTTTAGGATTTTGAGCGCATGGAAGCTGGAAAAATGGGACTTTTTGTTGACATTTCTAGTGATCCAGCGTTAGTTCTTTACCAGCCCAGTGTCTGGGACCAATATCAGTAGCAAGGGAAAAGATACAAGAGGTCTTGCCAATTCACCCTTCTGTGATAGCTAGCTATGTACATGTGAGTGAGCTAAATGTTTGAGTATGTCTTTATTTCCAGGTTGCAGAGGTGCTGGCCCAAGACAAATGCCGTTTGTCGGTCAGTGGGTGGTTCCATGGACCTCCTGTGGATAGGCCAGCACCGTACGTGGAACCCAGATTGGCGCTTCAGTCACACTGTACTCTACAGGTACTCAAAAAGGATATCATTATTGTAGATTTGATTGAGCACCGGGTGGTTTCCCAGGCAAGTTTAGGCCACCTACTGTTAAAAATCTTCATGCCAACTGTCAGTCCTTGCTCCCTGGTAGCTTTTTTATGCGCAAGACCACTGATAACTGCTGATGTGACTAACCTCATTGAGCTGATTGCAAACACTTGATTAGTCCAACTGTCATGGAGTGGCGTGTCCTTGCTCAGAGTTGCTCAAACTGTGGCCGGCTGAAGTCCATGATTAATTAAACTTGACCAGTGCTATTGACAAATCTTTTGGGACCATTTCTTTTCTACACCGATCTCTTGGGATGCACCAGTTTGCACATATTGCATGTAAAATTGATCATATGCACCCTTCACCATTCAAATATATACTTTTGCATGTAAGATCTGATTAGGCCACCCAGGGCCAAGTATGGTTTTCCAAACACTTTTATAAATCAACCTTTTGTCACTGTCATGTAAAAGCCTCAAGTGAGATAGTTGTCAGCATAAAACTGACATTAGAACAATCCTCTGTATAGGAAGACGAGATCTTCGAGTGGATCAGCCCCCTGTACCTAGACCCCCTGAGCCAGTCAGAAATCCAGGACCGTTTCAGCGACGACTCGGAAATTCAGCTGGAGAACTTTCTGCAGGTGTGCCCGTAGCTTTTGAACTTGTCTTGGTGTCCTTGAGATGACCACAGACACCCTAAAATTGTGGTTTTGTTTTTAATTTTGGCGAGGAGCTCCACAAATGTCAACAAAGTGTGGTATCTCTGTGTCGTTAATTTTTGTACACAGAAGGACAAATATGAACTTGTTAGCAAGGCTGTAGCAAGCAGCGACATCAGGTGGCAAAGGATAGGACCGGCAAATAAAAGGTATTCAGATTTGTGTTTTTCATTGTCTTGGTTTACTGTTAGTGTGTCTTTTTTGAGTAGTTATTGTTATTCTATTATTCACCAAATCCAACTGTGTCTAACATTCAAGTTTAAGAAAGCAACTGTTTGGAGACCTTTAAGTCCACATGGCTACCGGATAGAACTGGGGAAACAGACCAAAGCTCCAGTGTGTTGGATTTGCTGCGTGACAGTTGAGGGCGCTGTGTCACCTACAAGGCAATGGGGGCACATGGGCCTTTTGTCCAAATCTTGGCTTTCATCTCCGTCTTCACCCTCATCTCAAGCTCCAACATATAATAGTCGGTTTTTCTGACATTTACCGTTACAGCCACGTGAAAGTTTTCTGTCGCTTGGCATCACATTAAGTAATCTGATGTTTCTCTTGCCTATTAATGGAGCAGCCATGAGCTTGAAGAGGTTGCAACTCTGAAATCTTTAAACTGGGGTCCAAGACGGCCAAAGTTGAACTTTGGAGAACCCCTGCTGTGTAGGCCCATTGTTTCCAAAGTTGCCGCCATGTGCAAATGGTACTGCTCTCAACTCCGCAGGAAAGAACTCCAGTCGAGTTCCGTTATCCTGTACATTTTTAGCAAGTTCCTGTTGAATGCATTGGAAAATTTTGTATTGATTCTGTCAGAACACAGTGGGAATTCTTAGGAAACAAGGTATCCCAGTGCAGTGGGACAGAAAGGAATGAGGAGGACATTCTCAGCTCGATGTGCATAAGCCTGTGATGTTCACTTTAAGAAGCACTGAAGCATGAACCCCTGATGGAAACAATGTTGAAGTGGAGCTCAGGGGTAGTGTTTCAGTTTTCGAAGTCAGTGGCCAGAAACCATACTGGGAGCAAATGCATTCTTGTTGCAGGAACTACGAAAGAGCTGACGTGTCTACGCTGCCACAGATCTTGCTGGATTGTCTCAACGTGCTCCGGTCCGAGCACATGTTCCTGACCCTGTCCAACTTCACCGGTCTGAAATTGCACGAACACGCCCCGAACAATGACAGCGATGATGACAGCGACGATGACAGGGACGAGAGAGAGGAAAGTTCGGAGGAGGAGGCAGATAAGGAAAGCAGAGATGAGGATGCTACTAGAAATGCCAATGTAGCAGATGGAACTGAAGCAGAAGAGGGCATTGTTATAGGTAACTAGTTAGATGGATCCTCAGGAATGAAAGGTCACCCATTTGTGACATGCACTGGACAAAACCATTCAGTTGAGATTAGTCACTCTCATGGGCATTGCATGGGGGAGTGCCCCCCTAGGAGAAATGGAAAAATATGAATGAAGTGAAGCGGTGCGTGTGCGTCGGTTCGGGGTTCGTGGGTCCTGAGCCCACGTTGGTTGAGGTGCTATCCTCTGGTAAGGGAGGCTAGTCAATCACACACTTGATGATACTCCATCTTGGGTTTATTGATTTCCAGCAAACCCAAATTTCCCAGGTGTAACAAAATGCTGTATAGAAATGACTTGTATCACCTAGTCATTATCTGTGATTAATGTAATCATATATGATTCAAATTATAAATTATAAAGAAAATCTCACGGTCCAATAATGTGGACACACATCAAACTCGCCCAGCACTTTACCAACAAACTCTGGATTAATTACTTGATGTGCTGCATGCACTCAGGACTGTTCTGCAATATGACATTAAATTCTAGCATGAATAAATCTAACAATAATGACAGCGCCAAAAGAGTGTTTGTCTGCAGAGTAAACCCATAATCCCAATGTGCAACATACTTTGTGCGGTTGTGTTGCCCATTACTTGACAGCTTGGAAAGATTACAAAAGCACACACGAACCGCAAGCCCTGGGTCAGGGGTCACAGCGGAAAAGTACAACGTACAACAGTTCATCCATGGCGCGTACACGCACCGGTCTACCCATGCAGTCTACATGCATGCACATTGAAACGACACAGGAAACACGTGAGAAAAGGTTACGTGACTGAAGTCACGGGCAAGACGTAAAATGTTCCCAATTTTCACATAAAATAAATCTATCACATTCATGAAAAGATCACCAAAATACCCAGTGTTCCCTTACAAATAGCAGATACATGTATATACCAATTGGCCAAATTGGCTACCAGAACGCTGAAAAACCATGTACTCAAGCCTCGAGCTTGTCTCCTTTTCCGTCGGCATGGTTGGGTCAAGACGACAGTAAAGTGGGTGGAGTGCCCAGAGACTACTCATCCATATTCATGAGGTCCCTACATGAATGAGAAGAGGGCATTTAAAATTTTGCACTCTTACAAGTGTAGTGGAAATGACCCCGTCTGCTGACGGTGGTTTGTGAGTCTGTTACTACTGATTACTTTGCCTTCCCTTGAAAAGACCTCTGTTCCCTTCCTGGCATTGCCCATCATCTCCTTGAGTCTCGGCCAGACACAAATGTATTTTATGTTTGGTGTTGACATTTTTCCCTGCCAGGAAATTGTGGTTTCTCCTTTAAAAAAATACCAGTTTCACCTGTATGTGTTTAGCCATCGGTGACATTGGAGAACGAACATTCAAGATGGATCTTCTGACCATGGATGTGGTGTAATGACATTTGAAGTCACAAGCTTGGTCATAATGGAAGTGGAAGTTGAAGTTGTAATGGGGCTTGCTCGGTGGTTTGTTTTGTTTTCCTCCATCTAGTCAGCAAGCCCACACCGTATAATCCACGGTGCCGAGCTGAAGTCAGACGATGGAGTCACGGCTGCTACACCCTCCTGCACGACACCGACACGGAAGGGTCAGAGTTTGCTTTGGACGCGGTCATCCACTTTGGCTGCCCCCCAGGTAAGGGCTCTGTGCATTAACAAAAGAGGGCGCTTTGCATAAACTTGGTCCTTTCACCACCTCGTTATTACCCTTATCAGTGAGATTTTATATCCCGTCAGTTTCCAAGATTTTACTTTTTTTTTTCAGATTGGCAGACGGATCATGGAGGTTACATTTCCTACATAGCAAAGGCAGAAGATGAAGAGGTATACGATTAATGATTTGAGTTCAAATTCATGTCCAGGGTTAGTTGGAAAATGTGTGCAGTGGTGTACAATTCCTTTAATCCTACAAGCGGTGTTTGGTTTTAGACATGGCTGTAGATTTTAAATTAAGTTAGTGATTGTAACTGTCATTGAACATGGTCTAATAGCAAAAAATGAAATATTTATTTACCTATTAACAGATTTTGACTCGGAAGAAATGAAGGCAGTGCTTTCAGGGCTAATGCGCAGTCATCTGCTTAGTTTAATGAGACTCGTGAAAATGATTTACAGTATTCATCTCCTGAGTGTTGAAACTGGTTCTGTGTTGATTGCTCCTTGAAAATGAATTGAACATTTTAACTACAGATGCCTTTTTAGCAAACTTTCTTGTCTTTCATTCAGCTCCTCAGTGTTAGCCCTGAAAGTAATGGCCTGTCGCTGGTGTATCGGGACAAGGAAACGTTGAAATTCGTCAAGCATCTCAACCACAGGTTCACCGAGTGCAGCAGCGAAGGTGACGGGGAACCAGCTATTTATGACATACAGCTTGTGTATTATGAATAGCAAACTGTCGTGAGGATCAGAGCAGAGCTTGAGGTCGCGGCTGCTGTTTCTGTCTTGCGCGGTGCACGGTCTCACTCTGTGATGTGCATCAGCAAACTGATAGCCCACACATGGTGACACCGACAGCATAGAATAGCACAAGACATGCATACTGCCTTCCTTACAAGAGCCACAGAGATGGTCAGTGTGTTTGCATGACCAGTTTTCATCGCAATGAGCACAAACCCACAGTGCATTTATGTGGATACCAGGTAAACAGATGCAGTGATGTTAATTATCGCTGTGTTATTATCAAGTGGGTACATATACGAGGTCTGTTGGAGGCCCAATGTCAGCTGATAAGAACATCCATTCTCCCAAGGGGCAACATTGCATTGTTTATTGTGTCTTAAGCCATGGCCGAATTGAGTGTTGAAAGGCTGAGGCTTTGGAGTTTGCCCATGTTGTGCCATGGGGACAGCTGTTAAGCCATGGGCAGCAATGCTAGTCATGGTTGTGGCTTTACTATGCAGCAGGTCCTCCAGACCATAGAATCATTCGGTCCCACAGACAAGCAAGCCAGGAACCAGACGAGACTGATGGTTCGGGATGTCTTTCCTTTGCTAGTTTCATGAACGGGAAACTTGTCAGGAAAAAAAGATGCCAAAAGTTGAAAGTGTCTGTGAACGACAATACTGTGCCCAAATTACCTCTTTGTAAGGGGGATAAAATCATTCTTGCTCAGTTAATCCCTGTAAAACATTCGAGTCTGATCTCAGTGACCTTTATGAAATACGATATTAACCACATGCTCCCGGATGGTTTGAAAAATGCAGTGCACACATACAGGCAAATTTCAAGATTTTCAGTTTTCAAACATCTTCAAAAATTCATCATTACAATTAATGCTTCCAATTTTTTTAAACAAAGGACTATTTTGAAAAAGCTTATGAAGAGTTCAAAATAGTAAAGTTTCATTTGTCATATGCATAGCGCATCCCCACGTGTGGCTTGAGGCATCGCAGATTGCACGAAACTGCACTTGGATGAAATGCTTTAATCTGACCGCCGTAATGAATGAAACTTGGCATGTCTTGCACATAGAGGACTGCTCCATACATGTACTTCATCCAAAGGTGAAAGCAAAAGTGGAGCCAATCCCAGGTTGTCACCGGTTCCAATTCACATAACAGATGAACCGTGCCTGACTCATGGACCATCTTTTTGTTAACAATATCTTAAATATGACAGTTTGTTGAATGTACATGTAAAGAGGGTGCTTCCCTTTCAGTGACCTAATAACAAGAACTGAAACTTCTGCCATGCATTGGTATTTTCATTGCATTATATTTCTTTTATTCATTGGGCAGCCGATAAAAATCTGCATAAATAGGTTCATTTGGTTAACAATTACATTTGATGTCCTTTATAGAAATTTTATGCACTACGTTGTATATTTAACTAACCAGCCATGTGTGACCTCGCATGCATTTTCAACTAGGTATTGGATGATAGAAACATAATTATTTGCATTTATAGTTTGAATAAAAAATGAGCTTAATCTGAATTTAACTTCTTAACTGGAAGAGGTCATGTAACGTACAGGGTAATGGGGGAAAATAAAAACTAGCTGTATTTTAAAGCTATCCCATAAAGGGCAAGTCTGTTCTGAGCCATTGGACTCATCAGGCCAGTGTTTATCTCTGGTTTCCTTGGCTTGAAACAAATGAGAATATGCCTATCCCCCCCCGGACTGGTTGCCAATCCATCACAGGCTGCTCTCCACCTAATGCTGGTACCCATCTCTATTCCTTGGTAGAGAGAGGCTTACCCCAAGAACACAACTTGTGGCCAGCAGCTGGATTTGATCCCCTGACTCTCTGATCAGGAGTCGCAAACCTTGGCCAGCGGCCCCGTAATGTGGCCAATGGCCAAATGGTATTCACTGTACCTTCATTCACATGATCGAATGTGTACAAGTCTATCAGAGAGGGTCTTTTCTTGAAAATGAACCTGAAGTCACACAGTTGGCAACATTTCCCCAGTAAAATGAAACTTTCAGATAATATTTTTAAAACAAAAATTTTTTTTCTAATACATAAAATATAACTTGTCCCCTTTAATTGTAAATTATTGAATGTTAACCCAAATGTATTTAAGAACAAAAGTTTGTCGCGTGACATCCAGATTTTTTTCCAGCTAATGGCCCAGTACAGCCTACATTAATGTTTTCACTTTTAATAGTTACAAAAAATCTCTCTAAATGAAACTTGGCTCTAACAAGAAATTTCAGCTTTAAAGCAGATTATCTATGGAATGTCTACAAATGAGGGACCTATTGTAAAAGCTTTGAAATTCATTTTAAAAAAATCACATGCGCTTCGTATTCCAAACAACTTCTTTTGATTTTTGAGTCCAAAGCAGAGGGCACGGCACAAATATTTGGCTGAAAGTTTTGATAAACATGTAAATTGCAAATCAGTTACTACATGTACTTTGTGAAAAGCCACTTTCTTACATTCTGTCTCATAAATAAATATGACTCTTCTCATTTTTGTATATCTTTAATCCCAAACTGCATTGTTTAAATTTTTTTTGCCTTTTTTGCTGCTTTGTACAGAAAAGAATGACTATATGTATGACTATAAATGAACTCACTATGACTATAAATGAACTCACTGAGCTGAATGTCAGCCAGAAGATGGTTGAACTGAGGAAAACCTAATCAAGGCACTTGCAAAATATGTACATCACAAAAGGACACAGATTCCATTGCTGCACTTGACACTTTGCCCATTGAACAGAGAAAAGGTGCTTAATTATACTGCTGAAACTTATTTAGCCAGCCTACCTCTGGCAGGTTGTGATTGAAAGTGGATTTGATCCATAGATGGTTACATTCCTAAACTTACAAATATCATGAATGGGATTACTGGTCATTGTTAAGGATGATCTCCCATAAGTTGATGCAGGTGTTGGAAGCAACGAACAGGAGATGCTCAGATTTTAAGTGCCTTTTCATGGGGATAGAGGAGTGGTACATGTACACTGTTAGTCAAGTTTTCTTTTCTGGGTATAGTGTCAAGTGCAACAAGCCCTTTTTGATTCAGATGACCACTGCTTCATCATTGGTTCTTCTGTGACAGGTACATGTTCATGTAAGAATTCAGTGCAGGGTACCAAGAAAAAGGTGGGATTTGTGACGTTTTTACATCTTCACTCAACAAAAACTATCCCAATTTATCAAGGCATTCAGTGCATTCTACCACAGAATGTCCGAAAACCTTGTTACTCACCAATTGAGTTTTCATTATTTGCCTTCGCCGGCTATACCAACACCTACCAGAATTTGGACAATAATGTTCCAGAACACAGACGTGAACAGGTACAAGGTACAAAGCATTACAGAATATTAAAAATAGCTTTGAAATGGCACCGTTAATCACATATTTCATGAAGGATTACAGAATATTAAAAATAGCTTTGAAATGGCACACTTCATGTACATGGTACACATCACATTCAACAGTTCTATAGACTGCATTTTTATCACACGACGTCTATCAAATTTTCAGAATATTTTCATGAAGGGTTTAAGCTACTGCTCTGCGTGGCTTCTGATTGTGTAAACTCCAGTCTGTAGCTAAAGACAATGAAACTGGACATAACCATTGTTGCAAATCACACAAGTGTTATAGAAGTTGTAGACCCTGAGAAACGACACTTTTTACCTGACCTGTTTAAGGAATAGACTCAACTCTTTGCTGCCATGGTTGAATTTCTTGTTTTATACAGGTAGTTCAGGTCACCAAGTCTGGTTACAAGTAAATTATGAGTCAATGAGTGCAAACATACATGGAAGGGGAGCGGCAAAGGGGATTCTTCCCTCCACTGGAAAAAAATTCAAAAATGCAAAAGGACAAAAGTGTAACAATTGCAACAAAGACGAAAACTCATCAATTTGTGAAAAAAACTCTAAAAATTGGTCCCCTTCCGTCCTGATCATTTTCTTGTTGATGGCCACTTTGCTTCCCCCCAAAAAAGTTTGCCACTCCCCCGGAAAAATCCTGGTGACACCTATGTGCCTGCACATACTCATTCCCTTGTACCATGAATAGAGAACCTAAGCCTGACATCATTTGAACCAGGAAGTGTAGTGCAAACAAATGGAGTACATATACATGCAGTGTGTCAGTTCAACCGGTGGTTCTCGCACTGATGCCTTTCACACACATAATTGTGCACCTGACATACATTGTTTTCACTTCAGCAACATGTACACTCTTAGATCAGCTACATGTATTCCAAGGGCAAGGTTAACAGGGAGTAATTCAAAAATCGTGAAGATTTCTAAATGGTTTTCAAAAGCAAGCTTTGCCTTGCTGATCTTCATCAAAATTTCAAGTCTGGTGACAGAAATCTAAATTGCTGTAACAACACTACGTTAATTACTATAAGGCACAATGTTAAAGGGAGGAGCCAGTTGTGATACCATCAGGCATCAGCCATTAATAGGCTGATCCATGAAGCCTGCAAAAAGTGGGGAGCCATACCCCTCCAGTCAAATCAGTGGGGGTGAGGGTGGGGGGCACTGGCCCCCTGCCCCCCCTTCCACCACCAGTTTGAAATTCAAACGGAAATCACAGTCAATGGAATTACAATTTAACTGAAAAATTAACATCATTAATTCTTTGGATGTGATGTCTGATACAGTGCATAGGCCTACTAAAGCTTAAATATGCATAACATCATTAAGGTGGAAGCAATTTATGAATTGTTGAATTATGAATGCGAAAAACACAATTTATCCAACAGCCTCTAATAATGCGAGGATGACATAGCCAATGACAGCGAAGGCTATTTTCTGCGGCCGATTTCTATGCACCTCAAACTCGTGGTTCAGGATCTCAAAAAACGTGACAAAGATGAAGATGCCGGCGGCGACAGCCTGCATGATTGCCGAGCAGATGATAGCTCCAAAGCCGCGGGAAGCCCGGATCCAGAGGCCGAGTGCGATACCGGATGGAATCATCCCGGCAAAGACGACCCCGTAGATGACAAACGCGTAGGTGTTGACTGAATTCTTGATGAGGCTGGCACCCAGGGCGAAGGCAGCCAGGCTCTCGTGGGCTAGCATCGCAATTAGAAGATACAGAATGCGTTTGACATTCTCCTGGAGTCCCAGGGCCATGCCCTCGAAGACAGAGTGCGTCGACAGTGCGAAGAGGAGGATGAGCGACCGCAGCAACCCGGAGTTGTTGATGTTACTAAGGTGACTGTGTCCATGGGAATGGTCGCCGGGCTCAACATCGCCATCGCCTGTTTCATTGGTTTGTGCAGCATTGACCCTTCGGTGACCCCCATTTCTCGCCTCTGCATCCCCCCTTGATGACCCAAGCATGGGCCGCCTGTCCGAGTCTCTATCGAACAGATCTTCGTCTTCTTCACTGTCCTCAAGATCAGTTGTGTCAGCTTTGACCTTTCCGTCCTGGGCGCTGAACTTTATGCTGACTTTTTTCATCTGGATCTCACTGACCTTGTTCCTGCTGTTCCATTGCTGCTGCAGGGACAATGCCAGTTGCTCCAAAGTCAGGATTAGGAAAAATCCCAGCACCACGGCCGCCTCGCAGAATGGATAGTCCACGTTGATCTTCTTCTCCTGAAAAATCTGATGGAATTTCTCCCTGGCGGCAGGGATCAGGCCAAGAAAGCAGGTGGCCAGGAACACGCCGCCTGCCAGGCAGTTGCAGTAGCTCAAGATCTTCTCCGAGCGCTGGCGTCGTTTGATAGACTGCGTTGCCTTTCTCCCGATCACCTTCAATGGCAGGAGTGCTCCAGCCAGCGTAATGAGGAACACGGTGACCATGCTCAGAAGTTGCAAGATCAAGATGGTCATGCTCAGGCTATAGGGACTCCCTGGGGCTTCCGTGACTAACTTGTCAGTCAGGGTACTCTTAGTGCCATTTCCATCCATGGCCGAAATATTTCAATGACGGTTTCAACTTGCAAAGATTTTTCACTTAGCACAAGAGTACAGCGCATCTAGTCCAATTACAACTTAACCGACATTTGACGTTAATGTTTAATACAGACCCTCATCATTTGCTACATTTTAACTTTCAACACCAATACTGACATCACTAGCTGCAGCTGCACTTTTCCTTTTGGAGATGGTCTATGCCAGATCCATCCACCTGCTGATTGCAAGTTGTATTCAACTGTTAGTACTGTCCAAACTGAAACAAAAAGAAACGAGATTATTCAAATTATTGAGGAGTATGCTTCCCGAAATACTTGGTCAAAACTCGACCTGCTGGTATGATGTAACAAATACTATTTAAAAATACATGCACAAGGATCGTGAAAACTGATAGCAATTTACATACATGGAAAAAGAGTAATTTCAAGTTCCTGTAAATTACAGTGTTGCTTTTAGTGACTTCTGTCTATCATTCTGCCTTATTTCTGAGTTTCAATTCCAATCTTGCCATTAATAAACTCCCCTCTTTCAGTTTTGACACGTTGAATGTATCATGTTCACAATTAGAGCTGCCCCTAGAACTATGGGGTCCGGCTCACCAAATCCATCATGCTCCCATCAATGCCGAGTGGAACGTGCGATGAACCTGATGAAAAGCAGTTCTAGGGGTAGTTTATGGTTAAATTTCAGCATGGACCACAGCTGAGATTACCCCAAGAACTGTGGGATCCAACGTCTGCTCCTTTCCCACGAGGAGCGGACGTTGGACCCCACAGTTCTGGGGGTAGGTTGAGATGTACTGGACTATGTAGGCCTACACTTCTAGGACAAAGGACAATACACCGGCATTTATATGATGACTGGTGCCTTTTTCGGTAAGTCGGCTTAAGGCTAGTTTGTTTCATGTGGATCCGGATTGCGATCAATGATCCGGGGTTGATTCACTGACACCAGAGCCTGCCTATGGATAGCACGAACCAGCTCCGGAATCACTAATCAAGATCAAGATCCATGTGAAACAACAGGCCCCAACCCCAAGTCATGCTAGTTGAACCATGGAGGTCTAACTAGTTGAAATACAAATTATGATCTGGTAGGTTATGTGGAAAATATGTTGCATCCTGACTCCACATTTCTCATCATAGGGATATCATCTCAATGAAGGTCTGTCATTACAGAAGTGCTGGAAATACACGAATTCTGGACTGAGAAACATTTACCGATGATGTTGGGAAATACTTAGAAAAATCTCTTCACTCTGGAGTCAGGATGCAACATTTTTCCGCTTATGTAATATGGAGGTACGTGTACATGGTGTAGGAAAACATGGTCAGATGGCGATATGACAACTGCCATACCGTGAGAGCAACCCATCGTGTGAATGTTACCAGCAACTAAAATTTGTTACAATGGCAAAAACTGACAAATGACATTAGTAGTAAGCGCCGAAATGTCGTGTGGACGGTGAATAAGCTGACCCACGACCGTACCGTGACGACGAATTTCAGCAAAGCTACATGTGTTTGTCATATCGTCTGCGAATCTAGCCATATTCCTTGACTCTTTTGCTTGTATTGCTTCAACACCTCCAACAGAGATCCCGACTACTTCTCCGTGTCACGTCCAACCAGCTGCTTGGTTGAGTTGGTGCATACGTGATCCGTGCTCTGTGCTTGCAGTACAGTGCAACTTGCAAGCGTGGAAATGAATGAAGAAGGTACTCTGATGTGAAATTTGAAAGTAAAGTTTTATGCTGACAATATGAATGTACCTGCATTTATCGAACCGGTTAGGTTAGGGGTTGCGTTACACAAAAATTTTGCGAATAAATGTGTAGCCTGGGCCTAGTTCACATGGTCATTCGTTCACATTCACGATGTTGTTTGAACTGCGAGACGTGACTAACGTGAGGTCTATTGTTCGTGTTTGTTTTAGCGCCCCCTATTGTCATTATTATTTAATACGGCATAGGCCTAGGTTTTAGTTCTCGGGGAAGACCTAGGACTACCTGTAACGTAGAAAAAGTGGCTACCGCTATTAGCCTAAGGGGTACGTTCAGTTGTATTGGCATACCCGTTGTGTATGAATGGTCCTTTTAAATTAATGTTCATATGCCAGGTGTTGTGCTATTGAGTGCCCCCCTATTTGAACATGGTGGATGCACTTTTTGGTTTGAGTAAAATAGCTTTTGTGTATGCTCAAATTTACTCACTTGAGACAGCTAGCACCCTCCTACAGATACCGAGGTGACTACATCAGTACATGTACGTCACGAACACAATTGTGTATGTAAAAGGCAATAAAGCGAGACCCAGCATGTGAACCAACACGCGTTTGCACTGCACTTTCGTGTTCACAGTGACGTCACTCTTCGGTACTCTATTGTGTCAGCAATACTTTTGCAGTAGGCTAATGTGAATACTTTTTTACAGTCGTGCTCTTACAGATGTACGGAAAAGTCATCAGGGCCGTAGGGGAGGGGAAGATTTGGGCATTTAGTCCCTCCAGGTCTTGTATGGGGACAACAGCAATGTCGGTAGATTATACGTTATGATTTAATGACCAGTGGGCTAGACATACATGTACATATACTGAGATATATGCCCAAACTAAGCATTAATTCCGGATCCAACCCTGTATACTTAGCTGCAGGGTTACCCCACATCAAACTTCACAAATAAGGACTTTATCATCAGCACAGTTTCCAATGTTGTAACTTTGTCATACAGTTGTCTTACTCAGACTCTTAGCATGCACTCTCAAGCCGTTTAGTCAGGCATGACAGTTACTTCTTTGCCCAGAAAATCGGATGGAGAACTTGGCTACATTTCCAACGCACAAAGTAGCATCTTGATACATTTCTTGAACCCCCTGCCTATTTCAGATTTTACAGCCCTCCCCCCCAAAAAATTGAAACTGATTTTCAGTTTATGCATTTATTCTATCAAGTGGACTTCATGAAGTTATCATATGAATGGAATTCCTTTTTCAATTTTCAGCAGGTGAAGTCTCACAGGCTGATAGTATGCACTGACTGTTGTTGAAATACAGTAAATTCAAGTCGAGACGTGAGACAGAATTACAAAATGGTGGTACGTGTCTGTAACATACCAAGGTGCTTTCTGTGGAGTTTACATCTGTGGGTTGCCGAGGGAGACTTGTAGGCTCTCCAAACACCAGCATTGCAGATAGGCCCTTTTACTAGGAACCATCCTGAATCCTCCAAAATCCTCCAATTGTCAACATTTAAAAAATTGCATTCAGCCCAAATCCTCCACAATTTCTTGAAAATGTCATTTGGAGGTGTGCCTAACTGCCTGAATCCTTCAAATCCTGCGGCAATTCCTGTCATTATGTTGAGGCAGTGCGAATGGCACTTTTGAGCTGTGCAGCTGATTCAAAAGAAATATTGGGCTGAAGTCGTGCTTGACTATTAAGCACAAACAACATACATGTAAGGTCTAATCCACGACCTTTATGCACTTTTGCCCTACATCCTGAATCCTCCAAATTCCTCCACTTTGCAGAACAGAATTTGGGAGGGTTAGGGTTAAACGTAAAAAATGAACAGAAAAATTTCAGAACGGCATTTGGTTTAACTTCAGACAATGTCTTGTACATGTATATGTATATTCCCATCCAAACAATATCCAGGAAATCCACTGGAAGTCTGCATTGGGTTTTTACTGTCATGGTCCCATCCAACGAGACAAACTCCTTCAGGATCTTATAGGAATTGATCCAGTGTGAAGATGCATGTTTCTTTTGTGAGGCATCTAACAGTTTTGAAAGCTATTTGAGATACTGCTTTGTACAAGATATGCATGGGTCTTTTGTGTGTAGGACCTTATTGGAATGAACTTATGGTCCGCCAATTTTGGTGACTTGCAATCTTCAGAAACTAGATGATATTCCAAGTTTTGTTGACTAAATCTTGAGATGTGGTGGATACTGTGATTTGTTGCAACAGTGCTACTCAAAGCACATGTTCCTTGTGTTCCAATCAGTGTTCTTGAAAGAGTATCAGGTTTTTTGATGGATGGGGAGGGGGCTGTTTTGTATACCGTGCATTGTTCCATGCCAACCTTGCATGCCTCCCTGGATCAAAATAAAGCACTGTTTTGTTGCTTAACCAGCAGAGTGCAGGAACAGTATTGCAGGGGGTCACAGGTCGAGTGTCATTTCAGTAAACTTTCTGATTAAAACAGAAATGGCTCTTTTGGTTTTTTTTGTAGCGTATTGGCTTGCAGATCAAAGCCCAGATTGAGAATCTGACAAACCTCTGCCCAGATGGGGAAGATTTCCGTTGGTACTTGAAGGTAATAAAGGACCTTTTATCCGTCCATTCTCTCACTTGTGGTTGTGGGTATAAATGCTCAGTATCAACTTGGACAAAGAAATCAAGTCTCACAGAAATGTTCCGGTCTAGGCAGCGCTATCAGTGTTGGGGTCACCGGTCATCACTAGTCCTTTCACAAGCACCTTCACAAGTTCAGCCACAATTCCTATTACAAGACCGGTCTTTAGTGATGGGGTGAATAATGATAAAGGAATGCTTCTTGACACAGTTCACAATTGCATAGCTTTTGACTTGACTTGAGACTGAATCACTGTGGTACTTGAGACCACTTAAGACCTTCACAAGACCAACACAAGACCAGCGCAAGACCTCCAGTCTAAATTCAAGTCGAAAGCTATTTAAATGAACTGCTACAAAAGCATTCCTTTGTGATTGTTCAACCTGTATACTCGTGCATGGTCTTGTGATGGTCTTGTGTCTGGTCTTGTGATGGTCTCGACTGCAATTCTCAGTGGTATATCCAGTGTGGGGGGTCCACATAAATGCCTAACAAACAGAAAATGCAGATTTTGATTTGTTACCAGGGTGATATCTAAACCAAACAAGCCAGTGAAAGATCAACTGCTTAATTTGTTTGAGACATTATTTACAAACATGCACTTTATTTCCTTTTTTATCTAGATCAAGTGTTCCAACTGTGGATCAGTCACCGAATCATGGCAGTACGTCACTCTCACTGTAAGTCTACAACCCCCACGTGTTTTATTTTGACACTCCCTCTTTAAGTCTGTACACAGACAAGCCAAGTTTGTATTGTTGTTTGCACGTTTATTTGCTAAAGCCAACAATTTTGAAACTTTACGTTTACACTAGAAGCAACAGCTTTAACTATTCCTGATGGATTTGCTCATCTTCGTATGATTGTACCTCATCTTAACCCTCCTTGGGAATATGTACTGTCTTTCTAGTCAACCTTGTCCGTAGCATTGGACGGAATTGTGCATCAGATGACAAGATTTTTTGCCACGCATCATCGTATAATGTTTGTTGTAGCAGAGTTTGGGCATTGCTCTTTGGACAGAAATTTGTGAGACAGAGGTACCGGTAGGGGGTCCGAGCCCCACCTGTGCAATTTTGGAAAGGAAGTTGCTGTGTTGCAAGTGACAGGGAAGCACTGAACGGAAGACAGTGCTTGATGGAATGGTGTATAGACCAGCACAGCCAACTGAGTAATTCTGCACATGCGTGACAGGAGAAGTGGTCCGGGGGGTGGGGTCCATCTGATGTTTCCTCTGGGAAGACAGGGACAGGAGAACACAGGGATCGGGGTGCATAGGGACCAGGGAACATCAGTACACACGCCCCCAATTGGAGGTTATGCCTAGCACAATGGTGCCAGCACCTTGGCCCACTATTGGGGATTCGAACCCGCACTCTCAAAACCTCATAGCACTAGATTTCTGAACCAGAGATGAAGTAATGTGGTCTAAATCATTTCCTTACTATTTGTGATGCTCAGGAAAGTACTCCAACCAAAGGAGGACGTGGGTCAGCCAGCATGGTGTCAAAGTGCAAGATGTGCAGTCGAGAAAACCACCTGGGTTAGTTTCATTATCGCTGATTTCTGAGATCTTTTCTTGAAAGTCTGTGTCGCATATTTAGAATTTTCTGAATTTGTATAAGCTAATTTGTCTTTGCATGTTAGAGTACTTCCACTTAAGTTCCCCAAGATCAGCTTTAAATCTTTAGCTTCTCTGAAACTTTCTCCCACCATCCAAATTGAAAATGCCCATTTTTTTCTGGCTATATTATACTTTCCCATTTTCTGTTGTTTTTTCTATGTATTAATTGATGTTATGGTTTCTCTGGCCTTAATTCAACTTATTGCATTTGTCAAAGGCAAAAACTTTGGGAAAAAAATGAGATCAAAACATCAGATCCTCCAACTTTAACCACTTGCTGTTGGGTGGTTTGAAAAATGCATGGCACACAAACTGGACATTTTCAAGATTTTCAGTTTTCGAAATTCTTCAAAAATTCATCACTTCAATTACTGGACACTTACACCCACACGAAGGGCTGTCTGGTTTCCACTCTAATCTGACAGACAACATCTACTTATGCAGGAGTATTTCAGCCAGGCCTGCTGCCTTGTAAAAAGAGCCCAGATTGTGCGGTGTTATGTAACTTTCTTTTGTTCACAAACATGGCTGCTGACCTCTTTTCAATAGGGGCCAGATTAGCGTGCAGCGGTGCTGTGTGGCTCATTGCTGCGTTGTCGGAGCGCTTTTGTCCCCAGTGGTAATCCGCTCACACTAAATGCCCCAAACTGTGGTATACTGTTTTAAAACAAGGCTGGATTATCTCCACTATTGAGAGTGAAAAAAATGTTGGTAATGCCCAGCAGCCTGATCTTTTGTTACCAGTAGGGTCTTTTGTTACAAAGCCCTGTTCCCTTTGTCCGATATAAGGAATACGTGTCCAGTATCGGAAACCCCGGTGGCAAGTGGTTAAAGCATATTATATTTTAGGTCAGTATAAGTAGATTGAAGCAGCTTTTGTATTGTGTTTCATTTACATGTATACATGTGCTCATACTTTGCAGATATACTCAAAGATTCCTACAGAGCTTACAATGCAGAGGACAGTGGTTCATTCAAGACTATCGTAGGGTTTGAATGCCGGGGAATGGAACCAGTCGAGTTTTCACCCAGGGTAACAAATGTTCCTCAGAACTTACAAAGTGTTCAAACCCTTCACTCCTGTGTGTCATGCTTCAATATTTTGTCGGCAGATTGACAAAGTGACAAATCCATCCAAAAACTAACATTTTTAGGCAATTTGGGTTTTTTTGACATTTTAAGGCCTCTGCAGTACTGATTATCATAATTATAGATCTCTGATTACCATAATTTTAGACCCAGGATTACAAGATTCGTTAATTACACTAACTACATGAAGCACAAACTCAGGTTTGCATTTTGACAAAGTACATACCTTACAAATATCATTGACTTTGTACATGCATGCTGTTTTACGCCTGCAGGACTTGCATTTTGACGAAACGACAAATCTTTCTTTTGCAATGTGTTACATTTTATAAAAGTGGACGCGGTGTGCACAAACATGCCACATTACACATATGCTCTAGAATTTCCGTTTGGACAATTGACGTTCATCTTTACTATTTGATGCCTCCTACTTAAAAATGAATTTAGGGTAACAGAAAATTTGTAGGTTTTTCAACATATAGGCTGTTGCATCAGTTATTGGAATCGACAATGGAGGTTGCTGATATTTATTTATCTTTTAATTTACTGATAAGTGTTTCAAAAAATGTAACCAGCAAGGCCGGTTTTAGTATGCGTTTTTCAATACATTTTTCTTTGATGTTTGATTACTGATTTTCTTCCAGGTTGGTTTTATGGCCAAAGGAGCTGAAACCACAACACAATTTGAAGTTGACTTAACAGAAGAAGTGAGTCAGGCTCAGTGGATTCTGTTAATTTAGGTGAAAGCCTTTACACAAATGCCTGAATTTGAAAAACTGACTGTCAGTTTAGTTAATCACGTGAAAGTATTGATGTTGAGACAATAAAACAAAATAATTAGGTACTGTTATTAATAATCTGGGCCCTTGTGGAATTTTATCAGTATGATTTCCTTGTTCTCAAGAATGTAACAAGGTGGATTGATTTTGTGGCGTAATCGATTGTGGATACTGTGCTCTTCCAAAGCAATTGTATGTATCAGGGTTGTGTAGTGATTTTTTGTTTGGTTTGGTCTGGGTTTGGCTTTTTCAGGAATGGGCAGATTATGACGAAAAAGTCAACCTACCTGTGAGCATTGAGGAATTTGAAAGCCGCTTTGTCACAATCAAATGAGCATCCCAAAGACAGAAACAGCAGCTGACAAACAGGGAGAGGATGACAGAGAGAAATGGAGTGATAATAATTAGAGTCTCTGATTTTCCTGATATAAATTTACTTTGTGAACCAAATCTGCATTCGGTTGTGTGGACAGACTTGGATTAGAACACACCAAAAGCTCTGACAACAGTCATCAGCGGGCTTCAAGTGTATACATGTACAATGCTACCAGCTATTCTGACATTGGAGTTTGATGGACCAATGTAACAGCAGAAAAACTGTGCTGTGGGCCTTGACTGCCGGCATACCCCTTTAGCAAAGTCCTCACCTTAGATGCCAAATTACTTTACCATGTAGAATATGTGCCTTGCCAGTGACAACATTGTGTCAGTTCTTAATTTCTGTGATTTGTTATGTACTCGTAAAATTTGCAAAGTCTTAATTACAAAGTAATGTACTTGGACCCATAACTTGCATCAGTGAACTGCAAAGCATCTCGCTGTTTTCTTTTTGTGTAGTAATAATCAGCAATAATGCAGAACATCTTTCAATATGGAAATTGGTTTAGAACACACTCTGTTGTTATCATGACTTAGCCCTCGTGTAAATTGCAGCTCATTCTTACAATTGTGTCAAAATAAACTTCTTGGACATTTTCCTTTTTTAAATTTTGGTTTTCAACTTATATTCTTGACCAAGATCGAGGACAGATCCAGAACCAAATTTTCGGTGGGTGGGGAAGGGTTAAAGAGGTCAAACTTGTTGGTGGGGATGGGGGTGAAAAAAGTTGGAACTTTTGTTATAGAACCTAGTGTGGCCTTTTTGAAAGGCTTTTGAGGGTTTTTTTGTACAAGATATTGAAGCAAGAGAATTGAAATAGACCAAAAATTTGCCTTTCAGTATTTCTCAAGAAAAGTTTTGGCTCCTTGTGGGCATGGCCCCTGTTGCAATACCCCCCCCTGCCCTGATCCACCTTGATCATAATACCTTTTTTGTTTTGCTTATATTCTTTAAGGGCATTTTGTTTTGTTTATTCATTGTTTTTTGTTGGATTTATTTAAGATAGTGGACATTATTTCCGGACAAAAATGGTTGAAATTTTAGTGTAACTGAAAGGTGTAAAAAGTTTGCAATAATGAACATTAAAAAATAGTTTCTCTTACAGTCCTCGCCTGAGTTGATAAAATATAAGCAGAAATAACCCCTTTTGCTCTTCTGAAAGTCCCCCCCCCCCATCGTATGGGTTGTCAAAGCTAACTGGTAGCCCTCTCATTGTAGCTAAAATGCCGAATAGAACAGTCGTCGGATGCAGCTCGCTCTGCAAATTAAGTCACAATCCCTGCCGTCTTTGGATGAGAAGCCCACGCGATAAATTGCAGGGTAACCGAGTCACAGGAGTTGTTGACATGACAACGCGATATCAATAGATCCGGGTTATTGAGCTTGTGTGCGGGAAGGCAATGAATTGAGCTGAAGTAAATCACGCTTCCATGAATTAACGGGGCGTTCTTCTTTCTGTTTTGAAATTAAAAGGTAAGAAATGTGTCTTTTATTTAGAATTTCATTGGAAAATTGGTAACTGTACCGTGTCTTTGGTTTGTAAATTGCTATTTGGATATTTTTCAACTTCAAGAAAGTGAGAAAGCTAACGTTAGGCTGCAGCTAAGGTCCGACACTTTAAACCTTATGTTACTCTGTGTTAGTGTCAAAGTATTAAGATTGTTTTTCTTCAAGCCGCACTGCAAGAGCTAAGAAATGCCAAAATTGTACCTGTTTGAAGTCCATCCAGTCAAATTAGAACTTGCATCAGGTAACATAATGACAGCGGTAACCTAGACCTGAAGTGAAAAATTTTGATGGATAGGCTAATCTGAGAATTTGCAATCTAGGCCTAGGCCAAGTTCACACCATTCTCTGCACTTTCTGTAATCTTGGAGTGGTACTGTAGGCCTACTTCCCCTTTCCAAAAGTCTTCCACAAAAAGTTGTAGAGAAAGGAAAGGTATTCGGCTGATCAAAAAAATCATCAACCGTGCAGGCCTAGGCAACTTGACCATTTGCCAACTTGACTTTGGACAACTCGACCATTAAGACAACTCGAATGTCCATGCATAAAAGGACTGTATTAATGTGTAGAGATCTCACTGGTCGAGTTGTCTCTCTGTCAAAGTCGAGTTGTCCTAACGGACGGCTTGGCAAATGGTTGATGAGTTATCTCAACAGTTGAGTTGTCTCAACAGTCGAGTTGGTAAACGGTGGAGTTGTCTGACATCCCCAAGGCCTACTACTGAAGTGCTAGTTTTGATCGTGTTGGAGGCCTATGCATGCAGTGACAGGATGTTTGATAACTCAACCGTTTACCAACTCTACCCAGAACAGCTTGACTGCTGAGAAACACAACCGCTGGGACAACTTGACCGTTTACCAAGTTGCCTGTAACTGCGCAAGATGTGAACATGACAGAGTTTTGGGCATTTAGCACGGATTGCAGATCAGTGTGTTTGGGCAAATTTGCATGTTTCGGGTTACGTTGCAATTTGGCTCACCTGGCGTGGTGTGCATAGGGACCTTGTGACACAGCATGCACAGGATTGGTGGGCGGGGCATTGGCGGCCCCAACCAGTAGGGTTCATGTCTGCGATGGCAATGCGGCTTGCAATGTGGGGCGGAACACAGTGCAAAAGGCATAGATGCCTCGGTGCACACCGATGGTCTCTTGCTAGTCTGCCAGTGTGGGAGACGGTAAATCTGTCCCTGAGTCCTTTCTTAATTAATTTAAAAAAAGGTTTGGGCGATGTGATTGTAAAGTGTAATCGCACTCACTGCAAGTCAACTAGTCTCAATCAACAAATTGTCTCAATGGTCGAGTTGACCTGAGTCCAGTTGGCAAACGTTCGGGTTGTCGGAGCCCCTGGTGACAAGTTGGTTAAATATGAATTAGCCTATTAATTACCATGTTAGGCTCTCAACCACGTGTGCAGTGTCATGCGGCTCAGTCCATGTGAAGTCAACATGGTCGAAGGATCATCAGTGCTCTTGTTTTTTGGCCTCTTTTACCAATAATGCAGGGAGTTCAGGACCAGTATGGATGTGGCAGTAGAGATTTACAAGCTTGCACTGTCCAACTTGCAGCTTAATTAGATATTCAGCATTATCCAAAAAAATTCGCACGTGCAGAAATGCTTCAATATGAGCACAGTTTGATCAAATAAATGAAGAAACATGAAAAACCTTTTGTAGAAGTGCCAAGGATATTTCACATGGGCAGCTGAATTCAGTGCAGTAAACAGGATTGGGTGGTATTGGTTACACAGAATTGGAAAGGATGTCATAATACTTCTGATGACTGTTTTCAGCCCAAAAACTTTGAAACCCTAGGAGGGAATCCCTAATTATCAATACATTGGTTCCTATCATGGATCATCTGGCATCACGTAATGAGGGGCACTGTTCACTAATTTATGCGTAATTTATGTCTGTGAAATCTGACACTGATGTTTGATTATGCCTAAGGTAGAAGGATCAGAATTGTTTACTGACAAAACTACCAATTTATGCTTTCAGGTCAGTATGGCTATTGCCATAGCACAATTGAAACATGTCTTCGGTCTCAAAGGGGAGATCACAGGGAACATCAACTATGTGGATGAACAGACCATTGTTTACCCCTCCGGGGCCAACACCATTCTCTACAACATTGACCAGAAGTCACAGAAATTCATCCCAGGCTCTGACAAGACGCTGGGTACGACCTCCATGTGCGTCAGCCCCAACCGGCGCTATGTGGCCGTGGCCGAGAAGGGGGCGGAGAAAGCCACGGTCACCATCTACGACCTGCACTCGCTGAGGCGGCGGAAGGTGCTGAGCTCGGCAGACATCCAGTCCAACGAGATCGTCAGCATGGCTTTTTCCCCGGACTCCAAATACTTGATCGCCCAGGGCGGAAGGCCGGACTGGACGCTGGTGTACTGGACGTGGGAGAAATCCAAAGTCATGGCTGTCACCAAGACCACGAATGCAACAAATAATGATGTCTACCAGGTACCTCTGATCGCCTCTCATAATAATCAAAACTAATGTTACCGCTTAACATTACAGTCAAACCTTCATTAGAGAGAACTGTTATTGCAACATCCAACTTATAACAAGGAAAATGTTAGGCCCAAAGTCTCTGTGTAATATACTCTTTGATCATCAATACTGATACAAAGTCTATGTTCCGTTTGTACTGTCTCAACCATCTTGTTTGGTTGACTTTATATTCAAATATTCGTTGTAAAAATACTCTCTTCAGGTAAGTTCACGTGCAAAAATGTTTTCTTTCTTATTTATCCTAATGAGGTATTGCATGGCCAAAGTTTTGATAAACCTTCCTGTCTTATTATCTAGGTATCATTATATCCCCATTATATCTAGGTATCATTATATCCCCATTGTATCTAGGTATCATTATATCCCCATTATATCTAGGTATCATTCTATTCCCATTATATCTAGGTATCATTCTATCCCCATTATATCTAGGTATCATTATATCCCCATTATATCTAGGTATCATTAGATCCCCATTATATCTTGGTATCATTATATCCCCATTATATCTTGGTATCATTAGATCCCCATGATATCTAGGTATCATTAGATCCCCATGATATCTAGGTATCATTATATCCCCATTATATCTAGGTATCATTATATCCCCATTATATCTAGGTATCATTATATCCCCATTATATCTAGGTATCATTATATCCCCATTATATCTAGGTATTATTATATCCCCATTATATCTAGGTATCATTATATCCCCATTATATCTAGGTATCATTATATCCACATCATATCTAGGTATCATTATATCCCAATTATATCTAGGTATCATTATATCCCCATTATATCTAGGTATCATTGTATCCACATTATATCTAGGTATCATTATATTCCCATTATATCTTGGTATCATTCTATTCCCATATAAAGGTATCATTCAACCCTCAAGACAACACGCAGCTGTGCGTCGTGGGCAACGGCATTTTCAAGCTGTACCGTTACAGCGAAGGCAACCTGAAGCAGTTTGCCTTCCAGAAGATGGAGCCCCAGAACTACCTGTCCCACACCTGGGTGTCAGATGAGAGGGTCATCGTGGGCACAGACAATGCCAAGCTCCTGCTGTTTGAGGCCGGGGAGCTGAAGAATGAGCTGGCAGTTGTGGTCTCATCTCAGAGCAAAGACGCAGAGAGGTGAGCGCTAAGACCTAGTTTCCGTGAGCCCATTTTTTAAAACACCCCAAGCTGGGAGCTGCTGAGCAACTTTATGTGAGCCAGATAATTTGCCCAGCTGTGTTCAGAAATGGTCAAATTGGAAGGAATACGAGCCCAAGTGTCATGTGATGCATAGAGGGCAGCCTGAAAGTGACAATGGTTGAAAGGCACTCCAGTTTCATGTTGGGAATGCAATAGGATTCCCGCGATAGGGGAAATCCTGAAAAATTCTGGACAAAAAAGTTGCCTTCTTGCCCCCCACCCATGATCCACCCTTAATCACAGGCCTCCATGCCAATTGCACTGAGGACCAAATTGCTGATCCAAAAAACATCCCATTTGTTTGGATTCACAGGAGTGCCATGGGCAGCATTGCTGAGTCGGAGGTGCCCAGTTCTGGCCCACCCATGGTGGGGGCCATCGTTGCTTACTCCAAAGGCTTTGCCTGCTCAGGTGGCAAGGGCATCGTCCATCTGTACGAGAAGACCGAGGATAAAGATTTCTACAAGAAGACCAGGGAGATCAAGGTGTGTACTGCCTTTGCTGCTGGTAAAATTCGTGACAAATCATCACTTTTAGTCCAACATGTGCTTGGCTTTGTTAAATATACCAATAAAGTCATGTTGTTGGAAATGAAAAAAATGCCAAACCAATTGTGACTTATCATTCAATCAAAGTAGTAAGGAGAAACTGCGAAGTTGTTTTAGCGCAAGTGTACGTATTTCAGAGTTTGGAAATTCACATCCAACTCAGTTTCCTTCATTCAAGTGAAAGGTGCTATCCACAGCAAACCTAGACAGTTTCCCCTTTGAAGTTAATTTATTGTGTTCATATATTTCTGGGCCTTTATTTTTTTGAAATTGTAGATTCCACACGATGTCCTTGGTGGGGATCCATCCAGAGCCGAGGCCCATGAGATCAAGATGCTGACAGTCAGTCCTTCCGAGGAGACGCTGGTAGCCAGTACGACTACCAACCAGCTGTACTGCATGGCAATGTCCAGTGCTGACCTGGGCAAGGTGAGACATTAATCAGGGTGAATTTCTGTGTAAACCTTTTGAATGAACAGTTATGTACCCTTCACCGGTGACCAGTGTCATAATATGCACTTAATCGGTGCCCACTTGAAGATGCTACAACTCGTTCAAACTTAATGGTGTCAGCACACAATTTGTCAACTCGATGGGTACATGTACACAGTTTGTCAGCTAAAATCTTTGCTTCGTTTGAAAACTCTCTTTCTCTTGTTCACTTATTCATGGAAATCCAAGAAGGGCACTTTGTCCATGGTAAGGGTTTATGTGGTGTGAAGTATGTGTCCCCAGTTTTTAATTTAATGTGCACAAACTGCAGCATATTTAGGCAAGAGATCTTGAAACTTATGCTGAAGCTTGGATGCACAGATATGCCACAGTGTCCATAAACGACAAAAGTTAAAGTTTTGTTTCGTTCCAATTCCAAGAATATACATGTATGTTCACAAACATGATAATTATTAATGCCTGTGTGGATTAACACATGATAAAAATCAATATTTTTATGCCTTGAGATGGTTTGTTCTCTCACAGCAAGGGGACCTAGCGACCTTTGAACTCTTGGCACAACCTTTTCACTACAACATGATCACTGGTCTGGACGTGTGCTGTAGGAAACCGCTCATTGCCACATGCTCAATCGATCGAACAGTCCGCATCTGGAACTATGAGACAACGTAAGCGTCAAATTTGGCCATTATTTCTTTCCAAGGAAAGTTATTGATAGTTTTGGTAATGTAAATTCAATATTTTACCGTAAGTTTTGTTGAAACAAGATCTTCTCCACTTCCTCTCCAGGACCTTGGAGCTGCACAAAGAGTTCCAGGAGGAAGCTTACAGCATCGCTCTGCATCCCTCTGGTCTCTACGTCCTGGTGGGCTTCAGCGACAAGCTACGACTCATGAACCTACTCATTGATGACATACGCACGTTCAAGGAGTTTACCATCCGCGGCTGTCGGGAGGTAAATACTTGCGCGAAGGCCCCCCAAAAATAACCCAAGCATCCCCTTGGCCCCTTACTGTTGTTTTTTGCTCAATTACCAGAGATATGTCCGTTTCTATTTAAGTGCTCCCCTGTTTCTGCCATCTTTCTTCATTTTACCTTTCTTCAGAAAGGACATCACCTAGGTTTTGACGTTTTGGTTGTTTCTTGTGATCAGTAGTAGAACCCCATGCTTTCACTTGTTTTCATCCTTGCTTCCTGTAGTGTTCCTTCAGCAACGGAGGGCACGTGTTTGCTGCTGTTCACGGCAACGTCATACAGATCTACTCCTCAACCACCTTTGAGAACGTCAACAACTTGAAAGGTCACAATGGAAAGGTCAGTGGCTAACTGTACGGCTACATGGTACATAAGGAGACATACACAAAAAGCCACTGGGAGAATGTTTGATGAGGTAGCCTGGCTACCTTTAAGTAGTCTTTGCTGATT
This sequence comes from Acanthaster planci, assembly GCF_054643075.1. Taxonomy (NCBI): domain Eukaryota; kingdom Metazoa; phylum Echinodermata; class Asteroidea; order Valvatida; family Acanthasteridae; genus Acanthaster; species Acanthaster planci. Next base: position 14,323,419 of record NC_141788.1, read on the forward strand.
TTGGCTGTGTCCAAAAGTCCTGGCTGTGGCTGACGTTATCACATGTGTCTATGGAAAGTGGCTGCAACGCCAGCTTTTATAGCCACAGATGTTCATTACTTTGCTTGTAAACAGTCCTCTCAAGTTTTATCAGAAACAAGTGTCAATTGATGTTAATTTAGTGATTTTTTTATCTTTGTTTGATTAGGTTCGATCAGTGGTATGGAGTGCTGATGACAGTAAAATCATCTCTTGTGGAATGGATGGTGCAGTTTATGAGTGGAACGCCTACTCTGGCAAACGTGAGGGGGAGAGTGTCCTGAAGTCCTGCAGCTACACGTGCGTAACGTCCACCCCGGACGGCAAGACGACGTTTGCCGTCGGCTCAGATCGCACCCTCAAGGAAATCTCTGATTCTCAGGTATGTGTACACATCAACAAACTGTTTCCTGTCGGTGTTTGGCTATTTGGGGAAGCCTCTCCATTTTTGTAATTAAAAAAGGTACCGAGAAGTAAAAGTGATTTGTGGATTGTGCTTAAGGATGTGAACTTAGGTGCATTGGAAATGTGTCACCTCATGAGTCCATTGTGGATGGATATCCATGTGAGTCAACAATGTTTATCTCTGCAGGATTCTTACACCTTGTCTAGTTGCAGATTAAATCAAGGTCGGATTAGAGGTGTTTCAGTTTCCAGGAAATTGTAAAAGAAATTGAGGGAAAATCCTCAAAATGTGCATTTTAATGGGATTGGAGAAAAAGAATTGGAAAGGAGGGAGCTACAATTTGATTGAAAAAAGTTATAATAATGGAATATCCTATTGTTCATAAAATAGTTTGTCTCCGGAATTTTCTTTTTTAACTTGGGGATGTAGACTTGTGCAGCTATGTAGGCAGGCAGTCATTCCACAAAAACCTGTGTCAAGCCCAATATTTCCTATAATTTGTTATTCTTCCCAATTTCCTCAGATCCTGCGTGACGTTGACTCCCAGGACATCACACTCACCCAGGTTTCTATGTCCCACAGTGGCCGCATGCTGTTCGCCGGAACCAACAACGGCACCCTTCGATCCCTCAAGTTCCCCCTGACAGTGCCCGGTGAATGGCAGGAGCACATGGGCCATGCGTCAGGGGTTACCAAGGTACTGAAATTTTCTTGCTTGAAGTTATTTTCCAGGGCAGTGACTGTCTGTCGTGCGCATGCTTTGAATCGACTGATCATTAATAAACTGACACAAATATTAAAACAGAAGAACCTCACAATCAAGGTCATTCAGACTTTACAGGTCACCTTGTTAGAACAGGAATCTTGTACCTGTATTTTCAGAAATTAAAACAATGAAGAACAAAGGGACTGCAATCTAAACATTTCCTTGTTATCTAAGCAGGATGTTGTTTTAATAGTGTCTTAGTTAACGAGGTTTGACTGTATACTATACATTTGTTTTGAGCCCTGAAACTTTGTGCTCATCTGTCGAAGGACTTTCCGCTTTAAGAAAAATTCATGTCCCTTTTGAATGTTGGTAGTAGGTATAACTTTGACTGATCATTATAATTCGGCTTTACCCTTTCAAAATTCTAGATGTAAAAATTACACTGTCAACCTGTGAAATGAGTTGAGATGTGGGAAAACTCAAAACAATTAAAAGCCTGCAAATTTACATCCCACTGAAGTAAACACTTTTTCTCATGGTGTAGAAACAATTGTTTGCGTTTAAACTGGAGAAAATTGAAATTTTAGGGGCATTTTAGAGGTCTCTAAAAACAGTGGATAGATAATTGTGTCTTTTGTAAGAAACAGTTTCATTGAAATGTTTTTGTGGTGGGCTTGTAGATGCGGATCACCTACGACGACCAGTATCTGGTCACTGTGTCTGAGGATGCCACCCTCATGATCTGGAAGATCAGCGACAAGGAAGGGCGGGGCTTGAAGCGAGACAAGGAGGTGGGATACGCCGAGGAAATACTCATCACCAAGTCTGATTTGGAGGAAAAGGTGAGTAGCTGTCGTCGCTGCAAAAAAGGACGTTATTGATGATTCTCCAAAATGGAAACATTTGTACGGTTTTACGGTTAAGCATTCTCTGTTCATTGTGTTTATTTCCCTCTGGGAATAGTAGATGTTCCCATGAAGTTTTACAAGCCAATTTCATTCAGCACTGTGTGACTTAATAAGCAAAAGTCATGAACATTTTATCCAGTTGAGTAATAAATATTTCATCATCTTGATACCTCTAACCACCAACTTTAAAACAAAATCATTCAAAATGTTTGTCAGTTTCAAAGGTAATATTCCTGAATCCTCCAACTGTTTGAAAAGTTAGAACTGTTTGGTGTAATGTCTCTGAAGTTGACTACTGTCATTGACTAGTCATTAAAGTGGTTGTGGGTTCGAATCCTACCTGAGGGATTTTTTTTTCATTAATGGCGGACATTCCCTTGCTTTCTACCATGGCAGAACACTGTCATGGCGGAGCTGAAGCAGCGGGTGGAGGAGCTGAAGATGGAGAATGAATACCAGCTACGGCTGAAGGACATGAACTACAACGAGCGCATCAAGGAGCTGACAGAGAAGTTCATCCAGGAGATGGAGTCACTTAAGACCAAGAACCAGGTCCTCAAGACGGAAAAGGACAAGGAGGAGGCACGGCATGAGGAAGAGATGGCCGAACAGCTGGAGAAACAGAACAAGGAGCTGCAAGATCTCGGTGAGCCAGCTTACCCCATTACCCTCTGAAATCCCTCACGTTCAGAGGCAAGCATGGCAGCAAATTCCCCAACAGTACTTTCCAAGCCAGCTTTCGAATAAGTTCCTTGTTTTTCAGTTAAGCATACTCTACCCTAAGGTAAAATAAGAAGATTCCCTTCTCCAAAGAAAAAGGCTTTAAAACCTGCAACCTTGTTTCTAAATTTGAATATTTCCAAACTTTGTTATCTTTTCCAATAATTGAGAGAAAGGTTTGCTATTCACTGAAATTCAATCATCTTACCCCATTAAAAAACTTGATCTAGAGTCTTGCCTCTGTTTTGTACATGTAACCGAGTAATTTTTCCCTTCTTTCTTTCCTTTAGAATCGGCCAACAATCAGAAACTTATGATTGAGTACGAGAAGTACCAGGAGCTACAGTCCAAGAGCCAAAAGATGCAGGAGGACTATGAACGGCAGCTAGCCGAGACAGAAGAGTCCAAAGAACAGGCCCTGGAGGAGCTGACGGAGTACTATGAGACCAAGCTGCAGGAAAAGACAACACTGCTGGATCAGGTAGGATTAATGGAGCTGACTTGGAGGGGTAGCTTGACTGTAGGGTAGGGGTGAGTCTAGGGTGGCTGGGCTGGTAGGTGGTAGGGAAGTTGATTGATTGGGACCAGTTGCAGGAGAAGACTCGTCTGCTGGATCAGGTTTGGTACAGCTGTCTTAGGAGGGTAGGAACGTGACTGTAGGGTAGGTGTGAGTCTAGGGTGGCTGGGCTGGTAGGTGGTAGGGAAGTTGATTGATTGGGACCAGTTGCAGGAGAAGACTCGTCTGCTGGATCAGGTTTGGTACAGCTGTCTTAGGAGGGTAGGAACGTGACTGTAGGGTAGGGGTGAGTCTAGGGTGGCTGGGTAGATGGTTCAGGAGTGGTTGTTTGATTTAGTCTACTATGCAGAAGACTATGCAGCTGGCTAGAAGGGTTAGAGCTGGATAGCTGTAGAGTAGGGTTGAGTCAAGGGAGGCTGAGGATGGTTGACGATAGACTAAAGCTCCACAGTAGGAGGTTCAAACGTTTTTGTATTAGGAAACTGATATTGCGGTACGTATTTTCACCACACCCCAAATATGATACTGCTTGTTGACATCTTTAAAAATACAAAGGTGTTACGGATCTCCAATATTTTCATTTTAGGCCCACGATGAGTCCAGGCAGCAGATGCGAGAATATGAGGAGACCAAGAAACAGATCGAAGAAGATGCAGACCGGGAGATCCTGGACATCAAGAACAAGTACGAGAGACGATTGAGAGACGAGAAGGAGGCCAACATGAGACTGAAAGGAGAGACAGGAATCATGAGGAAGAAGGTGAGTCAATATTGGAGTTTCTGCTCGTTGACGTTTCACGAAGTTGCCGAAAAGAAATACTTGAAGCCCTAGAAATAGCTCTGTTGTAAAGCACATAGGTTTGCTAAAGAATGCGTTTAGCTCAGCAGATCTGTGAAATTGTGGCCAGGACCTGAGCCCATGGCAAGTTTAAGCATGGTCTGACGGTTGGTTTTTCTGAAGGCATACCTTTGTAATATGATTTGAAATCTAAAGCAATGATTGATGTACAAAGCGCATCAGTTTAGAATCATTAATTCACTTACAGTAATAGCAAGGCACGACAATAGGAATCTCCAGCCACATGCATGTGTAACACAGTAGCCTGGGAAATGGACTCCCTGTTAGCATGAGCTTTCTGCTTTACTATAGAGAGTTTGCATGGCTGCCATCTTGCAGGCCAGCTAGAGCTTTTGTTCCACAGGGTATGGACAAAGGAGCTAATTTCCCTGTAGAACAAAAGAACTGTCCTGCAAGAAGGCTACCACACAAACCTCTGTTAAGCAACTTTGCAAAGGTAGCCTTGCTTGAAGGCTGTTGTTAAGTAATTTCAAGGCAGTTGGTTAGGACAGTTCTCAAGCAGGTTCCAGCTTTGAACCAAACATTTATTTTTACATGTGTTAACCCCAAATGGAGAGTGTTTTCACATTTTCTTTCCCTGTCACTCGCAGTTCACCAGCCTACAAAAGGAGATTGAAGACCACAAAGATGAAATCAAGAAGCTTCAGAATGAACAGACCAAACTGCAAGGGGTCATCAAGTCGCTGGAGAAGGACATCTACGGATTGAAGAAAGAGATCCAGGAGCGAGATGAGACCATCCAAGATAAGGTGAGTCAGCTAGAGAAGGGGTGTTTCATTACTACCTGAATTTGTGATATCTAGGGGGTACTTGTCCTGTATCTCCCAAGTTATCTGAAACCTAGAAGGGCCTAGACATTTTGTCCAATATCACCTTAATGCATCTTTGTTTCCGGCGCTGAGCCTTCAGACATTTTTCCAGTGATGTCTTTCAGTCATTGTGACACCAATTTTGTAACAATCGGCCATGCTGTTCTCACCAAACACCCATTTTTCCATGACGGGTCAACCAAAGCTCTTTATTCTTTGCGTTGATGTTCTCAACGCACACAGTCTAGCATGCTGGAGGCCATGAACTTCAAATGACTTTCACAACAAAGCCAGATGTCGGGTGGAATTTAAACTTTACTAGTGGTTTCTACATAAAGTTTAAAAAATATCAGGCATATGTGGTAATGTGGCATGAAAAAAAAACAGAATTAGAAATATAACAACTGGTCCATACATTGGATATTGGCTCATGGTTTTCATAATTGCCCCTGTCCTTGTAGGAAAAGAGAATCTACGACCTGAAGAAGAAAAACCAGGAGCTGGAGAAGTTCAAGTTTGTCCTAGACTACAAGATCAAGGAACTGAAGAAACAGATTGAGCCTAGAGAGAATGACATCAAGGCCATGAAAGAACAGATTCAAGAGGTACAGAAATGGGGATTGGTACTGAGATCTGGGGAGGATGGGCTCTTACTGAAATGTTATAGAAGGCTGGTTCTCACAGCAGACATCACAGTGAAAGCGCAATAGTGGGCGTCATGAAATTTGCTTCACTTCGAGTTTGTTTGGTGTAAGCTTTCAATTTGTAATTAGCGCATGTATTGCAAACCACAGATGGAGAGTGAGCTGGAACGATTCCACAAGCAGAACACGCAGCTGGAGTTGAACATCACAGAGCTGAGGCAGAAGCTCAAAGCCACTGAGAAAGAGATGTACATGGAGAGACAAAAGGTAAGGAACTCAACAAGTTTTTCCAGAAGATGTGTATAAACCTGCCATTATTTTCTGTGCAAACACTATTGAAATAGTTCATGAGATCAAATAAGCATAGATTTTCACTTGGCTGCCATATGAAAATCTTGCAAATTAAAGACATCTCTTGTTTATACCAGGTGCGGGACACTGAAGCAATCTGCCGCCGTTTCAAGACTGATCTGCACAACTGCGTTGCATACATCCAAGAGCCAAAGAAGTTGAAGGAGAGCATCAAACAGTTGTATGCTAAACACGTTCAGGATGATACAGTAAGTCAACTTGATGTTGTGACCATATTCACTTCCAATCTCCTTATGCGCCGTCTTTCAAATTTGATTGGGACTCGGATCTGACCAGCTGGTTCCATCACTAGGGTTTACCACTCGCCAGGCTCTGCTAGTATCAGATCTATTCTCCATACAGATCCTCTGGGCTCAGCTGGGTCCAGCTTACATCCTCTGGGCTGCATGCAGATGCTCTTTGCTCAGCTGGTGTCCAGTCAGAGGCAATGGGCTCAGCTTGTCTCCATTCATTAAGCACTGGCCTCAGTTGGGTTCCACTCATACCCACTGGCCTCAGTTGGGTTCCACTCATACTCACTGGCCTCAGCTGGGTTCCACTCATACCCACTGGCCTCAGCTGGGTTCCACTCATACCCACTGGCCTCAGCTGGGTTCCACTCATACCCATTGGGCTCAGCTAGGTCGAACTCAGATCCGCTGAGCTCAGTAGTTTCCATTCATATTTGATGGGATCTGCTGGGCAGTGGAAACTAGACTCAGATAGGTTCCACTGCTCTCAGTTATAGGCTCCCTTAGGCTCAAGTGTAGCATTTCTGACCAACTCTTCTTATCCCATTCACTGATCCCCACAGATTGAATCTGCGAGTGTTGATGCCGACATACAGAGGGAGTACAGCAGACAGCGAAAGCATCTCGAGCAGAGCGTGGCATCGCTGCGCAAGAAACTTGCCAAAGACACTGAGATCCACCGAGCTGACAATGTCCGAATCATGCAGGTTAGTCACATGGAGTAAATTGAAGAAATAAGAACTGAAATCCAGTAGATTGCATGATAGGCTAGGTAGGATGCAAGAGAATAAAGTGACATATTATTTTCAAGTCGGCATACATGAAGCCCGAGCTCTGTAACATGCCACTCTTTTTACATAAAAATGTTGGAATGTTGTATAGGATGTAATAAATGAAGCCAAACAAAATCTAACCTGCTTCTGTGTCGAACTGAATAATTAATTTGACCGCAGCAATATTTAAGATGCACATTCACTTAATTTCCAACAGGAAAATGTTTCCCTGATCAAGGAAATCAACGACCTCCGGCGGGAGCTGAAGATCGCCCGCACCCAGGTCCACGACTTGGAGGCGGCCCTGGGCATCAACAAGAAGAACAAGAACCTGCCGCCGGAGCAACAGGCCGAGTCTGTGCTCTCCATGAATGGCAGCAATGGCATGCCAGGCGGTGGGATGTCCAGCCGAGAGGGTAAGAACGACGAGAACGTGCGCATCATCGACATGCAGCGCAGCGAAATCCGCAAGCTGCGCACGCAGCTCATGGAGGCGGAGCAGATAGCCGCGCAGAGGCCGCCCTCTGGTGGCCGGCTACCGCCAGTCCTGGCACAATAAAAGAACACTTGAGGAAAGTTTGGTTTTTGTAGTTTTCAAGACAACAGGATCACATCTTTTCTTCAATCAAAGCAAGAACGTACAGAGCAAGAATTTTCGAAAAAAGCCCGAGACAAGAGGGAGGCCATGGAGCTTTGGTTCTCAGTCTTTGTCCATTGCCTTTAGAGAGTTCTTTTTACTTGTTCCCCCAAAAAATGCCTTCCTCATACGTGTTCCTTGGCTAGGATTGCAGCAATGTACAAATTGTAAAAATCTTGTACATATTGTTTATGTCATTTGGATGGTTGATGTGGTTACCATACAAGTGCCTGTTTCACATTAACAAAAGAAGCTTTATGTTTTCTTGATCAGATAGAAATTTGTATTCATTGTCTTCCTCGGTTGTTAAGTTTCAGAGTATTTGCTTTTGTAGATCTGATTGCAAAAACTTGGTGCGATGCTTGGTGAACCGTCCATGTTAACTTTCTTTCTTCCAGGCATTGAAACAGTTCTGATTGCCTTAGAGTTGAGCCGTCCTCACTTGCATCTTCCATGCAATACTACATGCCTTATGATGAAGTTATTACTAGTTATGAATTGTAAAACTATTACAGGAAATTATACCAGGTTTTTTTTTTAATTCCACTTTCTTGATATGAAGACGATTTTGTTCCTGTTTTTAATGATTGTGTAAAATATGCAAGAATGTCAAATGTAAATAGTTATCCAATAAAGATATTCCGTCCTAACTGTTTGCATATATTAAATGGTCTCGTGATTCTTGCTTCCTTCAAATATGTCCTTCAATATTACCAAATTAGTGCACTTTTTCTAAACAAAGGAGCCAGTACGTTCCAGAAAAAACGTTAATACCAATGCACGTGAAAAAATAGGTCTTTATATTTTTTTAATGCAAATTTTCAATTCAGACGTACATTTTTCAGAAGTGGACGGAGTTTAGCTTTCAGTTTAAAATCTACAACAATTGCAAAAAAATGGAAATAGATTACAAAAGTGAGATAACGAATACTCAAATACAAGTAGCAGGTCACTACCATTCATGAGCATCACCAGGGTTTTTCCTGGAGGGGGTTTGGTGCGACAAATGCATTTGTCATGTGACAAATTAAACCTCGATGGGGTCAATTCCAGGTATTCTGAAGCACATTGGTTATTTTCATCCCCTTGCCTCTCCCCACCACCACCACCGCTCCGTCACACCAATGCATCCACTGTACATGAACTAAAGTAATGAACCAGGAACAAGACAATGCAGTCTGCAAAATTATCAACGCCAAATAATTGCAAGAATTCTGTGTGATAAATTCTAATTCTGAAATCACTCATCTGTCAAGATCCATTTCCATTAACAGTGCACAGTTGATTGTTTTCGAAAACCAAAATCATAAGCTGCAAAAATAAACGGTTAAAATCTGTTCTTAAATCAGGAATTCTCAAGCCTGTCATCCAAATTTACACAAATACTTCACACCGTTTGAAAGACGTTCAACTACATGTATAGAAAACTATATAGATTTGTGTTTATCAAATATCTACATATCTGTATTTCACTTATTTACAATTTAATCCCACACTTAACATCAGAACCTACTTTCTAGGTGTAAGAAAGACAAATCCAAACTAAGGCATGTTCACAGACATAAAGATATGACCGTAAAAAAAAGACACTGTAATGTATACTGCTTTTTCAGAGCTTGCCCAAAAATTTTCTGTGCAATTTCAGGTAAAAAGTGCAAGAGTTAAGTTCTCATTCCAAAATCAGCTGCCTCTCTGTTGAAATTACAACTAAACTGAAAGTTTTGGGGGTTTCCATAATTGGAATTAACGGTTCAAACTTACACAAAAACAGAACAGCAGAGGTATATATCCACACGCATACATGATACATACCAAAGTCAGATCCTGTCACTGCATGTAGTTTCTAATTATACTGTGAGACTTTACTGACTGCCTAGGCTCTATTTTAGGTGAAAAAAAAAACAGTCAGTACACTGGGTTTGCATACAAAAATGTTCAGGAAATAACACAATGAATGTTTCCTTTAGATGAACAGTCTGAATTTTCAAAATATACATGTATGTACTGCATTCAACATGGACGGAATTTTAAAATAAAGATGCCGATAAATATTATAAAAACAAGCATAGGCTTGAGTTTTCATTACAGGGAATTAATTCTTTATAAAGTACAACAAAGAAACTTCCAATAAAACCACCTAAGATTTTTTTGGGGCGTGACAGGACTATGTTGTATTTTTTTACTTCACACTTTGGCAGTTAATTCAAAACGTTACGCTGATTTGGATGATTTTCTTAAATAAGTTGAACTGACTGGTTAAAAAGGGCTGGATGGATTTATTCCTGCCACACAGTGATCTATACAGCGTCTTCTGCATCTTGCATGCTTTCCTCTGCGATATTCCGTTGTGGGGGCGTTTTGCTTCTTTGAGCAGTGCCCCGCTGTTTCCCACCACTGCTCATCTGAGACGGAATAGACCTCCTTGAGAACAATGAGTTACTCCGAGACTTGGAACTGGTGTGGGTTCGGCTGGATCCCCTAGTGCTATCAGGAAAAGGACACAGACTACTAAGTTCTTTTAAACGCCAATATGAGTGATTCACTTGCCAAGATGTAGAACACACTGCACACTCCACAAACCTGAGGTCTACAGCTCTGTCTGACCATGACCTTGCATGCTTTGGGTCAAGCATGGATTAAAAGGTCCGAGTGATGAATTTTTCAAAGACACACTTTGTGCGAAACCTCATACTCTTCTTCAATGTACAAAAACTATTTGCCATCTTTCTTTTTTGTTTAAAAACACATTTAAAATAGTCAATGCCTCTCTGGACAACTGAGGGCCCTCTTGCTGTGATGTCACTCGCGGAAGACACTTTTCACTTCTTAGGTTTTTCTGTTCAAAGTATGGACCCATAATGTGCTCATAGAAAGCAATTCCCCAAGAGAGGCTTGCTCATAGGCTTATCGCCATGTACTTAATTTACCAAACAATGAAGACCAAAAAATGTGCACCCACAAAAAAATTCTAGCAGGTTTGTAGACATATCAATGAAACAATGGGGTTCCCTCCCTGGAATGACATCACAGTTTTGCTCATGAATATGAACATTTTCATAAGCCTAAAAAAAAAAGGCTCTGAAACACCTTAAGAAGTAGCAAAACAAATGTTAATCGAAACAAAAGGGTACATCTTGAAGGGTTGTTGGAAGAACGCTGCATTGCATTGACTTAAGACCAATACATCTACCCAAATTGTTCTTAAGATTTCAAGTCAAAGGTGAAGTAATGCAAGTGTCATTGTGGGAGATGGGGAAATGATTAAAGTGTGTGGTAAAGACCGTTGCAACAAACTTGTTGAAAACGTTGTGTATGGGTGCATCCACGGTGCAGGCAATTTTTTTCCAGTCTTTATAAAGTTCATGTACGAATTCACGGACAGGCCTTTAAGATTAAGTACAGAAAACAAAGGGAGTGCGTGGAAGACAAACATTCAGAATTGTTCTTTCTTGGAAGCAAAACGTGACTGTGTGCATTTGTGTGTTTGAGAGTGATGGTGATTGTAGGTTCTGAAACCACTTCAATTCCAACATTCTGCACCCAAAGAGCAAGACAAATCCAATGTTTCTGTGGGAAAAGAGGCCTCAAAAGGACATCACAGTGCACCATTTTTTTTACCTTCCTGAGACTACAAATTTCTTTCACAACAAGGCAAATTCCTGTTTTGACTTCAAATTCATGTATTTTCAAAACATGCTGGCAAAATTCTTAATATCGAAGCGAAAATAGATGAGCGAATGCACTTTGCGATGCCACAAAAGAAATCAACGAAGTCTTGAAGGACATTTTTGGTGTTGTAGAGATAAATAACAAAGTTCCTTTTGGGTCACCTCAGAAGAGTGCTTAACTGTGTACCCAGAGTGCTTATGACATTCATCCCCAAAAGTTCTGTTGACATTTCTGGATGCTGAAGAGCAAATTACCTTTCAAAAATCTCATTTTACCGTTGATACACGTGTCTGCTCACAGACCTGGAAGAACTTTACATTTGAAAAACACAAAATTGTTTTTTATTTGCAGGTTCTAATGATGACATAATAAACCATCTGACTCGTACCTAATTCTTTGATCCCAGTCTACTCCTGGAAATGTTCCTCAGTAGTGACACATATGAGTTACAAATGCACAAGATCTTTGCTCTTTAAGGTATGCAAGTACCACAGTACCAAACTCTTCTTGGTCTAGCAATCAGCTGATACCATTTTAAAAAAGTCTGTAAGCATTTTTCAGAATGCTGTATGACAGTTCAGCCATTCCTATTAGTTGAGAGCCCGTCATGTGGCCAGTTTTAAACAGTTGATAAAGTACTGGCTGGCTGTGCAACACTTCAAGCAGTATGAGCCATGTGCAGCATATCTCCATATAAGGAGATTGTATATGACTGCTTGGGTGAGGAACATACCATAACATGGCTAGAGGGGTGTTTCTGAGTTTCTGATTCATAAGGTATTTCTGCATGGGAATAAATACGTTCTTATCTGGTTTCATGTCTTTGTTCCATGTCTGGTCTTAAACTGTCGTTTCAGATAGGCTCAGGAGAATGGGCACAGACAGCGCCCTCACCTGCAGCTTGGGCATGGACATTACTTTCTTCCATTCTCCAAACACAGATTTACTCCTTTATTACTTCAATGCTTCCATATCTTGGAGAAAATCCTATTTCAACTGGGAAAGCGCTTTACCTGGAAATGCTTCCTGGCCTGCTGGGAATGCCTGCCATCATGTCAGACAAGTCATCAGCATCACGATCATTGATTGAAGACACCAAGTCACTCTGAAATGATAAATCAATTTCACCAATAGATACGTCAACCCACACGACCAAGAATCAGTCAATACAACGTATATTTTAAATTCTTCCAACGCTGTGCATCACCGCAGCACTTCCAACACCAGATGAATGAGTAACTTCAGCAAATGCTAACTCAGAAAAGTCCGAAAACCAATCAATATATAGCACAGACGCAGCTTGGAAATGGTCCGATTGCTCACACACTGAACCTTTATGAAGCAAAGATTGGAAAACTGAATTGAGACTTCATTATAAAAAGGAGTACGTCTTAAAACACACAGGCAAGGAAGCTTAGGCATTGCATTCCATTTTAAACAACAGGGATGACACTGTGAGTGTTTCTCATTCAAATAACTTAGGAAACCACAGAAGTGATACCAAAAGAACATCATACATGCGTAAATACAATTTCCAGCATTTAGAGTTTTCGAGATGATCCCTCACCTCAGCTCGTGAGGGGATTCCTCGCATCCATTCCACCTCACTGTCCCCATCAGCATCTGCGTCTACATCCTCATCCTCGCTCATCTCCTCCAGGATGGGTCGTCTCATCATCCTAGCCTTGTACTGTTGCTGCTGCTTGAGACGAAGGGTGCTCGGATCCAAGTCATGGAGAGAATCGTACATGTCTTCGTAAAATCCGTCATCACCTGCATTATAAACACAAAAACAGAGTCACTATCTGGTATTTAGGATTATCATAACTTTTGTGAGTATCCGATTTTGATATTGGAAGTTATTCCTTTTCACAGACACACAAATAAAACTGTACGCTCAGAGTTGTCCCAGGGCTTGTGAAAAAATAGGCAAGATTACTTGGACTGGACTCGAACCCACGACCTTCCGTTTACTAGTACAGATGTCAATGAACCTGACCACCAAGTTTGCTGGGGTCGGCTGGCCAGAGAGTGAAGTTGATTTGATTTTAAGCATCTAAGGTTTTAAACACTTGTTGAAAGGTTCTGTCTGATTGAAACTGCCCGCTAGGCAACATCTCACCTTCCACACCTCTCTGCTGCAAGACCACAGATTCCCTGGGGTTATATAACCTCTGCACAGTCTCTGTCTGGTCCACTGGACGGGGCTTGTTCATTTTTCCATTCGCGAAAACACCTGCAGGTGGTAAATTGCAAGGTAAACAACTCGTCAATGTTTCTGTAGTAAAGCCAAATATCTGTTCCATGATTAATTCCCAATATGAGAAAACTTACAATTTGTAGATCTTTTGGTCCAAAAAAATCTGATTTTATAAAGCCTCCACCATCCTAAAAGTCAGCATTTTCAATCTACGTTTACCTGAAAAAGATTGACTCACAATTTCACAATTCATCTGTTTACATTGGCAGTACCACCCTTGCTTTGTTCTGAGTCCATCATTCTGTTTTGTTAAGACAAGTTATAATAAATTTTATTCTTACCTAAGGTGAACATCTTTAGAAGCATTCTCCTTTTCATGGGGGTCATAAGGATGAAGTCATATTCCCTCTGTGCCAGTCGCTTCTTGAAAGCCGGCATCAATTTCATGAACTCGTGAGCGGTCTCACGAATGGAGGACTTGACCGACTCAGAGAAGAGAGACACTGGAGAAAGGTGGGTGTGGGCTTCTATCAGCTCATCCAGAAGATCCCATAAGGTGTCGTGGATGGGGTCGTGGAGGTACTCCGCTTCTCGGCAGTAGGCATTGATGATCTGGATCTGACGGGATAGCTCGTGGACAGGACTGAAGAGTGGGCAGGTGGACAGAGCATGCTCCAAGACAATGCGGCCCTTCAAGAGGGCTCTCATGTACTTTTGGGTCTCACCGCTCAACTTGTTCACCTCCCGGCTGGTCATTTCCGGCCAGAGCGGCACCCCTCGGCACAGGAGGCCGTAGTAGCGCAGCAAGACATACACAAACCAGACAACGGTAAACACCGCCCAAAAAGCCCCGACGGCCAGCAGCTCTGAGAAAAGATACTCAGCCTGGAAGAACACAGAGTTGGTGTCAAAGAGGTTCTGCATCAGGCCCATGATGGCCAGGATGAGCATGCAGAGGAAGTTGATCATGATGTAGACATTGAAGGAAGTGATGCGGAATGGACGTCGGATGAGGATGACCAAGAATAGGGGACAAATAGCCACCAGGAAAACTATCATCTGCCACATGGGTAACCAGAGGAGGGCTGCATAGGATGCCAAGAGAACCAGCTTGAATAAGAACATGACCGGCCGGTAGTAGGCCCAGACCAGACGGAAGGAGGAGAAGAGGTGGTATAGCTTGATGGCCCAGATGAAATCCAGACCGTGGGAAAATTCGGTCTCTTTGAGTTGCAGAAACCCTTCATGGCGCTCTGACCGGTTGCTGAATATTTGGGTACGGATCTTCATGATCATCCAAATGGGCAGTATGATGAAAAGTCCCACATAGATTGCCAGCGAGGGAACGACGTAGGCCAGGTGCTCGCCACCTGCACATGGTGTTGCATTGTGGACATCCATGTTGTCGTCTGCATTGCAGTGGAAAAGCTTTGCCATCATTACGCCGATTGGCATAGCCAGGACCTGGCACAGGATGATGTATGCCCTCTGGAGCCTGGCGACCTGCAACAGCAGGTTGTAACGCTTCTGGTAGTTCATTGCAATGTACAGGATGATATATAGAGTGATCGCCACAAAGATGAAGATGGCCCAGCCCAGCGTATACCAGCGGTAGTCGAAACCAATAAGGGCGCTGTCGATAAAATTATTCCTGGCTGAGTTGTAGACTTCGGGGTCATTCATCTTCATGAACTCCCACACGTCAAGGTTAGCGAGGAACAGGAACCGAGTTGGGTAGAGCCAGTTGAAGGGCCAGGGCCACCGCAATGAGATGGCTGCCAAGAGTGCGTAGAACTGGAGGAAATCAAGGACCAGGAAGAGTGCATCATGGAGCACAAGCATTGTCTGACGTTTCTGCCGACGGGAAAATGTGGCCATGTATTCGGCCTCCAGGTCGTCGTCGTAATAGCCCTCCTCCTCCATCATGATGTCTGCTTCGGTCACACCCACGTTGACTCGACGCGCCCTCTGTTTCTGACGGAGCTGAGTGAAGGATTGTCTGGTTCCAGACCCCCTTTGGAGGGGCAACAGGGGATAATCATCATCCCCCTCTTCCATCTGCAACAGATTCTCAGCTGACATGATTGCTGTAACATTCCTTCCTCACATTATGACAAAAACATCTTTCAGGGCCTGAGTCTGCAGATACAAGCAAAATTCAATCACGTCATTGTGCAAATTAAATACTTGCAGTAAGTTTGCACATGTTGGAATCAAATTTTTCCTGGAACAGAAATACTGCCATTTTATTTTAAGTGACATAAGCCTACCATAACGTAGATATAGTCTAGGCCCTACCCCCAGAACTGTGGGGTCCGACATCTGCCCCACTCCCACGAACAAAACATTTCTCAAAGAATTCGCGGGAGCGGGGTGGACCCCACAGTTCTGGGGGTAGACAATTTTTTTTCAATTAATAGTAGATATGGTCATGATGGTGTAAAGAAAGGAAACATGATCATAACCTGCAAATAAAAAATACCACAACCTCGCCAGCAGCTAAAACTTCCGAAAGTTCTAACGTTAGACCTGGTACTAGCCCCACTACTGTGGCACGGACTCTCACTCCCGCTCCATCCTTAGGGAGCGGGATGGAGGGGGAAGTCCGTGCCACAAGTTACCTAGTCTGCTAGTACCAGTGCCACAGTACCAGTTTTTAATACCATGTACATGTACATGTGTATAAACAAACTTTATAGTACATGTAACACGCTTGTAAAATTTTACTTACAACCATGATAACTCTTGATTTATAAACAATAAGCCACAACATGTACTATGCACCCATTCCCAGACTTTACTGCGACTTACGAGTGGGACCTTTCGTCACTCACCCTTATGGTGGACAATCAATTATGCAAATTTCACGAGCATCAATGGCATTGTCATGTTGACCAATGGGCGTCATCCATCACCATGGACACTTGACCTGCCAAAGCAATGTTAAATTACTTGAATTTAAAAAATTATAGATTTGCATATTAATAGTCGTTCTTTTTTATAATTATTTATATAAATGAAAAATATCTACACGGTTTATTTATTTTATTAATGAAAAATGAAGAACTCTGTACAGGTTGGGGAGCAATAATGTAGCACGAGGATAAAATACGAATCAGACGGCTATTTTATATACGTAAGAATAGGTAACGTAGCTTGATATCTGTCAAATAGTTCACAACTACCAGCAAAACATTCAAGATGGCGGAAATTCTGGGCGAGACCATCCTTCAACGTTTAGAAAAAGATGGACAGATTTCGACGGATGCTTTGGCTAAATCACTACAAAAAGACCATCAGCAAATTGTCGGAGCTGTGAAAAGCTTGCAGTCGCTAGGAAATGTAATTTTAATTCGTTAATCGGTATAAGGCTAGCTCTGTCTTTCTTATAGGCACACGTGCGCTTGCATTGAATGTGTATGGATTGCGTCAGCTAGTGAGCTACGCATAATCTCTTAGCACTGCTGGTGTGTCAATTTAATTAATGCATGGGATTGTATAGGGCGGCGCGGCGCATGACAGGGATAGCCATTATCCAGTCCTGTCTCTTGTGACTGCGGCTTCGAATTTTGATCAAAAGAGGCAGTGGTAAAAGCCGTGTACAAGCTTGTGCATGCCGTAGTCTCATGTCACATAAGCCTTATTGCATGTATTGTGATACCACATAAATGATTTTGCTCAATGGTAGAAAGGCATTATGGGAAGGAAAAAGAGCAAACATGGCCCCTTTTTCCTTCCCACAGTGCCTTTCTACCAATGTGCAAAATTACCCATGCGTTATCAGCAGTAAGGCTTATGTGAGTCTACAGCATGCAAATTACCACACAAACTTGTGTGTTCATTCGAAGGGAGCTTGTAATGAGTGGTGTGTGGACGTGTATGACAAAGTCACTTACATTACAAACCGGATGGGGAAATGCACACAAATAAAGGCTGGGCCTGTGTTCCAGCAAGCCCCATGATAATGCTGGACGTGTGGAGTCATCCATGCAATGTCACTAATATGTCAGGGCTCAAAATTGGGCCAATCATCACGGGAGCAAGTAGTTGCTCCCTAGACAGTTGAACTTGTGACTTTACGGGAGCAATTTTATTCCATTTATTCAAAGTCCTGTCAACCAAGGCCAAGGGATTAACCACTTCCTGCCGGGCGACCCTTTTTCGAGTACATACGCTTTATATACCGAGCCGGGGAGCCCAGAACTGGGACAAAAGAGTTGGGCCTTGTAACAAAAGACCGTGCTCAGCACAAAAGACTGAGCTGCTGGGCATTACCAACATTTTTTCGCTCTCAATAGTGGAGAAAATCCAGCCTTGTTTTGAAACAGTATACCACCGGGGACAAAAGCTCTCCACCACCGCAGCAATAAGCCACAAAGTACCGCTGCATGCTAATCTGGCCCCTATTGAAAAGAGGTCTGCAGTGCACTGTGCCCGTTTCAGGAACAATAGAATCTTACGTAACACTGCACAAACTGGGCTCTTTTTCCAAGGCTGCAGGCCTGGCTGAAATATTCAGGAGTCAATGAATTTTACCTGTCAGCTTTAGAATAGTGCCCAAAGAGTCCTTCATTTTGGTATAAACGGCTATTAAATGAATTGATGAATTTTTGAAGAACTTTGAAAACGTACAAATTACTAGTTGTAGTAAAATGTAGTATTCAGCCCTGTCGCTTGTAAGAGGACATGACCTTATTGTTCTGTAAAGCCAAAAGATATAATAGATAAGACAATGTACCATACAGTGCTTTGGCATGATGAATGCATGGCTTTATTGTTCTCTATACAAGTAACAATGGAGGGTGCCCGAGCCAGAAGTAGTAATTTGTAGCGCTAGGTCCTTCAGGCTCAGACTATTACTAAATATTTTGTAGTACTGAGCAGCGTAAGCCAAACAATATGCTTGGCGGTGAGGGTTAAAATCCAGTGAAATGGAACTCTTTCCTTGTAAACTGAAGAATCACTGTGGAGGAATATATTTTCTTTCTGTTCTTTTAACTGATATAACTTTTTTCATCCAAAGAGAATTATGGAATATTTATGTCTTAACTTTCATCAATACATTTCATTTCCTCCTCCAAACAGAAACGTTAGTTTTGTTACAAGTGTCCATCTTTACACCTGTGCTTGTAAGAATTTTCTTCCATCTGTTTTTGTGGTTAAGGTGTCCTACACCCAACAAGTGTAGCTTTTTCTAGGTCCCATCTGCTTCAGCACTTCTTACTCGCTTTGAATCTTCACCCTATCTCAACTGCTGTGCCTGTACCAGGGGCACACTTGCAATAGCATTCATGAAGGCTTTTAAAATCTCTTGTAATTATGCATGGATGGACAACAAATGAAAGTGTACTTCACTAGTTTAAAGGTATTCCTTGTTTTGTGTGTCTGTTACAGGTGATTGAAACGAAGCAACAAACCAGTAAATACTGGGAGTTGACTCTCGAAGGGAAGGCCATCATCAGATCAGGGAGCCATGAGGCCTTGGTGTTCCAGGCAGTACCACAAGAGGGCGGTATACCACAGGCTGAACTCATGGTAATGACTTGCAGCTAAAACACATTCATTCGCAGCCAAGAATGTGTGTTGCAGACTGTTTTCAGTAACCTCTATGCAGCTTGTACACTAGCTCAATGGTGTCTGGTATCCAACTTATTGTATATAAGACGATTGAAAATTATTCTATTACGTCAATTTAACCCTACATGGCCCATCCCCTTTAAACACTACCCTGGTGTAACACTGTGAACGATAAGTCTTGTGCTATAATGCAAATTTTCACTAATCACTACCCAAAGCACCATTTCCCCACTAAATAATACCAGATTCTAGGCCCTGCACTTCTCTATTTTAAATTTTCCTCAATATTGTACTTGCATTACATGTATGTGACAACGTCAAAATTTATGCAGACGTTAGTAATATGCAATCCATGAGCTTTCCTTCTCTAGTGTAATGCGAGTTCATGAATGTACAACTTCCAACAAGCACCACCAACTCCATTACAGAATGCGGCAGAAGTCCTGCATTGTATTCATTTCGCCTGACATGTGCATATATGATGACATCACCACAAAACACAAGTACTCCTGCAGTCAATGTCAAGTGGCAATTGCAGAGGTCCTGTCAACGTTTCCATTAGATTTCATTCGCTGTTTCTTTGTTCTCTTTCTAGAAAACTGTTGCAAATGCAAAGATTGGTTTCAGCAAAGCCATGTCGGCAGGATGGTTAGAGATCAACAAAGCAGCTGAAGGAGGCCCTCGAGTTATGAGAAAGGTCAGGGGTCGTGCTGCACTTGAAAAGGATTTTTGTACATGCTCGCTATGTAATGATTCATAAATTTGTTGGGTTAAGTTGGCACCCAAGTTTTCTGACTTCGAAATTGTTTGCTACATCACAGGTGTCCAGCATTGTTGATAAGGTCAGAGGTCAGCTCGAGAAAGTCCTCGCTGGGGAGATTGGCTCCCTAACGGACAAGGAGAAAGGAGAGCTGAAGAAAAGAAAACTCATCCAAGAAGTGTGAGTCTTTCTACCCTCAGTGCCACTGCGCACAAATGTAGGGACAGTTTAATAGAGAATTACTGGAGCGAAGGAAACGGAAAAAAACAATTCCAAAAACATCTCAGAAATATTATTTGGAATCCTGTCAGTCTGCACCTGTTCTGTCCGAGCTGAGTGATAAACGTTTTGGACAAAACAGACTCTTCAAGAACGCTAAGTCTGCAAGAAGATTCCCTTCTGGTCCCGTACGTAATGCCATGGTTTCTTCAATTACACCGTCATCACAAAGATTAGTAATACAAAAAGTCTTGTTGGCACTCTCAATCCAGATGCCCAAGAGCAGAATGAAAATCTTGGAAATCTATGTATGTGTTTGAGGGTAAAACGTTGGTTACATGCAGGACATGGCAAGCAGGAAATAGGGGACTTGCTCAGAAACAAATTTTAAATTGTGGTTTTTATGCAATCGACTACATGTATGAAGAAAACAAGTTCTATACGATGCATATTTGTTTTAGTTTTCTAAAAGAACTTCCTTTATAAACATATTGCATTATTTCATCGCTGTTACAAGCAGTTTTGAGAACAGAGTATTGGAATGTTTTCCAAATTTGATGTTCCTGAAATCCAGAGGTAATCAAAGTCAGTCGTTGTCCTTTGAAATATTTTAGGGTTTTGTAGACATTGCCAATAGATGCAAGGTCTTTAACCAGAGCAGGTCAAAATGTTAGTAACTTTGCAGAAACATACAATTTGTCTTTTCTACTCCATTTGATGTAAGAGTGTTTTTTTTTTCAGGACACTGAATACCTTCTTGGTCATGAAAGGCTCTGAGTTCAGTACATCTGTCAGCAAGCCTGAAACAGACCTAACACCAGAGATGCTTGCCAGGTAAGAGGGAGTGTGATTACTGCAAATTGGAGAATGCCACCCAAATCTCATGTTTTATCAATCAGGAACACCAAACTATAAAATAGAATGAAAGTATTTTCGTTGCATTTTGTTGGAAAGTGGATTAGGAAACACTTCTGTCTGCTCACATGGCAGTTTGTAGTACAGGCAGCTGTCGGGAACCAGTGAAGCCTTCAAACTTTGTTGGAGGTCCCCGGATATTGATGTGGACTTGTCTTTATGACGACAGACAAGTTCTTGTTTTTAGGCCTCTGGACACTTACAAATTGTTTTGTTCATAGATTTGAATTTTCTTTTTTTGGGGGGGGGTAATCTCTAATGTGTATGTTGCAGTGGTTCTTGGAAGGATCACAAGTTTAAGGAGTACAACTTTGATGCGCTTGGGGTCATGCCAGCCTGCGGTCACCTGCACCCCTTGCTCAAAGTTAGGGCTCAGTTCCGACAGATCTTCCTGGAGATGGGGTAAGCACTGGTTGCTTAGGGCCTACCATTTCGATATGAGAACTTGGTTCAATGGTGTTCAAGGCATTAAAAGTAGAAATGTGTCTGCCCAGCTCAAATGCACTTGTGCACCCCCTTTTCGGCCTCAGCTTGTGTCATTATGTGGTGAAAGGGCTCTTGCTATCCAAATCATTTGTGGATTAATGCACCATGGCGATGTTTACAAACAGGCACAAATAGTGTAAAGAATTTATAAGATATGTGTAAAGATGGCCCGTGGAATGTTGATTAACAGTGTGGTCGTTCCTTCCCCAATGCAAGTTACCATCAGTGTAAGCTACTGCATAAGGCCTGAGCTGTTTGAATAATTGAATAGTCAATCTTCATTATGTTTGAATATTCAAATCTCACAAGATATACCTTTTTTTTTGTGGGGGTCTATCTCTGAGTTCCAGAGCAGGGGCGGTCCCCTTGTTAAAGGAGGATGCTGGGGGGTCCAACATACAGTGTATGTTTGGCTTAATTGATGATTTAT
Source organism: Acanthaster planci (assembly GCF_054643075.1). NCBI lineage: Eukaryota > Metazoa > Echinodermata > Asteroidea > Valvatida > Acanthasteridae > Acanthaster > Acanthaster planci. The sequence goes on from NC_141788.1 coordinate 14,345,277, forward strand.
TGCTTTAGTGTCAGCGAGATCACACACCAAAAGAGTGTGGAAATGTTGGACAGAAAAATAATCATTTGGCCTTATTGTTAGACGTATACTTTAGGTGCATTTAAATAGTTGTAAGACTTTGATTTGTGATTTTACAGAGCAATTTTATAATCAAATAATTGAATTTTTCCAACTTTATTTTATTGGGATTTACTTTCAATTATTTGATATAGAAAATATTTGAATATTAATGATTGACTAATCAATATTCAATTATTCAAATATTCAGCACAGCCGTGTGCTGTATGTGATGTAACATCTTCATTTTTTTAAAACTTGTATTGACAGCTTCACTGAAATGCCAACCAACAACTTCATAGAGAGTTCCTTCTGGAATTTTGACGCCCTGTTCCAGCCCCAGCAGCACCCTGCCAGGGACATCCAAGACACTTTCTTCATCAAAGGTGGCCCCCCCCCTTGCTGTTCAAATTTTGTACAGTAGTGAGCTTTTTCGCGTAGTCTGTGAGCTTCGATGTACTTTTTAGTTTGTGACACAAAGTGTCAGATAAATTGTGGTTTTTAAACTTACAAGTTTAAATGCTCTTTTATTTTGTCGGAGTACAAATTAATCTCAGCTCCTGGTTTTTGTTTGTTGCAGATCCCCAATACGCACATGAATTTCCTATGGATTACTTAGAAAGGGTCAAAACGGTTCACTCTGTTGGTGGCTATGGGTCACAAGGGTGAGTATCTACTCATGGTGATATCCATGGTGATAGGTGACAGGTAGTCTGTTATCAGTCACCAGTCAGTCACGCGTATAGTGGGATTTACTGTGACAAACGAATGGCTTTTGTAACTTGTTGTTACTTGTTGTAACTTTGTTGACTTGGATGACTTGTGATGTGATGTATAAGAGCTCTGTCTGAAGTGTGATAGTTCCCTCTACATTGGTCCATTCACACTTTGATCCCCCAGTAGTCAGGAGTTCTTGTAGGGTCCAGTGAAAAACGTCACCCCACAAAGTGTTCACTGCCTGTATGGTCAGCAAGACTGATCAGCAGTGGTATGCATGTACAATATCAACAGGTACAAGACAAACTGGAAGATCGAGGAAGCCAAGAAGAACATCTTGAGGACACATACGACAGCCGTCAGTACCAGAATGTTATACCAGTTGGCCCAGGAGGTACGTTAATCTAGTTCAGTACAGCTGGCGATGCGGAGTGCACTCAACGGTCACCACAACTAGTCAGCAAACATTCATTTCCAAAACTTCCTTCGTTCCATTGGCGCGTGCAAGGTCCTTATGGACAGTGTAACTGTCTGACTAGCTTCAGACAGTGTTTATATGAACTCGCTCTTGTTTGTATTCGTTTGCAACTCAGCAGAAAAAGGAATTGCAGCACTGTCTGACTCAGTGACATAATCATACATTTTCTTGCTTGAAGACCACCATTTCTGTAAATCATAAACTACGATGCTTTCTATCGTGGGCGTGAAGAATGGTTGGAAAGGGGACAAAATGGAATAGAGACAGGAGGAATGACTGCTTTTGTTGGCAATCAGCTCTTGGCATGGAATCGCCATTTGGAATAATTATTGAGGCAACACAGGCAATACCAGGCCTGCCAGTTTAACCTCTCTCTCATGTTAAAAGCAAAAGAGTAATTCTCACATTTGGCGTGCTTTTCAGGAAAAGTTCCGGCCGGTGAAGTACTTCTCCATCGACCGAGTGTTCCGCAATGAGACACTGGACGCCACGCATCTGGCCGAATTCCATCAAATAGAGGGTGTCATTGCCGACTACAATTTGACCCTGGCTGACCTCATTGGAGTCTTGCACGCATTCTTCAAAAAGCTTGGTGAGTTTTAGTGGACCAATGGTGAGTTAATACAAACCAGTTCTGGAACTTTGCCTAGGGAATTAAATATGTGCTTGACCGGTCTTGCAGCTGGGCATTAGTCGTGTCCATTCTCCTGAGCTGGTCTTAAGACCAGCCAAGCATATATTTATTCCCTTTCATAAATACATTTTTTAATCAGAGTCAAAAAAAGTCAGTATATGATGGATTTCCGACGCTTTGTTCTAGGATTTTACTTTCATTTTTCCGAACACCCCCATCCATTTTATGGTATATTCCTTGTGCAAATTGTCCAGATGAATCTCCATATATGGACTTGGCGCGCGCGTGGCACGTTCTACATGTGCGTCGCATGCAGACTCTTGACCGATAGGGATGTATTGAACTGTCTTGTATCCAGGTGCCAGAGTGTTTTTTTACGACGTGGCATTATCGCATCTCAGCGGCATTATCAAATGTCAATACACGGTCAAGTTGCATAGGGAGACTGAGGTATTTGTGAATTCATTTTAATGTGAGAGTGGACCCTTGCCCCACAAGACACCACATGTCACAACACTCTGCCTATCATTTGCCATTTACACCCCAAATCACATCACTGTGAAGCCAGAAACCTTGATGCCACTTTACACTACAAGTTATATTAAGTCCACATGAAACATTATCATAGGATCAGTAGGGTGCAGGGTATGGTGGTGGCAGAACTGTTAAAATGATACCTCAGTGGTTGTGATATAAATGATTTCACCAAGTTGTCAACATCAGATAGCATGGTTGATTTAGCCAAAACAGATATGAAAATGAGATGATTTGTGTTCAAATTTGCCTCTAAGTGAAAGCAGTTTATATGAGATATAAACCACTAACAGCTAAGGCGTGCGTCTTGTCCATCAGGAATTGAGAAGTTGCGTTTCAAGCCAGCCTACAATCCTTACACCGAGCCCAGCATGGAGGTGTTCAGCTACCACGAGGGTCTGAAGAAGTGGGTGGAGGTAGGCAACTCGGGCGTATTCCGGCCCGAGATGCTGCTGCCCATGGGTCTGCCCGAGGATGTGGTGGTCATCGCCTGGGGCCTCTCCCTAGAAAGGTGAGCAGTACATCTCAATTTTCAACCAAAACGATATCTCATTGGGAATGAGCGAGTAGCTGTCATTTCATGTGAATTTCCATTTCATTTTTGACGTCAACTTCACCACAAGGGAATCAGATTGGTTTTTTGCATGAAGTGCTACCATTTTGTCAGGACAAATAAGGACAATGGTGGGAGAGCATATGAAGTCTGACTATACTTTCACCCTCTGGTACCCGAAGGTCAAAGGTCAAGGTGTCAAAGCTAAAAAAATGTTCGGCTATTAAAAGTATGTGTATTATTTCAGTTGTGTTTGTTTCTTTTCTAATGCCAGTGTACATGGTACTCTTGCACTTCAAAATTATCTCTTTCGGTGCTCAATGTTAATTCAACCTTGTAAATTTGAATGCTACGGTTTGAATCATCGTGGAAGTTTGACATGGCCTCAGTAGGCCTCACACCCAAGTTGTTTGTGTCTTGTGTTCACCAGGCCCACGATGATCAAATACGGCATAGACAACATCCGAGAGCTGTTTGGCCCACGAGTCAACCTGCAGATGGTCTACGACAACCCTATATGTCGCCTTGACAAATGAAGGGCACGTTGCAATTATTTCCTGAAGCAAAATATTCTCATGGTATATTTACTTAGTATGCAATGTGGATAACAAGATGTAGTGGTTTCTATCGGGAATGTCGGACCGATTCCAGCGAGAGTCAAAGGCCGTGACACTTTTCAAAGAAGGCTTACTGGCATCAACAGTAATATTTTTGTTTTAAGTTTAATTTTGGTCATCTTCTACACACAAGTTGCCAAAGTACGCTGGTACCTCTCAGTACTTGTGTATGATCACTGTGACAAAGAAACAAAGCAAATGAGTGAATTTGTAGCAAGATTAATTGCACATTTATTTGCAAAACCGACACCGGATAACCAAAAGATGAATAAACTTCACTTGGCTACTGTTAGTTTACACAGTAATTTTACAGTTCCCTTAACAGGCAGAAAAAAACTTTTTTTGTAAATACCACTTTTAACAAGGGCGGAAAAATGTTAAGGGAGAACAGGTCCAGGAAGGAAAGATTTTGATAGAACAGATTCGACACAGGGATTATGCTTGTAAAAGGCATCACAATTTTCAACGGGATGTGCACAAATATATTAAAGGAACATGTCTTGGATACTTTGATCAGGGGCAACAATATGATAATGCATTATTACCATAGAAGCCCACAGACTTTGTAACACAAAACTTAGAAGCTGACTCAATAGATACACAAGTCTTCGTACGAAGCCTATTCGATTGGAAATAACATTGGGAAAAAATGAAATGCAAATGATCCCTTCAAGTTGAAAGTTATTAGGCAACATATTACCCTATAGTCATATAACTGACACATTACGACTATATAAGGCTCACTGATGGCAATTCGTGTAATAAGCAGCTCTGATCATCAAGACAGTTTGTAACTGGTTTACAATGTCAACCCTAGCAGTAGATACGGCTGATGTTGAATTATGTGAGGTGAAGTTATATTAACGTATTGATAAGCTTCAGCCACCCAGCTCGTGTGACGCCATTGGGCAATGCAGTTCACTGCGAATGTGCTTGATCATTTCCGTACACTGAAATTCACGTTTGACCAAATGTGCTAGCAAAACATTACAAACCAGACGCACTTTGCATATTTTACCACAGGGCACTGTTGGGATAAATCAGGTTGCAGTTAACACACTTTAAGACAAAGAGAACAGCTGCGTCTTACCCACAGCTGAATATGTGTAGCATGTTTTTGAGCTGCATGCCGTACGAACAGGGTTGTCAATTTCTGTGAAGTATCGACCATTCAGTGTTACGAAAATGAGGGGTCGAATAAATGTACTTGTAAACAAAAAGGCAACTTTGGTAGTCAGGACTGTTCTTGAACCCAACAAAAAGCATTTCAGAGTCCTGTTGAATAATGAACACTACATGTATGCCGCTGCTAAAATGGTACAAATTCTTGTACTATCTTTCTGCGAAACATGTATGTGTACATGCCTGTTGAACTCAACTCCTGGCTTCTTGTTTTGGTTGGGCCACAACTGGCTTTAGAAATTGGAAGACTTCCCCCCCCCAAAAAAAAAGTTGACCAGAATGAGCAAAATTTCTCACTAGTGAGCATCAAACAAACATCGCTACGATCCCATTACCCAGTGTATGCAGCCCCAACAATAAATAATCCAAAAAATTGAGTATGAAATAATTTACAAAAGCGAGCAGCACTTAACATGCACCATGACAGTCTATTAAAACAAGAATATGCGCCTTGAATGATGCTGTACATTATGAATATGCATGAGAGGGTAGCGACAGTGCCGTCCAGTCGACACTTGGCTTTCAGAATGCAACACGCGATAGAGGTGACATCATATGTCGGATCTATATAGGGGTCTTTGAAATTTACCAGAGTTGTGATGGATTTTGGAACTTCAGTGTTCAGGTTGGCTTTGGAGACGCTGAGATTGGCATCTGCGTTGGGGCGTGCGTCACTGTCGCTCTGTGAACAGTTGCTGTGGCATTTGGTGCAGGGGTAGACACCAAGTCCACAGCATGAGTAGCAAACTCAAAGAAGTACAGCTGCAAAAGCCAAATAGAAAATACGATCGTGATTAAATTTGCACCACGTTTTAAGAAATGCTAGTTAAACGATGCCGACAACAGGACCACTTCAGCCCTTTCAATCCCTGAAAAAAAAGCTTATCCTTGTGAATGATATTTGAAGGACCCTCAGGGAAGCACTACTAATGTACAGTTACTTCTTAGCGTTGCCTCTCCTCGGCAGACACAATCTCTATAGCAATAAAAAAATTACAGACGGGTTTGGGCGCCTTGTGTTCTTTATTACACCATTTTGAGTAACGTGCAATTACCTTGAATCCGACTGCCAAGGCAGCATGGAGCAGGAACACCAGGATCATGGCCGGCACACCCATCTTGATGTCCTCCCCCTTGACCGCCGGCCAGAGAGACATCAGCAGGACGGTGCTGGACAAAGCCAGGGCCACGCCCACCAATACCCATCGCAGCCAGTCATAGTTGATGGACCACAACAGCTGTCAAGAAGGAAAAACCAAACTGAAGAGTAACAGCTAGAACCAAATAACCAGTTATTACATTTAATCACAGGTGACTCCAGAGTCACCTTTGGGTCAGTAGGCATGAAAGGGATCTTACGCACTAAATATCAATAGGAACCTTCAACATTTTTACCCTAAAAATATATATTTTCTTCAGGAGTGATAAATTAAACAAAGCTCAGTTTGTTTGTTTTTTTGACGCAGACAAAAACAGAATTACAGAAAATATGGTCTTAACCACTTCCTGCTGGCAAGTTTTTGATGTTCAGGCTGCTGGGCTGGGCGCTTTTTCATTTTTTTCCATTTTCAAAATTCTTCAAAAATTCATATCTTCATTCACTGCATGCGTACACCCAAAAGAATGACTGTCCTGTGTCGACTCTAATCTGACAGGCAACCTCCATTGATGCATGAGCATTACAGCCACGCATGCTGCCAATTAAAGAGCCCCCATTATGTGGTGTCGCATAATTTCCTCTTTGTTTCGGGAATTAGCCCAGTGCATTGCTATGCTGGACGGCCGGTGTTGCTATGCAGAGCACATGGGCCATGAGACTGAACCGGGCCATTCAACAGGCACACGGGCACAGTGAATGCTGCACAATGTGGCCAGATTCCACGAGCGCTCATAAGTATTGTATTGCTAATCGCTGGAGCACGAACTTTTGTCCACGCTGCAAATCCACTGGCGCAGGCAGTGGCAAACAATGATCCTGTTTCAAAACAATGACAGATTATTTAAATATAAATATATGTGGGGTAAGGGCAAAAGCCGTATTTCAATGACAGATTACCTCTGCTAACGGCCAGCACTCTGCACTGACAGTGTGCAAACATTCACCGCCAAGTCCCAGCAGCTCGGTCTTTTGTTTCCAAGTAAATAAAGACCAAGTTTTCTGGTCCAGTGAACCCACTGTTGCAAATCAATGATGGAATTACCTTCTCTGATGGCCCAAGCATTTTACTGACAGCAAGTAAACTTTTCTAAAAATGCCCAGCAAATTTATTTATTTTTTTAAGAAAGCTCCGATTTCAGGCACCCCGGTCTCGTGGGCCACGCACTGTGTCTCCAATACTGGGTACCCCGATGTGAAGTGGTCAAATATCATTCTGTTGGTTCAAATCATATCAGGTCTGTCTTGAAAAAGAAACTTGGACAATGCTTTTTAGATTGTCAAATTGCCAAACAGGAAATATAACGATTTTTCAGCAGGGCAGTATATTTTAGGTGGTTTCCCCCTCCCAAAATTCCTTTGTGGGTAACACTTCAGGGGATGCCATGGAGATGGATCATTCATGAGTGGCAAATGTTGCGAGGGATGCTCTAATATGGACCTACCGAAATTGGAATGTAGATCGTGAAAGAGTAACCGTAGAGACAGGCCAACTCAAGAAACGTGTACCCTGCATGGTTGCCACGCCAGTGTAGGAATGCATAGAAGGCAGCGGGAACCAGCCAAGCGTACAGAAAGATCACCACACCGGCTGTGGTCACTGTAATATATGAGAAAGCAAGTCAATAGTTATTACTTATATTCATAAATATCATGGAGAGGCTCTCTCCAACTATGCCCAGAGCTGTTGAAGCCCGAAAGTCATGGCATGTATATGTATGCATTGCTTGGAGACAAGTACCGTGCTAATTATTGCTAGGCGCAGAATTTTCTGTTGAGAAAGATTTTCTGCAAAGCAGCTCTACGAGTTCTCTTCCTCTAGCGCCTTGGAGTCGTTATTAGACTTGTGTCATTGCAGCAAACCCTAACGGACTAAAACCACCGAAACATATTACAACACTGACACAATAACAAAAGTAATTAATCAAAATGAACCATTTTGTTAAACACAAACTGTCTCATCCGTTATGAAAAACATATGCCTGTACATAAAAGCATGGACTCAACTATGCACTTTTCAATATACCTAACCTAAAAAGGATGTCAGATGGTGTTCACACACTGGAGAAGAGTATAAAATTACACAGAGAGTGCAATCTACAAAATACAGACAACTAAGGGGGGACCACTCCGATACTAAATGAAAGCTTACCATTAGAGAAATGTGCATGCCATGGGTAGGGTGCCTGGTTGCGGTGTGCGATGTAGTCGGCCATGTCTCCGCTGATCGCAATGGTGAAGACCAGCGTTGCACACACCCAGAAGGGACCTGACAATTTAAAGCAAGAAGAGAAAAATGGACTAGGGCTGAGCCAATCCCAAGAATTAAGTGGACGTACCAAATTCCCACAAAAGCAGAAACAAAATTTACATTCGACAATGAATATAAAACATTCTCTGCATTTTCTAATTTCAAACGTCACATTTTAAGTTCAGGGTCATATAATAGTGTTACTGTTTGATCCTACAGTTAAATGCCATCAGACAAATTATGTCATTAGCTATTTTCCAATGTAAAAAACAATGAGTCAGGGCTTTGTACTTACCATAGAGATCAGGGTTGGGTCTTATCTGTGTCTGCAGGTAGTTGGTCGTTGGTTTGGGCACAAAGGAACCCAGGAGTCTCCACAAAACCTGCGACGTATCAACGTCAAAGAACTGTTGGTAGTACTCAAAGGTCCAGAAGGAATGTTGTTTCTTCTGGCCAGAAAGGAGCTGAAAAGGAGGAAGAAAAAGAGAGAAAATTTAATTTAATGGTTCTCTTGGAGGCCTTTGGCCTCAGGTCTGTTGACTCATGAACATATAGGCTTGCGGGGTTGGGTACTGGTTACTTGTGACCTCAGGCAAGTCACTTTATTCCCACTTACCTGTCACCACTATGGAGTATAAATGGGCACAGTGTGCCTGCAGGGGGTAGAGATGGTTGTTGTGTTTGATTGGCTTGTTTATGCCAGAAATGGTAGCACCTAGCTGTACAACCCCCTTGAGGGAGCCAAGTTGGTTCATGGGCCCAGTGAGCAGGGACATTAATCATGATGTACATGTATGGTGTATTAATCAGGTTCCTGGCTAAGTGAACGTTGTAAGTTACTATCATTATTTTCTTCAGGCATCTTGCTGAGCCAAGCAGTTTTCAATGATAGTCGCTGGTGTGAGGTATATTAAATCCCATAGAAACTTACCACAAAAAGATTGTCTTTTTTCGCAGCTCTGAACAAAAGCAAAAGATAAAGTACAGAGAACTTCCTCTGGCAACAGACTGATGAATTAAATCACCAAGCCATCCTATGCCATTTTCAAGGGATATTTTGCAAGATGTATATAGGACAATATAGAACTTTGCATAAAATTTATTCTTGATTCCAATTTCTTTTTTTTAAATTTGAATTACACCAAATTCTACCTTACTACTTCTTGCCAATACTGATAAGTCTTTCAACATTTAAAGTTTTATTACAAGCAAAAGTTGAGCAAAAAAATACTGGCAGCTATCAAGGGTAAGAAGGGTATTCCAGCCTTTTGGAAGAGTTTCAACATGAAGTGAGAAGTTATGCAACAAGACAAATTGGCATTTGACCCTAGTTGACCCCTGACCTCTGTGTCGTCACCTTCCTCCTCATTGTCACTCGGGTGGTTGGTGAATGTGATAGTTTGTCCTTCCTCATCTCCAATGTCATCCAGCAACTGGGAATCTGTAAAATCTATAAAACATGCACACGCACAAAGCGAACAAAGACTAACTTTGGGCTGGAAAACTGCATGGATATTACGGGCAAAAGGCTACAATCTACATGTATTATCTCCTCTCACCGTAAAGACCAGGGTTTGTCTAAGTCCAGCTCTTACTTTCCTGTTTGAAAACTTTCCCTTACAGTAGTATCTGTTTTGTAGTAAATCAAATTCACATGCAAAGTTGACCTAAAAGTGTGAAAATTAAAGTGGACAAGTGTGGAAATCAAATTTACCATGGAATTTCAGGTCATCTGCTGTGTCTTGCGGTTTCTGAAAGGAAAAAAAGAGAGCATTTTGAGTTCAGAATTTCACCATGGGTGACACTGAGGCCCAAGACACACAGGAAGTGGAAGTACATGTATTTAGGTGGAAATCAATGACCAGTCCAACTCCAACGTCAAACATACAAGACCCACATGGTCACACTATGCTGTCAAGATACTGGACTCCTTCATATCCTTGGCCCCAACCCAAACGGCAAAAAACAAAAAAACAAGAGAAAATCTCTACCGCTGTCTGGTTCCCAGATCAAACAGACCCTGACTGTGTTTGGCATTGGTCAACGATCTGGAGTTAATCCCTGTAGTAAAGGAAAGGTCCAAATCAAACCACAATTTCACAGACTTCTACAATTTTACAAACTAGAAATTCCCCAAAGTAATACATCGGTGGCTTGATGGGGTGAGTGATCCATACACACAAAAGGGATTTCATAAAAGGCGTTTTTGCAGAGTCAGCACTTTTTGGATTGACCATGTGGGGCCAAGGATATGGAGGGAGTCCAGTAGACTGGCCCCCAGTCTGGGGCTAACATCAAATGTGCCTGAAATGTCACTATGTGCTATGGTTTATGAATATCTCCCACACTGTACCGAAAACGTTTCAGTTATTTTGATCATGTTGCTGGAAGAAATGAGGAAAACATGCATAAACAATATACAAAGTACAAATTGGATGGAGAGTTGCTCCTTTGCCCAGACATGAGTGTCATAAATGGAACAATCTCTGATCACGAGAATAAACCTTTTCAACGTTCGCAATGCATTGTGGGTTTGGACGACATACATGCAATGCATTTTATGCACAACCCTATGGGAGAAGTGTACCTGCAAAACATTAATCTGTTTCCATTTTATTTCACACTCCAATTCAAGCCACCCCCCTGACAAAGTGTTGCATTATTGATTTGGGACGAAGATATTCACAAACTTCGAAGTTAGCTTGGCAGAGAAGGAAAATTCAGAGAATTCCTTCTAACAACACCACTTTTTGTCATGGACCGTGCTTTGACTAATTTGTGAATATTAATGTTCTAGTATTGTCCAATCAAAATTACAACTTGCAGCTCATTCATCCCGCTTTGACCAGTCACGTTCATTTTCAGCCTGCAGAGTGACTGGTGCCCTTCAAAAAAGGAAATTGAGGGTGATTTGTTCTTACAAATATTTGGAAACGTATTTGGAAATGTTTCTTGTATAATCTGATGATAAATAGGCATGCATCTGTCATGTCTCCAAGTTGATGAGCAGATACATAAAAATTACTTAATAGAAAACTGTAACTTGATTTTTGACTGGTTCACTTCCCCCATAGGGTTGTGCATTGCTTGTTTGTCATCCACACCCATAATGCATTGCGAACGTCGAAAAGGTTTATTGAGACAATAATTACCCATGGAGGATAGGAAGGACATGAATTACCTTGCGCACGGTATCTGTATCGAGAATAATGTTTTCGTCAGCCATGACTCGAGTTAATCTTCACAGGCATTCAAAAAATAGGAAGGATGGAAGAAATTAAATTAAAGCACACTAAAGACAGATAGATGATAAGTCACCATAAAGAAAATGAATGAAAAACAGGACTTTGTGGCAGTTTTTTTCTAGGCTAGTTGTAGACTGCCGCGTTGGAAATTGTTCAATCAAAAAGCAGCGCCATTTTTGACCTTGTTCAACGTATGTAACACTTACCTAACCTCAATTTTAAGAGAAATAAACATTTATATCTTTTCCATATTAGAAATAATAATTTAACCTTAAAATAATTTTCAAAGTTTAAATTTTGTTTTTATTTTGGGATTTCAAGTAACATTTAGAACATTAAAAGTACCTTAATATTTTTACTTATGAATATTCATTGCACGTAATTGATTGGCGATGCACCTGCGAGAAAATATGTTGAACGGGGGTCTTCGGACTGTATGAGCTCTCTTGCCGGAAGTGGCCTTTATGGTTGGCTTCCTTGGCAACGAGTAACTACTGCACGAAATTATCTGAACAAAATCCATGGTACAATAGTTTCTGTACAAACTGTTTATGCTTATTGATTAAATCATCATATTAACACAGTCGTTTGCACGGAGAGGACTGTTTGAACACGTTTGACATTTATTGAATAAGTAATCGGCTGTATTCGGAATGGAATTGAAATTCGTCTGAATATACTGATATATAGCAAAGGAGTGTTCGATGTCCGACGCAAGCGTTTCGCCCGTTGTTAACTGAGTTTTGGCTTGGATAAATCTTGAGCAAGATAACTACAGTACAATCTGCGTCGTATTTGTTCACGCAGAGATCTGCTGTGGTATGATATAGGGCCTGTATTCAAACAGTTTCTGGAGAGGAGAAAACAATTTTCTTTGGATGTGCAGAATGCATTTGTAATCACAACTTCTGAGTGAGTATGGCTCTCACACTAGTGAGTTTGAAGTGGATAGCGGGAAAGGAGTTCACAGGTCGCCCGCCGTCACCCAGGTAAGTGGCCGTACGCTACTCTTTTAGTGCCGCTTATTGACAGAGGAATTATCGTCTGATGTTTACCACACAATCAGAATGTCAGATTAGCATTCCAGTGATTTTGGATCGATTTATTGATTTAGACTGATAATCAACATGTTGTATAGCTGAACAAATCAGGGGAACACTTTTAGAGTTTTAAAATCCACAATCAAAAAAAACTTGGCTGATCTCAATCTTGAAGAACTCTGTGTCACTACACACAGAGTGGAGACCTGAAATTCTTCAAATAATCTTGCTCTTCACCAGAAGAAATTTGGTTTTACTTGGTGTTGTGCAGATGTATTCATGTTTATTCATTACTTTTTTACTATAAAGGGAAAGTGGTGATTTCAATACTTGGGGGGGAGGTCCTTATTCGCTGCTGTAATATCCGTGGGGAGATAAATACCACATAAATCTATCTTTTAAGTTTTCAGACCATATTTTTTATATTTTGTTGGATCTTTGAGATAATCAGTAAAGTTTGTACTTTAAAGTTGTATGACTAAAGAGAAACAGCTCATATGACTGAGATTTGCATTAAAATGTACAAAAACAAGTACATATCATATATACCTTCTTTTAGATATAAAAAATGAAAAAGTTCTGTGTGAACTTTCAACGGTTGTTTTTCTTGTTACAGGCAAGGACATGCGATTGCTGTCCTTGACAATGCTGCCTACATCTTTGGGGGAATCCGATGTGTAGAGGAACCAGAAAAGGTATAGAAACATTTGTCTGAACAGTTTTTGAACAGAATCCTTTCATTGAAAAAATGAGAAAGAAAACAATGGGAGCACAGTGACCTTACTGCAACTTGATGTGAGAGCTAACCCTTTTCATTGCACTAAACGTTTGTTGTGCTTGGAAATCAAGTTTAGCTCTGCTTCTGGTTCCTTGCACTTGTCGGCAAGATGTTCTCCCCTATCAGTACGTCCACAAGTATAAGTAGAAATAGTGAAATTAGAAATGGCAATTCCTCGCTTACTCTCTCAATGTACTCTTGCAACATGTTGTTTCTGCCACATTTTGCAGGGAATCTTCTACTTCAGAGATTTACACAAGCTGCACTGTAAGTATGTTGTACTGTTTTTCAGAAAAGATTTTCTATAGGATAAGTTGATCTCTTTAAAAGTTTCTCATGTGTTGAGTGGAATTTTTTTTATGTTGCACTTGAATGTGTGATTCATTAAGCCTTAATCATCAACATTTCTTTGAATGACAAGTTTGATCATCTCTTGGATGGATGTTTTCAGTTATCTTGTTTTTATATAGTTGTAATTTATTCTTCCTTTCTTTCAACTGTAATAGTTGGCAAAATCTTGAGATGGGAGAAGATCAGATACACAGGGGATGCTCCGATGGGTCGCCATGACCACGCTTTGTGGTAAGATCATCTGATATGTAAATGATGCTGTGAATGAATCATTGAACGGGGGCACAAAAGGATGATCATATTTTCATGACAGTTGGCTAGTAGTTCAAATCCTGCTCATTAAACCATGTGGACTAGGTTTGCAATTGCTATTTGATCACATGAGATTTCCCGAAGAATTACATATGGGGGATTTTGTCCCACATCTAAAAAACAAGGCCTTCCTTTGTTGTCTCAGTATTGCATTGTTGTTTTTGAATAAAAACAAATGGTAATATACTTAATATTGTTGTCAGAATTGTGCTTTTTGAATTGAATGGTTTCAGAATTGTGTACACCGTTGTTTTCTTTCTCTGCAGTGCCATTGAAACCACATTATATGTGTTTGGAGGCAGAAATGAAATGAATGCTGATGAATGCTTACCTGGGTTGCATGCATTCAGTACAAGTAAGCAAAATTCTTTGAACGTAACATCATAAATTTCCGGCCGCATCAAGACAAAATTCTGGCTTCTTATTTGAAAAAACAAAAATATTCTGTGGCTTTTGAAATAAACCGTTTGCCTTAAATGGAAAGAAAAACTCTTTTGTTATTTCTAGAATCTTGCAACTGGAAGCACATACAGACGCATGGGGTGGAGCCAAGGTCATTGAACCCTGGTTGGGCTGTCGTTGACAAGAGGATTTTTGTGATTGGTGGAATATACAAGGGTGAGGCGCATTGCAATGTGGATGTCCTAGACACTGGTAAGCCTTTGTGTTACTCTGAGTGTTGTTTCACTCTCACTCAAAAACCTATCATTAATTTATTTATTCTTGACTATTCTGGGTTAAATCAGCTCAGCATAAGCTAAACAAATTATTACCTTAAAATTTTATAAAATGTAAAAATGAAATCTCGAGCTGGAATTATCGAACTGGACAACTGACCACAAAACTGTTTAAGAATTGCAACCTCGACCACTATAAAATAGTATATGAAAATTACATTCACATCCTAAAACAAGGACAATATCCACATCTATGCAATCAAATAAAAGCACTATAATATAAATATTGGGGACCATGCTCAAGACTTATAAGAAACTGGAAAAAAAAATAGGAGAGCAAGTGTACAAAAGTACACTACAAGAGTATTAAAATTCAACTACAACCCTCCCTCATAAAATAGGCATGATTAACAACAACTGTGGCATGTAATTATTGCAGTATCATCAGGGTCAAATTTCAAATTTGCTAGCTAAACTATTTGTGGTTGATTGTATTGGTAGCTGTGTGGTTAAGATATGTGCACTTGTCATCAGGAGGTTTGATTCCTGTTAAAAGTGTTGATTCACATTATCACAACACTAAAATTCAACCAGACAGTAACTTCATGCATTTGTAAGAAAGAATAAAGGCCAGTTTGGCCTCAAGAGTAGGTTTTTAAAGAATTTGTACCGTGTTCTTTGAAGAGTGCCTTTTGTACGTGTGACTTTTGAAAAGTTGTATGACCACGCATGTTATTTCTCATTTGTGACACATTCTGACCGTCACACCATTTTTCATCTCACATTACAACACAGAGACAAGCACATGGACTCGATTGTCTGTCACGGGTCTGCCACCCGCACCTAGGTAGGATGTGATACTGACTTACAGTTTGGCATAGATCAGCAGTGTAGCCAGGGTGCTCACTGTAGGGGGCAAGTGGGGTGATAGGATGGTTCAGTGGGGCCGCATTAGTGTATTCTTAATAATCGTAATTATCAGTTTTTGGTTGTTTTTGGGTTCTTTCTTTTTTTTCAAAATTTCTAGTTGTGTGGGGTTGACCAAACCCTCCCTCCCTCACTCGCCACTGTCAAAGATTACAGTTACATATATGCCAATGATTTAGGATTCATTTGTTGACTAGCAAGCATTTCATACAAGCTGATTGATGGGGGGTTTGTGCATAAGAGAGAGTTTTCAGCCAAGGACGGTTTCTTCTTGAGCACATACACCATGCATGTCCACTTGTACAGAGTAGACAAAACCGTTTATGGCATATTTGTAGTGTCTTCACATGGGCACAGGGTATGTTGTCAGCCCAGTGGTTTATGATATTACCCCTGTCTCTATATCACCTCTGATGACGGGTGAAATACTTGTGCATGGAACCAAATGATAGATGTTACTCACAGTTAACAAGCATGAGCGTTACACACTTTTGGTATATACCTTCCTTGCCATCATGTCCCATGCACTCACAGCTTATGTCCGCAACTGGTTCATATTGGTCTTATTTCTTCCATTTTATTTGAAGTAAGAGCACTATTTACCTCTCTGGTTCGCATGCACTTTTATCACCTGATTATTCAAGAAACATTACTCATTAACAACAGTGCTTTTGAATTTTTCACCCTGATGTAGCCTCAAGGCATATATACATGTACATGTATGTATTAATTTAACATTTTTCAAATGACACTAGGCTTTAGAGTGCATCTTGGTTTTTTGATCTGAACTTTCCATTTGTTTGTTTCCTTAGGTGTGACCACAGACTGATGCCTGTTGGCCGTAGCATCTACCTGTTTGGTGGATGTGGAGGCCAGAACAAATGTTTCAATGATCTTCATGCACTGGACACAGGTAGATGGGATGTCAGGCTGCAGAACAACTGGAACGAGCGAGACCCCATATAAATCATCCAATCACTTATGGAAACTGACTAGATGTTTACATACATGCATAATAATAAAGATGAACAATTGACCTATAGAGTGAATCTTATTGTCAGTGTAAGGATCCGAACTTGTTTCTTTTTGTTAACAGATTCTCTGCAGTGGTCCTCCCCACCAGTTAGGGGAGATCCACCCCCACCCAGGGGATGTCATAGTTTGACCCTCCATGCTGACAAGGTCAGTTCCTAAATATGTTTGTGTTTGTTCATTTGCATATTCCCAGAACTATTTATTTACATTTTGCATAAACATGATGTGGCTAACTCTAGGGAAATTGAAAAGAAAACTTGCTCTTAGCCGTCAAAATCTCGAATTTTCAGTGGAACACACATTGCCACCTCGCTCTTGTGCTTCACTGACACTACTGAGAATCGTGCTTGAAATAAGGATTGGAGTTTTGGGGTTTTTGTTTTGTTTGGGGTTTTTGTTGGGGGGTAAAAAGGATACCTCATGTACTGTCATTCTAAGAGTGCTTCTCTAGTTAATCTGTAGGAGAAAAGTGTGATAGTTTTTGTTTTTTCGTGTTTAATTCGGAAATTTGCTTGTTTGTCACTTTTCTCAAATTAGTATCGTATTGTATAAACCGTTTCATTCATAATACTCAACTTGAATGAATTTACATGTTCTTTTCCAAGTATCCCTGTTTGCCTAATACCTGGGCCAGTGTCTTCTATTCTGCTAATTATTTATTTGTTATTTACTGTTTTAGTAAAATTACTAAAGTCAGGAAACCTAATTCCATCAAGAGAGCTAGGGATAACATGATCTTAATTTAGAGTCGGAGAGTATTACCTCTTCTTCAAAAGAATTTCTTATCATACTGGTTCAGTGTGGCCCTCAAATACTGGACCTCCTTAATTCTGTCTTGAAAGGCATTTCACAGTCATCTGTATTTGACAGGATTAAATTTAATCTGATCTGGAGAAGCCACTCGTTCTCGCCATGAATCCCTCGTACTCAGGCCTTGATTGGCTTCTGTGGTATTAGCCCATAGTCACCAAAGGATGATGGGGAGTATTCCCTCTTTGTGGGATTAAGACATCTTCAAGGACAACTCTATTCTTGTGTGCAGAGTTTGAAAACACAGTTATGGTTTCTTGGTGTTGTTTACTCAGCAAAATTATGGAATTGAAGGGAAGCGGCTTACTAAAGAAATCTGGAAGAGATTCTGTGTGGATCTTAATCCCGATGTTGATCTTTGAGAGCCATTAATACCTTTCATCTGGGCAGTACATTCCACATTATCAAAGAAGACTTCAACCTTTCCATGCTAGTGAAATGATGGCCAAGGAAGCCAAAGTTTATGTAGTGACAAATTTTTCCTTCTGATGGCAGGATATCTATGTCTTTGGAGGGTCCAACGATGGCCTGAAAGGCAAGACAACACTCGGTGACCTCCACAAATTGAGTCTTGGTGAGGAAATCACTCAGTGTGGCAACAGTTTACCGTCACCATAAAACTGTGTAAATTTTAATGTGAATTAATGTTGTGTTTGACATTACTAAATGTGGATTAATTGCAAAATGAAGTCAATATTTTCAATTTAATTTCAATATCGATGTATGTTTTCGAAGCATTTGAAAAGATCCATTTTCAATTTACTTTCTCGAAAATACCTGCATTATGCTCTGTACGCACACACATTAAGCCAATCAAAATTAATTCCTTGTTTATCATCATCACCCAACTGGATGTTCCCTAATGCCACAACCTTTTTATATTTGATATTTCCAAGTTTTTAACGAATTTCCAGCCCTTTTTAACCTTGCAGATGTGTCTGCACCAAAAAATGGTGTCCTATTTTTTTTAATCTTTAGTCGTGCCCTCAACCATGGTCGATCGATCTATCATGCTATTATGATAAATGGAACACTCAAGTAGTAAAATACAAGAATGGTATTTTTAGGCTATCTGAACAGTCTGGAAAAATACTGACCTGAAATATAAAATATCAAAGGTCTTCCCGCCCCAAAAATATAACTATGAGTGATGATAAACAAGGAATTCATTTTAATCAGCCTTACTTTGTGAGTGTATTGTTACTGACTTAACAAAATGTGTGCTCCCTGCATAGACAATTTACAGTTCCCATAATTTTTGTTTTCACAAACCGACACACAAGTACATGTATCTACAGGTGTATTTATTTTCAAAAGCTGAAACTTTTCTTAATTTTCCAAGTAAGGAAGGTCTTTATCTAAATGCTACCATATAAGTAAATGGATGCAGTGAGGTTGTATTTAAAGCACTTTTGTGGGAATGTTTGTTCGTGAACACCGAAATATTTAAATTACACATCAGTATTCACAATGAGCTTACATACCTTCGGGTCAGTGTGTAAAATCAACATCATTCAGTTTTCACAACTCAAAGTGTGCCCAAACAGCCCTTCTCTGCTACTTCGTTAACACGATGACATGTATGAGTATTTGTGAAAGCTCAATCTTTGGAAGTTTTTTCTCTCCAACTCAGTTTGAATGTTACTCCAATTTCTTTTGTCCAGCCAAGATGAAGTGGAAGAGGCCGTTCTACTCAGGCAACCCTCCTTGCCGACGCTTTGGGCATGTGGCCTGCACGTACCTCAATCATGTAAGTGTTCACTCAGCAGAGGACAAACATGTCTTCTTGAATGAACCATGAAAAGAAACATAACTTTTAAGTGTGTTGTCTGTTTCAAAGGGAAGAAGCACGTCATTTATTAGTGTAGATGTGTATGATAGTGGACTTTACTGTGAAAGCACTGTCGAATTCAAACCAGTTTATGTGGGTTTGTGATTTTACACATTTTTGCACTTGCTTGAAAATGATGGTGTTGATTGCTGACTCTTTCCACCAGCTGTATATCTTTGGAGGAACCAATGAGGACATGGACTACAATGATGTCAAGGCAGCCAAACTTATCAATCCGTCCAGTCGCAAGCCACGTAAGTTAAAACACATTCTGAACTAAGCTTTCCAGTCAAAACTCAGTTGCAATGATCAATTCAATAGGCAGTTCAAAAGAATTTATTTGCCTGTTCATGTAAAAGACTTCTAGAAAATAACATTTATTCTACCACAGCAAAACCGGTTCATACTTAACAAAGAAACAAACACCAACGCAGTCTTGCGACATCAGATCAAATCGTCGCATATCTGACGAACCGACGGATATGAAATGTCACCGTTTTCGAGAAAAACATGTGTTCAGTTAAGTAGTTATTGTGTGTCATTTTCGATATTTCACTCCACCCTCTTTTCATGTCTGAGTTTAAAAGATACCAAATTGGTCTTTTGAAATCATTGCCTAATTTGTATTTTTGGCTCTATGAGCAATACTTTGAATACTGCTGTCAAACCTATTCGTCAGATTGTGCGATAAAATCTTAAGATCACCCGAACAGTAGATTTGCCGGTTCATCAGATATGCAACAAAATGCTCATGCTCTGAATTTGCAAGTGTTGAGCACGTTTCAACTCAAGCGAATATTGCTGCAAACGTTTTGTGATGTCGAATTTGTGTCACTTTCACATTTGCCCGAAGTATGAACTGGCCTTAAAGTTGATCAGATGTTCAGTCAACTGAACATTTGTATTAATACCAAAATGTTCAGTGGGTAGTTTAGCAAAACTTCCCTCAAACACACACATTAGTGTTTTCAAGATGTATTTTTCAAGATGTATTACATTCCTAGTGGTTAAAGCCTGGAGAATGTAGGTTTTTTTCCATTATTCCTAACACCCACATAATGCTGTTTTTCATTACCTAGTGTTACTTTCTTTCAGTGAAAGTTTCACCAGAACTCCTGCATGATGTACTCTACGGCAGGGCTGACCAAAACAATGAAGGAACATCTGCTGCAATGTTGCCACTACATGAAAGTGTGCTCAGCTCTGCCACAGATCAAGAACAAGGTGCAGAGAACGTCTTGTGAAAAGAGAAAGATTTGATTTCTTCTGAACGGATGATCTGCTTTATTGAAAAGAGATGTGAATATGAATTCAAGACCACAAACATACTGGTTCTGTTGAATGAATTAATATTCCATAGAAAAGTTTGATTTGTTGTATTTGATCAAATGAAAACTACATCTCCTCGGTGCGGAATTTCCTCACAAGTTATTGTTGGTACCTACTGCTGTATAGGATTAAAAAGCTATAGTAACCAGGTCATGAATTTAAGTCCTGAATTTCTTTCGTGAAATTTGATTCAGACAGCACTAAGTGTAATGTGCTTACCAAAGATTAAAATCTCAAGATTAATTGCACCTTCATGCACTTGGGGATTCCCTTCTTTTTTCTTGAACAGTCTCCACTTTCTACAGAGCTGCCACATCTCTTTCAAATCATTCAGCTTCTCAACATTTGTAACTGGTCTTCCTCTCGTCACAGGTGACTCTGACAACTCCGATGCCTCAGACACTGCATCCAGTTCCTCATCATCTTCTGACTCTGATGCAAGCGATAGCAGTGATGAGGATTAAAGAATTCCTCAAAACACACTTTCCAGAGCAGAACATCCTCATTCTCATGTGTTATAGAACACACCAGCAGAGAAACACTTGTTAGATTTTGTGGTAGCAACTACTTTTCAGATGCATTATCTGCACATCTGCTAACACATTTTTGCATTTGTGGAGTTAGGCAGTCTTTCCATCTGTACATTATACATAATGTATAGTTGGGCCAGTGTTGTATTCAAGTCCATCACAAGTCCCTCAAAGTCCGTCACAAGTCCATCACTAGTCCATCACAAGTCATTCCGTCTTCAGCCAATTCAAAGCTATTCAAATGAGCTGTAACAAAAGCATTCCTTTGTCATTGTTCACCCTTTTACTTATGACTAGCCTTGAGAAGGAACTTGTGACTGGACTCTAATACTGGACTCGAATACAACACTGACTTCAGTCGTCGTTCCATATATACATTGTACTTAACTTAAAGTTCGGCAGTCTTTCTGTATGTACATGTGTTTGTTTATTCTCTATCTGCATCCATTTAACGCCTTTCGCTCCTGTACCTTTCTCTAGTTTCCACTTCCAGATGCAAAGCATTTTGAAAGTGTGTCAGTGGAAAGGGTTCCTTAGTCTTGCTTTGGGTTTTCTTTTTTGTCTTTTTGTGGTGATGTATATGACTATGATTTACAATAGTTTAAAGTTACCTGTTTGATTGTGCTAGCCGTGGATTGATAAGTTCACTCTAAGACCGAGTCAATTTGAATAACTGACTACAAATATTCGACCTTCAATTCAATCGAATATTGGAATACTCAGTCGTACTGGCCGGTAGTGAGCAAACCCTTGTACAAAATCAGTCGCAATAATACACGCAATTGTACATTATAATCACCATAATAGCTTCTCACACTTTTGGGACGATCTCAAGCCACGATTTAGCAAAGATTTAATAATAATGTTGCGATTCAAAGAATGTCTCCGATGCTACAACAGTGTGATCACCGAGAAACTACTGACAATTTTGTCTGAGGCGGCCATCTTCCTCTTCAGACCTCCCTCCATTCAATTTCAAATTAAATATTGTCATGAAGGTTTCATCATATTTATTTCAACAAAGTTTGCACCAGTACATCACTATTACAAAGAAAACTATCTTGGCATATTCATATTTGTTTTTAAAAAGGTATTTCAATATTCTAGGATAGATTCAAGTGTCTGGAATCTGCTTGAAAATTTTTTTAATTCTGAACCTTTTCTGGACAAAAGAGGGTACTGTTGCTGTATTGTTGATCAATTTTTTCTGTTCAAATTGTGAACCCAAAATTCGCTCATTGAACAACTTGTTTCATGGGTGCTTGTCTCTAATTCATTTCCGAGTAAGACTTCTACTGAACAGAAATAATTTATTTTTGTAATTTTGTAATGCATTGTGTTTGTGTAACTTGGTGCTTTTAGTTGGTTAAGGTTTCAGTGCCATAATTGTGTGTTTGGAGTGTAGAGTTAATTTACTATGCGTGTATTCATACACTCAGATTAATTCAACTTAATATGGAGATGGAAAGGCTACTGAATCGAAGGATTATGACATACTGAGTTTGGTGAAAGTTGCCTGCATCTATGTCACCTGCTCCTTCAAAATGAGTCATATATTGTGCGGTGGTTCTTTTTTTTACATGTTGGGTGCGATTAGTTGATTTGTGTGATCACTTGATTTTTGTGCTGCAGATCTGCTGATCTTACTGCATGATTAACTGATAAATCTACCTTCGGCCAATTGCCTCTTTTTAATACGCAGTTGTGGAGGACTGTTTGGAAAAAGGGGAAGAGGTTCTTACAGGATTGACCGATAGCACAATGCAATCATGCTGATCGACCAATCACACCGAATATATACGTAAGGTTTGAATACTATGTACCACCCCCTTGGCCTATTGTTCTCCACAAGGAGCCTTCATGAGCCTTCCCAAGCCAGTAGCTCACTCTGGACTTGAACAAGACTGGGACATCGTACCTCACTGAAAATATCAGTGACAGTTGAGGCCGTACAGTGCCCAGTACATTAGAATTGGGCAATAGCAATAGTAAGCATTTGGAGAGACTTTGGATTAAAGTAGCAAAGGGCAGAAAATAGGGATTTTTTGTTAGGTTTTTTGGTTTCATTTTATGCGCATGTACATTTGTGTTTATTTTTTATTAAGCTGAAGAAAATTAATTTAATGAATATACGACACTAACTGTGGATCTTCCTTCTTCAAAGGTCCCGGGTGCTGTGGTTTTCTTAAAAACTTTTCTTTAAACTTTTCTTCAGTTGTATGCCGACCATGTGAATCCATTTGGGATAAAGTGTGTTGAAAAGGTGCATTTTCAACAATTACACTTATTTAAAAATGCACTGCATGAACTGTTTAAACCATTAGGATCGTTATTGAACCATGGGAGATGACTGTGGCTTGCCAATCTTCACCCCTATCATCGGGGTCATGATACCAAGAATAGGATGTTTCAGGTCACTTTGCAACAAAAAGATGGCAGAGGTTTGTTTTTATTGTAAATATATGAAAAGTAATCCTGAAAATATCTGTGTGTGTGTGTCTAACTTCGTCAGTGGTGTCAGATACACAAAGTGGTTAACCTGATATTCATTCCGTATGTCCGCATCACTTTCAGAATCTAGCACTGTGCGTTGTGTCTTACCCGCTCCTTCCCAATGCAACTTCAAATTCTAGCTCACACTGTGATTCAGTTCAGAAGAACAAACTAGATTAACCAGCACAGTTAACTGCAGTGTCACTGCTATCTGGAATCTCTATAAATGTATATATTTCTTTCATACTCTGTTACAACTACCTTAAAAGAAATAGTCAAAGATATTGCTGTAATTACACTCGCACAAGTGCATGTGGGTGTCAAGGTTACTATGCAATGTTGCACTGGCCAATGGTAAACTTGTGTTTGTGTTAAAACAGTACTAGGTAATCTAAAATTAAATAAATACTTCATGCAAATGTCCAAAGATCCAGGTTCAATTTGATGGCACTGCTTAATGTTCAACAAAAAAGTCATGCTAACTAGCGCGGAAATGAAACTTTGACCATGACAGTCCTGAACCGTTATTTTGTAAATAACTTAATGTGATGGGGAATCAGGTTATTCATATGCATGGCTTGTCCATGCGTGGAAATTCCGACACAGCGACATCAGTACTCAATGCAAGCTTATCCAATTTTACGTTCTTTGTGGTGTATACTGTTCATTGTCGGAGCAAATCATAAACAGTGTCATAAAATTAAGTCCCTCAACTTTATATTAATGTAAAGGCACAATTTCTCAACGATAGTTTCTTAAAAACATTTTGATTTTTTGTTTTAGTTGGAAACTTCTAACTGCAGCATGTTAAGAAGAATGCACAAATCCTAAATGCATGTCAGCTGTCAATATAAATATCCTAGTAATTAAAACACCGAGTACAATTTTGTGGGAGGTGGCCATCTTTTACCCAAATTTAGGAAGCGGTTGGCAACGCTCTTTTTCCCAACATGATGGCACATATTATGACCGTTATATTAAAAATGAACCAAAGAAGTTATTTAGATAAGGCTTGCGTAAGTAAAGCCAGGAGCAAGACCATTAAGAGGGTGTTTCCTATTTACAAATGTCCGACTTGATGGAATACCGACCGGTATGATTAGCATACTGCCTTTATGAATATTAAACTGCAATCAAAGGTACTGTCTGTGTTGCAGGCCAAGCTAATGAGTTCATTTCAAGAATATTTTAAAATCTGAGATGAAAATTCCGACCTCTTTTTCAAGAAATTGGACATTTTTTACCTAAAAATACTCACTATATTGACTATATATTGTATTTAACACCCTCACAAAATCTGCAGCATGATCACAAATTTAATTAAACTAACGTAATTAAAGTAAAGAAAGAACTAAAAGTTCTGAAGTTGGCACAAAACATTAAAAAGTAAAACTGGTTTAACCACTTCCGGCCGGGTGGAATTTCCAAGTCCGGGGTGAGTTCTCAGGCGACTTTTAAGATTCTCCATTTTCAAAATTCTTCAAAAATTCATGACTTCATTTTAATACTGGACATTTACACCCACACAAATGGCTGTCTGGTGGCTACTCTAATCTGACAGGCAACCTCCATTAATGCCCGAGTATTACAGCCAGGCCTGCTGCCCAGTAAAGAGAGCCCAGACTGTGCAGTGTTGTGTAATTTTCTTTGTTCCCAAAATTGGCCCAGTGCATTGCTGAATGGCAGTGGTGTCTTTTCAACTGCAGCTAGATTTGCATGCAGCAGTCTTGTATCGCTCATCGCTAGAGCACTGGAGTGATGGAGCACTTTTGTCCCTGCTGCTAATCTGCAGGCACTGAATGCTGCAAACAGTGCTATACTGTTTCAAAGCAGTGATGGATTACCTCCACTAATGCCAGCACTTTGTGCTGAAAAATGTTGACAATTCCCAGCAGCTCAGTCTTTTGTTCCAAGTATGGTCTTTTGTTACAAGGCCCAACTCCTTTGTCCGATTTCGGGCACCCCGGCTATGCATACAAACCCAAGGTACCTGGTACTGGGAATCCTAGTTGTGCGTACAGACTCATGGTACCCGGTACCGGGAACCCCGGCTATGCGTACAAAGCGTACAGACCCAAGGTACCTGGTAGCGGGCACCCCGGCTAT
This sequence comes from Acanthaster planci, assembly GCF_054643075.1. NCBI lineage: Eukaryota > Metazoa > Echinodermata > Asteroidea > Valvatida > Acanthasteridae > Acanthaster > Acanthaster planci. Next base: position 14,370,920 of record NC_141788.1, read on the forward strand.
GCGTACAGACCCAAGATACCCGGTATTGGGCAACCCAGCACCGAGTGGATAAGAATCAACTTGACGTAATTTTCTTACTGTAAAGTTTGTTACACGCTGATAAGATATGAAGGTTGTAAGTTTGTTTTGAAGTAAAGGTCATGAAACAATCTACTGGTTTTTTAGGCAGTAACTGCCGCTGATGGAAAACCTGCTACGTCAAGGTCAAGTCAGATTGGCAAAATTGGCAAATTCCGTCCATATGACCCAAGGGGGGATTCAGGAACAAGTAACGGGAGGGGGACAAAATTTGGAAATTTTCCATGTAACCTTTTATGGCCTTTCTGAGAGGTAAGGCAACATTCGGGGGGCACTGTTCACGCTTTTGGAAGGAAAAGAAATGGACCCAAAAAAATCACCTTTTGTTACTTTTAAAAAAAAGAATTGGGGTTCCTCCGGGGGGAGACATGACCCTCTTCCCCCCATTCCCTTTGAAAGACCCAGGTTTGAATCCAACCCAGTCCCACATTTCATTAAAAAGTGTGTAGCAAGAAAAATAGTAACTGTACAATGGAAGACAATAAGCGCAGAGTGGTGAACCGGTGCATCCATGCATATGCATAATAACTATTACAAGTTCATAATCCTTCTACCATACCTACAGCTTTTGGTCTCAAGGAAATGGACAGACGTCCTCTGCTGAACACAGTCAACAAAAACTGCTCCAGCAACTGAATGGCAACTGCCACAGCTACGGTTGCCGGGTAATGTTCTTCACGTCAGTGATCGCCACAGGATTAAGTAGAGTGCCAGATGAGAGGGGAACACATCAAACAGGCTTAGGCAGGGACAGCTGGGAGTTTTTGGGCGGTTCATAGCCATAAAGGAATGTCGCTCCAATGACGAGAGTTGCTCCAATGAAAAACAACCTGATTACAACCAGCAAGAAACTCTTATTAAAAGTGTTTTTTTCGAGCATTATTTCGGAATTATTTTTTACTTGCAAAAAGAGTATTGGCTCTTTGCACGGACTAAGAGAATTCTGTCAGTATTGTTAAAATAGAGTCTGGACTTGACTCCTGAGTCCACTTTTTGATGGATTTGAACTCGTAGTTTCTACTCACACCTGCAGGGACTTCTGATGGAATTGACTGAGATACTGTCAAGAGACGGACCTGCAGGGACTTATGATGGAATTGACTAGGATACTGTCAAGAGACGGACCTGCAGGGACTTCTGATGGAATTGACTGGGATACTGTCAAGAGATGGACCTGCAGGGACTTATGATGGAATTGACTGGGATACTGTCAAGAGATGGACCTGCAGGGACTTATGATGGAATTGACTGGGATACTGTCAAGAGATGGACCTGCAGGGACTTATTGATGGAATCAACTGGGATACTGTCAAGAGATGGACCTGCAGGGACTTCTGATGGAATTGACTGGGATACTGTCAAGAGATGGACCTGCAGGGACTTCTGATGGAATTGACTGGGATACTGTCAAGAGATGGACCTGCAGGGACTTATGATGGAATTGACTGGGATACTGTCAAGAGATGGACCTGCAGGGACTTATGATGGAATTGACTGGGATACTGTCAAGAGATGGACCTGCAGGGACTTCTGATGGAATTGACTGGGATACTGTCAAGAGATGGACCTGCAGGGACTTATTGATGGAATTGACTGGGATACCGTCAAGAGATGGACCTGCAGGGACTTATGATGGAATTGACTGGGATACTGTCAAGAGATGGACCTGCAGGGACTTCTGATGGAATTGACTGGGATACTGTCAAGAGATGGACCTGCAGGGACTTATGATGGAATTGACTGGGATACTGTCAAGAGATGGACCTGCAGGGACTTATGATGGAATTGACTGGGATACCGTCAAGAGACGGACCTGCAGGGACTTATTGATGGAATCAACTGGGATACTGTCAAGAGATGGACCTGCAGGGACTTCTGATGGAATTGACTGGGATACTGTCAAGAGATGGACCTGCAGGGACTTCTGATGGAACCAACTGGGATACTGTCAAGAGATGGACCTGCAGGGACTTATTGATGGAATCAACTGGGATACTGTCAAGAGATTGTACTAGTTTGATAACTGCCCACAAGTTTAATTACCAGAAGAAGAAAAACAAGTGACTTTCCTGAAACACTTGCTAGTCCAAGACACAACGTTACCCAAGCAAATACGTTGCATAGTAATTCTGGGATTTGGTGATTAAAATGCTCAAAATCAGTACTGTAGTCGAGACCATCACAAGACCAGACACAAGACCGGACACAAGACCATGTGCAAGACCATGCACAAGACTATTCATAAGACCTGTCACAGGTAACAGGTTGAACAATGACAAAGGAATGCTTTTTCTGCAGTTCCTGTGAATAGCTTGTGACTTGAATTTAGACTGGAGGTCTTGTGCTGGTCTTGCAATGGTCTGAAGAGCTCTCGACTGCAACGCTGATAAAAATAAAAGCCAAACAGGGGCAATTTCCTTTACCTGGAAGGAACAAAATCGTTAAGCAAATAGTAGGAGACGACTGTTGACAGGATGATGGAAAGCGATGTGGCAAATCCTTTCAAGATGTTATCCGCATACTTAATGACAGCTGCTATGATCAACCCACCGCAGGCCTGAAAAAAAGAGAGATAACAGTGCCTTCTCAAAGTGTCCTGAGACAAGCAGAACATTTTACATTTCGACAATAAAAATTTCTAAAATATCTTCCAAGGGTAGCAAGCACAGAATGAATCTGAACCCCCCCAACGTCACATCAACAATGATCGTGCAGGAATTAAACCAACAACTTTTCACAATTCAATGAAAAATGCCCACATGGCTTCAGCATGCCCAAACTGTGATTTAAGGAGTTGTTGCTTACTTGGAATAAGACGACGATCCATGTGAGATTATTGTAACCTTGGAAGAAACCTGCAGACCGGACCTTTTCCCCGTCGTTCATGATAACACCGCCCAAGCCAAATAAGACACCAAAGAAAGCTGCAGGGAGACGAGAAAAAAAGGACAAATGAATCACAGAAATTATCAAATGATACAAAATGACGGTGCAGTTGTTGAAACCTGCATCGGCCTTTTTGGAGGAGTGTAAAGGTAAATTAATCTAATTTTGAACAGAATGATCTTGACCTTTAACCTTTCAATACAAAAGCAATATGGCCTTTGTCTATCACAGGTGAACCCTTTTATCCACTATTCATACAAAAATGTCTCAGGTGAAAAATGATTATTTTCAAAGCTGTTTTGGAAAAAAGAAATGCAGTGGCACACCTGAGGACAAAACTGTCAAGAATCTTGGGGGAAAAACTGATTTGAATCTTTCAACAGCTACATGTAAGGCCAAATATCACGAGGAAATTTTTCACAAAGTAATTTACCCTCGGGACAAACTACCACAATTTCCAACCTGGATGGAAAGATACTTTTGGGTATTGCAGCGTACAAATACTGACTACTGTGAGTGGTGTGCTAAAGTAACATTAGCTCCCCAAGGTGATCCACGAAGCATATTCTACATGTGTATTCCCAAAGTAAAGCTGCAATCAGTTGTTATGTATATACCGGTAGTGCTTTGGGTATTGTGGGTACAATACTTTTGTTGCCATGGGTGCAGCTCTTATGGCCTAGCACAAGAAGATAGTAAAAATAGCAGGTGTCATGTGACTCACTCTCAGCCAATCAGGACACAGAATCTGTGGGTGAGGTGTTATCATATCACACCCAAATAGCTAAGGGTTGAATTAACATTATTTGATTTTCCAATCAGAAAATGACATACAGGAAAAAAGGAAAAATAGGAACAATTTGAAGACACTGTCAACAGGCACCCACCAAGTTGAATATTTCGTAGCCATATCGACTGCTTGGTACCCTTGAGTATCTTTTCAAAGTAGACACCTGCAAAACCACTGGAAAAGCAGGCCGAGAGTACAGCCACCAGGCCAATGAACTGGTTCTTGGATGGTACAGACTCACTCTTTTCTTGAGCTTGACTTTCTGCTGGCATCTGTTGGGAAAATAAAATGATTAAAATTAATCCAAAATCAAAGTAAAAGGTAATTTTTTGTACTTACAGTTAAGGGCTTTTTAACAAGCATAAAGTTATTGGTCATAATGTCAAGACTCTTAAATGCATTTTGAGTAAAATTTTTTATATTCAACTCACTTATAGTCTATACTTCCATCTATCAATTTCACTTTGGGTGATATTCCTAGTGACTACAGCAGCCATCTACCAGCCCATGGATAAACTATACGCCATCTTCAGTCATTTTAAAATCTTTTTATTGAGAAAACCATTACATCAAAACCACTTTTCTCATCACACAATGAAACTGAAAGGAGACTAACATCAATATTTTAACAATAAATCTGTAAAAAAAAAATTATTTGGTACTGGGTTCATTCAAAGTAACTTTTAGGGTCACAGTTAACATCAATTGCTGCTGAAGCTGGAAATGCAAGCCTGGCACAGACTTAAATGTAGACAAAAGGGCTTCATGGGGGAAGTTTGTAAAGAAGGGAGTGAGGGGTAGGTGTCAGATCCAATGAGGTGAACATGTTAATAATTCAACGATTACAGTGCAGGTTGAAAAAATCACCTCCGATGGTCTATGTTCTGTTGGAAAACCAACACGTATGACGTGATAAACTAATCAATTTTTCTTGTTCGGTCTCTATCTTGATTCCAGTACAGTTTCTGAGCATCAAAGATTGTAACAGATCTTATTCACAGGGGAGCCATGTTAATCTTGTTCCCTGAATCAATCATATTTGATGTATTCTATTAAATGGGGTGTGCCGCACTATTTTACATGTACATGTAGGTTCCAAGCCTCACTTTCATGTTTTTAAAATGTGGCTTACCAAATTTAAATATAATACAAGTACATGGATATAACAGAATTTCAATTATTCTAAAGGTAAACCAGCATGAATTTGTTATGAACTTTATTTTGTTGCCGTTATTTTTACTCTCAGGTTCCCAAAATGAAAAGTTAATCTTGCTTTCAATTCAAGATGGTCAACACATGAATACAGCCTAATCCCCATTGAAGTTACACATAATGTTGCCATCTGAGCCAGTTGTCCTATCCACTTCAAACTCACCTGTACCAATGCAACACCAGCCATGAGAAGCACCAGTGATATCCACTTGTACGAGTTCAGTTTCTTGCTAAGCATAACTACTGAAAACATGGCTGTTGTCAATATCTTCAACTGGTAAGTAACCTACGGAGGCACACAAAAGGACAATTCCAATATGTCATGAACTGGAAAGTCAAATGCGGACAAACGTTAAAGAACAATCTTGCCCAAAATTATTCTTGACCCCAATGCGGGAAAGGAATCAACACCTGCTTGACTCTGGAGCCTCCGAGTTGACGGAGATGCTGAGTGGAAAATTTATCACCACGCAAGTCAGCTGCGAACCAGTTGCAAGAGGTGTTTACAATGTGTGATATAACGGCTGGTAACCAGAGGCAAGAGGGATATAAAGTGTCTGAAATAAGGGCAAGTTACCAGTGAAAGAGATGTATACATTGAAATAATTGCTGGTAACCAGTTGAGCGAGGTATACATTGTGTCTTGACATAACTGCTGGTAACCAGTTCAAAGAGGCATCTGCAATGACTTAAATGACTAGAAATCAGTTGCAAGAGGTGTACACAGTGTGTGAAATAATGGCTGGTAACCATATTATTAGCAATGCAGAGTTTTATGTGATAAGTAAATTTTTGCGCATATAATGGTGTTTTCTAAGAATGAGATATCCCCCCTTTGAAACTTCAAAACAGCTGTGCCCAATGTACAACCCCTCTGCTTCCAAGAACTTCACTGACTTTCATTCAATCATTGTGTTCAATGCCACACAGTAGTCCACACCCTCAAATTGATAATGAACTCTACACTAGACTATCTCTCTTCTCTTTCTGAGTATCCAAACCTAGTCATATTCCTGCCGTTCTTCTGATTTTTAAAATAATAATAACATTTATAAAGAGCATTTTTCCGAAGGTTACAATGCGCTGGGAAAAAAAGCAACTGCAGGAAAGTAAACCAGGTGCTAAGACAAAATTAGTGGGAGCAGATGACCCAAACCTAGAGTGGAAACAGATGAGATTTAAGTTTACATTTGAACTGTTGTAGGGAGTTGCAGTTACGAATACATGTGCTAAGATCCAGTTTTACTCTTGTCATTCCCGTGTCTCGATAGAAGGCCGGGACAGGGTTTTTTTCTGTTGCTGTTCCCAGCCTGTGCAGCAATCTACACACCATCACATCAGGAACTCAGACAGTGTACATCGCCATTGAAATCTACTCTCAAGAAACATCTCCCCAGGATCCGGGGTCGTACATGTACCTAGCTGACTGTCTCGCTTTTATCTTCTTCTTGTTAGTTGTTATTGCTTGTTATTGTTGTTTGTTGTTGTTTGTCAAGCAGAAGCCCCAAGAATTAGGATCCAGGTATCATTTGCAAACCTGGCTACAAGGGCCAAATGAATTTCACAGAACAAAACACTCTGACCTGGTAGGTCGCAGCATCAAGATTGGACAATGCAAGGAAGAGCAGGTTGTTCTGTATTGTGTAGAGACCGGACGGAACGGCTAGCTTGAGCGTGTCAGCTGGTTTCTGGATGATCTGCTCTCGGATAATGGTGGCCAGATTGGACAGATTCCACATTCCTGAATTAGAGACGAACCATTTTTTTCCCCATTTTAACCTAGCTTTTACAAATTATGGGTTAAACGATTAATGAGACAATAAAACTGAGATACAATTTTAATACAGGCTTGCATGTAGGTATCTTGGTGATGCCCTCAAAGTATGTTATTTATGTGGAGAGTAAGACTAGATAGGTATTTTTTTTCTTGAAATTTGTCACCTGCTCTGTAAACGGGTATGTATATGTATGTCATTAGTTTTCAAAAACAACAAAGTTTGCTCTTTTTCAGGGGCGAGGGGACATGACCCATGTTGTTCTTCAACTTGGGCCCTCAACTAGAATCAACTAGTACAGAATGCTGAGACTAGAGAGGTGCCTCCATCTTCTGACCTTCCCCTCCAAGCACCAGCAGAAGACACATCAGCATCTTGAACAGCTCAGCCATGACGATGGCCGTTGTGCTGAGGTAGCGCGGGCCTTCACCCTGCACCATGCGGGAGTACCTCAATGTCAGGACCAGCGAAGTGGTCTGCACAATCAGAACGCCCAGCGAAAAATACTTGAGGTTAAACTTGACCGCCGGCATCTGCAAAACAAGACAGGAAAATGGGATATTTCATCCTATTTCTAGAGTTTGTGATTTTTCAATTCACTTTTGTTCATTTTCTCTTTAAAATCACCCCATCTCACTTTCAATCATTTGAACTGGAGAAAATCATTTGGTCATTTTAACTATTCTGATTAACATGAAGCAGGTGTAGGCTGTAACAAAAGGCTGCATAAGCTTTTTTGTCAAACACTTTTGCTCCAGTAGCTTGGCAAACAGAACTATACATTTTTAACGACCTGCGTACAAATGTTGTTAATTTGCCAACACGTACATGTACAGTATATGATTTTTTAAATCATTCTACCAGCAAAAAATTATGTTGCAATCTGCAGCGCCAATAAGCAACTGAAAAGGTATTTCAATTTATACACAATAGTTTGCACACATGTGTGGGTGGGTTCATGTGTACAGTCAATAATCAGCAAGATCAATATTTACAAAGAGTCCTATTCTGAATGGAAAAACAGTCTGCTCCACCACAGCTGCTGACGGGCTGCCCAGGTATTCACAATCCTCACTCAACCACAAATGAGTATCTCTCTGCAAAGGGTCCAACACACTGCAATTCACTATGTACCAGTGCAGCTTGTAAAAAATGCGCCTCTGCGCTTCAGTATTTAAACCTTAGTTTGGATTTTTGCTTTCACTCATTCAAAAGGTACTGGTATATTGGTGCCACTCTGGTTTGTTATTCTAATGAAAAGTTCGATATTCATGAGCAAAATTGTGATGTCATTCCAGGGACAACACTTCAATGTTTCACTGATTCATGCACAGAACACACTTCGAGTTTTGATACTTCGCTGACCCAAATTTTATTTTCTTTGATGATCAATTGTTGGATAAGAACATCCACTTGGCAGTAAGCCAAAGAGTAACAATTTCTCAGATATGTTTTCAATAGCAACTTTTCGGTTTGCATGTGCAATTTGAAAACAGAAACAAAAAAAAATGAAAAGTGTCTTCCCTGATTGACATCATGGCAAGAGTGCCCAAAATTGTCAGGGTAAGCATGCACAATTTTAAATGTTCAGACAAGTTGCACTTTTCTTGTTAACCCCAAAGCGATGTCAAATAGTTTCACACATCACAAATCGAAAAAGAAAATACACATGCAGGTACACAAAAAGTGTTCCCAAGAAAAATTTATCCCACAGACCCTCTTCACAAAGACTGAAAAATGCTCTAAATACATGTAACTGGTCCCAACATTCTTTTGTCTCGCCTTCAGAAGTACCTCGGTATTCAAGACGCAGCCTTTGCATGGTACAAATCCTATCTGTCCAACAGAACTCAACATGTGTGTATCAGTAATTCCACATTGATCAGATCCGGTGGTCCTCAATTATTCTGTCCCACAGGTGTCAGTATTTGGCCCACAGTGGTTTACCCTTTGCCAGTTCCTGACATTATCCTGAAATTCAACCTGGACAGTCGTGTGCATGCAGATGACAACCAGCTCTAAAGTACACTTAAATCTTTGCAAGTACATGCTGACGCTGCTATTGAAGAGCTGGAGACATGCATACAAGAGATTCGTTCCTGGATGCAACAGAATTTTCTAAAGTTGAATGACGACAAGACAGAGTTCCTTTTTTTTTTGGCCACATCAACAATTATCCGAAGTATCAGTGCCATGCACATGTATTTCCATTGGAGATGCCTGAACAGCTCCCTCGCTGCAGGCTTGAAACTTGGGCATCATTTTGGATTCATCAATGACACTTCAACCACGCATCAGCAACATCATTCGCCTCTCTTCATTTCACATCAGTGTGAAAAGGCCAAGGTTTACTGCAGAATTGATTGGAATAGTCAGTTCTCTCACTACAGTATCAGTGTGTCCATTATGCAGGAAAATGTGCGGACTGAGGTTTGTTGTACATATTGCAACCGGCATTGTACTGGATTCCTCATACGACATCTGGAAGGTCAACCTACAAGACAGACTCCCTGTCTATATAGTTGGACAAGTACTTGGACAGAATCATGTCTCCATGTGTAGTGCCCCAAATAAAGAGACTTTTCACGTGCATTCATTATGTAAACGAGGGTACAGGTACATCTACTAGTAAGTTTATGACAGAGATGACATCTAGAGTCAACTTGGCATCTTGACAAGTTTACAGGTGTGGGTAGGGTGTCGCATCCTGCTCGCATCAGGAAAGCCAACTGACCACTAGGCAGAATATATGTTACTCACTTTCATGCATTGGATTCACCCTCTAGCTGATGATGTCTGATAGCTTTGACTGCACTTGAAGTTTCTCAATGAAGATCATGACTGGCCTTCACCAGTTCCTTGATTTTGTGAGGTATCTGTAGTGTTGTTGATAACCAGTTCTCTAACCAGGTTTGGCTGATTCAAAGATTGTAGGGACGGCACTGCCGCAATCACTCATGCCGATGTGCTTGTAGAGGGAATCTTGAAGATTTTGAGTTATGAGCAAGTCCCTTCCGTGTTTAAAGATTAAGAGAACCAAGTTGATTTTGCGTTTGTGTTCCAGTTGGGGCAGGTATGGAAGATCAAGTGTTTTGGTGTGAAACAACATTGCCAACGTTGCAATTTAATACATACAGGAACAAAATGTTAACTTGCAAATCTCCACATAACTTGACAAATATACAAATTGCTGTGGATGAATCACCTACATTTCAAGTTGAACATTTGAAACTCTCAACCCTGCTTGGAATAAGCAGTTGAATTATGTTTTTAAAAACTGGAGATCTACTTTCCATGCGTAACAGCTCCATTCTGAGTGATGTATATGTACATGTTCTGAAAAGCTTAATACATGTGCATGTATTAAGCTTTTCAGAGTATCTATCCAGATCCCGAATATGCTCAACATTTCACAAGGTTTTCAGGAACATGTTAATACATGTACATGTACTGGAACGAGGCTGCAATATTGCACTGACATTCTCTGGATAATCTTACCGGCAGCAATGAATCTTGTTCAGCTTGGTTGGCCGAGTTACCTGTAGTACTTGCCTCCACCATGTTTTTCTTTTTTTTTCAGAGAGATTGGTCTACTGATACTGTTATCCTGAGAATACAGTATGTGGCAGTCGTTTGTTGAAATAAATTCTCACTAGTCCAATAAAAACACTGATAATAAATGCTAGCACCTGATTACTCGGCAAATATTTTAATTGTCTACATACATGTACATATTCAACAGTAAACACAATGAGCTAATGAATAATCAACTACTGTGTGAACAGATGGCCTCTGTTTATAAGTGTTAGATTATTTGTGGAATAATTAAAAGAAAAATGATTTACAAATGCATACCTTCCTTGTCAGTCAGTATTCAGCACACCACCAGCTCAGCGCATGGCACAACCAGCGGCCTTGATACTGTCTGCGTACAACCCCACCACATGCACAGTACCACCACCTGACAGGACTGTGCCTCAATGGTCGAACTGTGAACTAGCCTACATGTACGTGTACATGTATGCCTGCCGACCAACAAATGTTGGCAATAGTTGGCTGACACACCTGTTCGGTTAGTACACAGCCACTGCTCACCTGCCAGTCTATCGTTTCACTGACCTTGGACAGTGATAGTGTGAAATGCCAGATCTATCCAATTTAGACTGTTCAGCTATAGTTGTTAATCAAACTAAAAGGAAAGACAAAAAACGTGTACCGGCAAATTACATTGCACACACAAAACACAAAACATCATCTGGAATAAATGGCGCCCTCTTAGGGTGTGGAATAGGATAGATCCGCTGATTCAATATGGCGGCGCCCATGGTTCGTCAGATTTTAACTCAGAGTGCCAGAAATTCTCTCGTGTTTTCGTCGTTTAAGAATAGATTTACAACAGCGCAAAGTCCTTCGAAGCAACATGGAAAGGAGGAACTAGAAAAGAACAAATATTTTGACAAATATGCAGAAAAAATCAAGAAAGCACAAAGGTCTGTACCGAGCTTGATATTAATCATGTTATGTAAATCTAGTATCAAACGTAAGAATATGCTTTATCATAGGTTTATGTCGAACCCCACAGATGCAAATGGCACTAAATACACACGCTATAAAACATCTTAACTAGTACTATGCGTACCTCTAAACGTAATTATTATAATTCGACAAAGAAAAGGGTTACAATATTAAAAATACTTCGAAGATATCATAATTTTGTGATACATGTATACATGTAGGCCTACTCCACACTAGCCCTTAACCACAAATAAGTACTATAAAAAAAATAGGTGTCACTACTAGCAATCTGCACTTGATTACTAATCATTTTGATGATTTTTCACCAACATTGGTGAAAAAAACCTCTGTAATCAAATTCCTTCTAATGATCTCAATTATTCTGATTATTTACTTGACCTTCAACCTAATTCTATATTCTTAAGTCCTATTATTGAGGAAAAAATAATTGATATTATTGTACATACATTGCCAACCAAAAAGAGCTTTGGCTTTGATTTAATTAGTAATTCACTGGTTAAGGAAGTGATCCGGTCAATCTCTGAACCGTTAACCTTTATTATGAACATGTCTATATCGACAGGCGTTGTACCAAATGATATGAAAGTTACTTGTGTCACTCGTCTTTTTAAAAGTGGTAATCTTGATCACATAAATAATTATAGGCCTATCTCTGTTCTTACTACTTTTTCAAAAATTCTTGAACAAATAATTCACAACCGTATAATGGACTTTCTAGGTGAACACAACATAATTTCTGATTCTCAACTTGGATTCCATGAAAACCACTCAACTTCACATGCTATTAATCACCTAACTGATAAAATAACTAATAATTTAGACACATCCTCTGTTACATGTGGTTTATTCCTGGACCTGTCCAAGGCCTTTGATACATTCAATCATAATATACTTCTAAACAAAGTTGCTTATTATGTTATTAGAGGAACCGCCTTGGAGTAGTTCAGGAGTTACCTTTCAAATCGTCAACAATCCGTCTCTGTTAATGGTACTCAGTCCTCGGTCAGTACAGTTTCTCATGGAGTTCTGCAAGGATCCATTCTGGGGCCAGTTTTTATTTTCTATCTATATAAATGACTTTGTTCAATCTTCTGACTTGTTTACCTTTATTTTACTTGCTGATGGCAGTAACCTATTCAATAGTCACCCAATATTTATACTCTTTATCATAATGTTAATCTTAAGCTCACTAAAGTTTCAAACTGGCTTAAAGCAAATACGTTGTCTCTTAATATTAAGAAGATTAACTATATGCTCTTTAGTAATAAGCAACATCACGAATTATCTGAAATCTTTAATGAGGATGTACAAATTAATAAAACCAATTGTGTCAAATTCTTAGGTCTGTATATTGAACAGAATCTTTCATGGAAAAAACAAATCAATAATATTTAAACAACTGTTTAAAAAAATATTGGAGTTACATGTAAACTAAAGCCATTCTTCCCTCAGGATGCACTATTTAAACTTTACAATACTTTAATTGTACCATATTTATCATGTGACTGTGACAAAGACTAAAATCACAAAGTTGATCCCTGACGCAGAGTACATGTAGGTAGAGCACAATACAGCAAACCTGTTTGCTGTATTAATTAAAGAATATGATATGCCTGGCATAGTCAGTGTTTTGGATGGCTGCAAATTTTTTTCCATTACAGTCTGTGCATGGTTCCATGCTTAACAGGTACATCATTGTCGCTGTGACTTCATACCCGTTACGTTTTTAGGGCTTATTGCTTCCTGATGGCTGATGCAAGTGAATGATTGCAGGGAAAAATTTGACTTAATGTTTGTGTGTGGAATTCTTCCCATAAGTAAAAGGAAAACAAGTCACAAGTCTGAAAATAAATTTGTGTTTGGAAAATTGGCAAGCAAACCAGACTTGACATGTAGGTTTAGTCTGTGAATATTTCAGCTTTTCCTTCCCAAGAATCACTGCATGGGTGTGCAGACGGAGTTGCATGTAACTTTTGCTTTTTTCTACTCTATTACAGTTCCAATCCCGACAAATTTCAGTCCAAGTTACAAGATATGATGGAAGTCAAGAAGGAGAAAAAATGGCGGGACGAACTGGAACCTCCTAGACCTACAGTAAGCAAATGGTTTGGGCTGCATTATTACAAATACAGTACAATACAATGGCAATTCTGTACAAAAGTTTTAATCAGATGGAAGTTGAACAGCACAGTCAATTATGTTTGCATCCATCTTAACCAAATCGTCTTATAGTGTAACAATATAATCAGAATTAGAAATCCTTTTTGCCGGATGACACATCACTCGCAGAAAGGCCATATGCACACATTGCATGCCTATCCAACCAAGATGGTATCGCAATTTGCCGAGAGCACATGTGCGTTAAGTTTACAAACACAGGTGTGACTGCGGTACCACCGTTGTTTTGCCATCTTCTCAGATTAGTCTGTAAACATTTAATAAACTCTTGTCAGTCCTTTCCCTTTCCAGTGTGATTGTTCAGTTCAAAGAAGTGTTTCTTGTAACATACTTTTTTTCACCCCTTCCCTCCCCCAAAGTGCTTTAACATGATCTGAGCAAGCATTCTGTCCTCTTCTAGTTTGTTTTAGGGAACAATCCCAGTGCAAATGATCAGTTCTATCCAAGGGGGCCGAATTAAAATCTATAGTTCATGGATGCATGTATTCACCATTACACAGACCTTTTATGCCCAGTCTTAGGTCTAAAGTTGCTTGAGTCTAATATATGACACTTGAAAATTTGAAAAATCAACTTCATGAATTCCAGTCACTTTAAATATTTAAAAACCGATTCCTAACAACACTTCCAGTGACTAATTCCTGATTTCAGATGAACAGTTTACAGGTCACCACTTTTGAATCATTTGCAGAAATCCAAGAACAAAGTACATGTACCAAAGCTGCTGAAGACAACTCAGAGTCCATCATCAACACATGTACGTTCTGTTTTAACAGATGTAAATACGCTCATTCAAAAAGCACAGTCGATGGGAATGTGAAGATACAATTACAACAATAGCAACAATCAGTGTGTCGTTCTAGTTGTGAATTACATGGATTAGAAATCAGACAAATTTGATACCACCCATTGATGCACTGCTTTACCTGATATATCGCAGATAAATAAAAGTTGATGAGCACACTTCAGACTTCAGTTCCTCCTCAATTATGTCTGTTGGCCTCCTGGTCTCAAAAGAAGAACTTTGAAAAGTGGATGGATCGAGAGAATCAACTTTTTCATAAACAAAAAATCAAGTTTTTACTCTTGAAAATGTGGATGATTTTTGACCAGTACTTGTAAGGAGATACAGTGATAGAAACTGCTGTTTCTCAAATGAATATTTTCCACTGGTAAATTCAACACAAGTCAGCACAGCAGGAGAACATTTTGAAAAAGGATAGAAGCACTGTACTTTCTGCTGTGCTGAATCTTGTTTGTGGATTGTGATGCAGGGTTTGGATTCCATCATGAAGATTGACATGATTCAAGACTTACCACAAGAGGAAATTGAGAAAGTAAGTACCGGCGTACACAGCACCCATATTTCTGACACGTTGTTGGAGTGTCTTTTAATACTGAGCGTGACTTTGGCTATCATTGTATTGCTTGTCTATTAAACTCTTCTATTCTGTGAGAGTGACTGCTTCAAGAATAAAAAAAACAAGCACCAGAAGATGCGATCTTCTGACAATAGGAAAATGTATGAGAAAAGAACTTAGGGTTGTACTACAATCAGGTGAAACATTTACCTAATTAGTCTTGAATTAGTGTCAAAAGTTACCTTGGTGATTTATATGAACACTCATTGTTTCCCAAATTAGGTTCGGCTTGTGGTTGCACCATGTACAAGAAAATATCTCTTTTATGACTGTGTGGTTCTGAGAAGAACCGATGGTGAACCACAGAACCACAAAAGAGAGATTTTCTTGTACATGGTGCAACCGCAAGCCTAATCTAACTTAGTACTTCCACCATACATAGCTTCAAGTCTAATCATTATTTCCCATTGATATTTATGGCTCCCATTCAATTGAAGGCACGGTTATCATGCAGGGTCAGAAGGAGAAGTTAGTTGTATGTATTTTGTAATATAAATATGTACATTTCTTCTGGTAAGAAGTAAATGTCAACTCGCTGCTGCAGAATTTGGAGAGCCTTGGCAATGGTCTGCTTTATGTCCTGATTCTACTGCACGCTCATTACTCATTCAGAATTATTTTCTTGTATCCTTCCCCCAAAAGATATGGACTCAGTATCACATGAAGAAAGACTGCATCAGTGCTGCCATACCAGTGAGTTGCATCCGTGTCATTTGGGGAAAAAAAAGCAATTCCATGCAAAAGTGAAATATTGTTGTGTTGTCACTGACCGCGGATACAGAAAAGGAGGATTTTGTTTTAAAGATAGCGGAAATGATAAAAATACCTTCACCTTTTTTTTCACTTTCAATTATTGTAAAATGTCTTTTTGTTTGTGAATTATGATGAATAATGATGTCATGACCAACTTTCCACTTTGCGTAGAACTGCCCATTGAATTGAAAGGAGGGCAATTCCACATAAGGATGCCTAAAATGCCGACTCCTTGATTTCATTTGATACCAGAGTGGCAAAAATAATAACACGGAGAGCAATGATTTTCTTCAACACATTTAGTGCGTTCCCATTGCATCTCCTTCCCTAAATCTTTACATCAGGTCTACAGGACAGTACTCTTCACAAATCTTTTTCTGTAAATTTCTGATTACTTCAACATTTATTCCATAGTAATGGCATAAATATATAGAGAGACATACAGGAATTTGAAATTTGTTTTTTAAAACAGGGAACAACATACGAGAAGATTTATCAAACAGCACAAGAGAACCCTCTGGTAAGTTAGAGTGATGTTCCATTTTGGGGTTAATCTTTCAATTTTATGGTGTATGTGTCATTTAGATCTACAGACAATTAAATATTAATATGAATGGAATTTTTATTGAAATGAAACATTCAGATGTTGTGAGTAGAGAAATTTCTAAACGCATCAATGTTGATATGCATGTATACAGAGTATTATGTTTACTTTCCTATCTCAGCTGGATTTATCTAGCTTTTGTTTTTCTTTCTTACCGTGCAGTTCTTGTACCCACTGCCCAGGAAAGCTGGGTATGAGTTCTACTTTGCTCAGTTTGATAACAGCGACAGCTTCTACTTCACATCTCTCATCAACTACCAGGTATAAAGACGTAAACACAAATAGGCTACAAAGGGTCCCACGCTGAGTGTTTAATTTGCTCAAAATGTAGCCTGAACCGAATTAGTTTGGACTGAGCCAGGAATGCAGATGACTTCAAATAACTTTGTGACTTCCCTTCCATTTGGTGTGGAAGTTAAAATCATTTCCAGATTTCTAATGATGTGCCATGCCCAATTTGATGGCACCACAGGCGTTCACTGCAGATCACTGCTAGAATGAAAAGTCAGTACACTGAGTTCAAACTGTGCCCAAGTGAACTCATTTTGTAAATATGGCTTCAAACAAGACTGAAATGGGCTAGATATGTATCTCCGTTTCCTACAGGATTAATTAGAATTTGCAGAAAGGTTTTTCTCATCCACAGCCGTGAACTGTTTGTAAATTTTGTTCACAGGCTTATCAGGAGAACTCTCCAATACTACTAAGCATGAAACACTTCACAGAGCTTCAGAAGGAGAAAGGTATGCCTGTACTGGGCCACTGCAATGGTCAAGCCAAGTTTGTGATTTGGTGTCTCTTCATACCTTCTTGTTGATCTCAAGGGGAAAGTTGTAGAAACGATTCTGATCAGTGTGAGCAGTGAGTCAGGTTGGCGTGGTGGTTCTTTTATTGTCTAGCGCTTCTGCGGCCGGGCTCCATTTCTGGCTTGTCCCACATGTGAAAAGGTTTTCATTTCCAACCTGTGTCCGTGGGTTTTTATCCAGAAAATATTACCAGGGTTTTCCTTCCACCTAGAAAACTGTAACTACAGGTTTTCTTCAGGCTTTGTGAGTTGCAGTGCCTAGAGTACTCTTGACAAAATTCCTGGTTTCATTTTCAGGATTGTTGATAATTACAACAATAACGTAAGGCTGTGTCCAAATCAAGTAGCTATGGCAAGGAGCAATACACGTCTATAGCACTATGAAAGACAGAACCTAACCATAAAATTGGAGACTGGCTATTGACTGAAAAGACTTTTTTTTACTCAGGTATCGTCCTTATGCGAGGGGAAATGGACACAGATTTATTGGTGAGTTTTTTGTTTTTTCAAAGATTTGGAACAAGCTTTTTCACCAAAATCAGTTCCGTGGGCTCATTGTCGCCCATTATTTTCTTACTGTTAGAGAAGCAAATGATTCACTGTTGTAGTAAAAAATTGATATAATGGAATTCAGTGACAAATTCTGTTTAGCGTTTGAAAAAAAAAACTGTGGTTTCTTAATAATATTGTACAAAATCTTGAAAACTTAACTTAAATTCAAAGTCATCAATTCCCCAAAAATTTATATTGAAAACTGTAAATCCTGTGCTTTCTTTACTCGGAAGTTTGGTGAGGCACTTTTAATTTTGCATCAACAACATGTGTCACATAATGAATGTGAAATACATACACCTTGCTACTGTTCCCAATCCCGAACCCCCCCCCCCAAAGGAACATCATCTGATAATAGGTGGGGCTGCCCATTGCTGCACCAGGATATGGCAGAATAACTCATTCCCACTTTGTCCGGCAAATCCACAGAGCGTACAGGATGCCCAGTTTTTAGCCAATCAGCTGCAGCTTTATTATGCGACGGACAACTCAGACCGGTTGAAACTCCTGCGTACGTTCAACCATCACCAGGACGAGTTCAAACATATGGATGTCATCACCATGCTAGAGAGAAGCACCTTTGAGCTTCCCTCGGCAACTCCAAACAAGAAAGACTTATGAACTGATACCAAAAGGCAAACTGATTTGAGCAGTTTTTATACTGGTGGATATGAATATATGGACCAGCCAAGAGGGCACTAGTGCTTATGTTCATGCCCTGAGTGATTGAGAATGAACATACAGGCATGTAAACTGCACATTGGCCAATAGAGGGATTTCACATTAGCGCCATCTGCGCATATCCGCATCAAAACCAAGGCTGTCTGTGTTGCAATTCGTTGCGTGCGCCTGCGGAGTTGACACAGTACATGCAGTATCCGGTTCATAAGTGTGATGCCACTTCAGTTTAAACCACGCCCACTGCAGATGCACGACCATCGCAGGTATGTTAGTTCCTGGTAAATTGTTGTAGTTTTTTTTTTTACGTGTCGAGTCATCCTGAAAGACTCTTCCACAAAAATTTGCAGCCTGAAAAGTCTGAATTTAACATACCTTTATGAATTTTGTGTCTTGACTCCTTACTTTCAATCATCTGATCGTATTAAGAATTGAAGCTGACACATACAGCCTCGTTTTCAAATGCCGTAGTGCGCAGATCGACGCTGAAAGCGTTGTATTGGGATCCCTCTATTTCTTAATTTTTTGGCCCGACACCTTTGCCGTTCCAAATTGAAAAAACCTCTTCAGAGTATTACAATTGTCGTTTTGTCTG
This sequence comes from Acanthaster planci, assembly GCF_054643075.1. NCBI lineage: Eukaryota > Metazoa > Echinodermata > Asteroidea > Valvatida > Acanthasteridae > Acanthaster > Acanthaster planci. Next base: position 14,389,783 of record NC_141788.1, read on the forward strand.
ATTCTTGGATACTAAATGAAGTCTCATGCTCAAAGGCCTGAGCTATACACAGATGAGCTACTGTGATACCGCTAAACACCAGCGAGCATGTTTTTGTGGCCTGTCATAATTCTTGCTGTTAGGAGGCTGCAGTTAATTTTCCAAGTTCACCTTTCAAAAAAATTGTTTGCGGTTGCTGACGAAAAAATTATCAAATTGCATCCTCGGCTCAAACGCTGAACACGTAAATGCTCTCAGCCAAAATGGCCCATGTACTCCTCAGGTGACGACATAATGAAAGAAACAATCTTACTTCACTAAATGTGCACTCCCGTGAAAACCTGAAAATTGACAATTTGTATTTCTTGAAAACTGCAAAAACTTCCTTTGGCACTGTAACGTTAATTCTTTTTTCAGCATTTCTGTGTAACTGCTGAGGAGCCTTTCCATAAAATTATTGAATTCGAGAAAATAAAAGTGAACCAAGTAATTTTCAAAAATATTTTCTTTTATTACTTTTTCCACAAAGCCTTTCCATATATAAATAAAACTGTAATTATTAACTAGCTATGTCTCCACACATCAGCAAATAGATTAGGCTATTACCCACTATTGATAACATCTGAATTGTAATGTAAACTGATGTACAAAGCACCCACAAATGCGGATTGAAATAATATTCTGAGATAAATCTAAAAAAAAACAAGTCCTTTGCGTTAGAAGTGAATTTTCCTTTCAGACATAAATGCTTCACTTTCCAAACACCACTGCCATACAGTACTACAATTTCTTTCACATTTTGTTGGAGTCACAGGCTGAATTCTGACAAGTGGTAGAATACACTCAAACTGTCACATTTCTCCAAACAATTTTCCCTCAAGTTTGAGGGTAGCAATCTATGATAAATGTTGTATATGTTTTGCTGGAACTTTCACAGAGTTTAATATTTGGCCAACATGTAAGTTCCAGCTCCACGGAAGCGCACAGATGCATTGACTAGCACATCTTTTTCAGGTAGTTTATCAAAAAAGTTCAAAATGCAAAAGTCTGTGTACTAGTCGAGTGCTAGTCACTGAAGAATGCATTAAAGTCCTTAGATATCGAGTTCCAAAGTGAACACGTCATGTGCATAATTAAGTGTGTAAAAGGTACTAATGCGAGTACCGGCGTGTGAACCAGAATGCATATGTACTCCATTCGTTTGCACTGCACTACCTGGTTCCAAATGACGTCACACTTTGGTACTCTCTAATCAGGTACTAATACATGACTGAAATTTGTAAAAATTTGCACATTTTTGGAGAGTTTGTTCCAATTCGCTTAACAGATGCACAAGGTAGAGATTTGGAGCTTGGGTCTGTGCAAATATTTGGGAAAATCTATAAACAGATTAGCATCTTTTCCTACATGTTACCACCAGATTTGTCATGGGTGTTCCTATTGACAAACCATGACAACAATCCACCACACTGTTGGCTGAAAGAGAAAGCCCACGAGTGAAGCGAATTTCTATTTCAAGGACAAAACTTCTAGTTCCAAAGATGCCATTCTTCTTGAAACTCCTGGGCAAACCACCCTGTGACTGCAGCTGGAATTAATTCAAGCCCTTGTGGAAGCCACAAGCTTGAGGCTGTGGCTACTCCCTATAGACACATGCTTTACTTCCAGCTGCAGCCATTCACTTAAGATGCGGCTTTCAGCTTTGCAAGGAACACACTATTTTGAGCACACTGCAAATACCTGGGCTACAGTTTTTTCCAATTTCCTGACAAAGGAAAGTTTCTTTGCTAGTAGGCACTGAAAAAAACCAATAACAGTCCATATAACTACGGAACAGAACAATATAAAATCCTCAAAAATGTTTAAATGTTTGCTGAACCAGGTGCATTGTTTGCCATGTTGAGCACTGTATAAAATCACAGAGACGGACTTAATTTACCCTGCATACCATTGTGTGAAAATGTTGATTTTCTTTAAATGATTTTATTTTACACAAATACATATCAATAACCCAACCAAATACTTTTAATATATAAATGTTTGGTTCTAATCTTTATTGTGTCCTGGAGTTAAATATTTAATTGCCCTTGGCCAAAATAATTTATTGGGCACCGTATTCTCAGTGATTTCCGAGAACCTGTTAAAAAAAAAAGTGAAAGCTTCCTTGGGCGGAAGTCAAACCCACGACCTCCTTCCAAGCAGACTTGCAAATGTATGCTCATAGTGTTATTTACACAAATCAAATTTTTCACAATGGCAGAGAGATAGCTTTAAATACTAATAAAGAAAAGTTCTTAAGGCTGCCTTGCCAACACAACATACACTGTAAGCTTTCAAGCAGTTTACAAATAAATTGAGGTGAATCTCAAAGCTTCAACTCTGAGACCATCTCCCATTTAGTATCACTCAAAGAGCTATAATTAAGCTATGAGTGAGCTCATTTGCCTAGAAAAGTGACGCCTTTTGGACACATCCATCTTGGTCCACAAACCTGTGGGTAACTCCAGTTTTTGTACATGTGCACAGCTATTTGCATATCTGCAGCTGAATTCTAAAAACAATGCGTCATCAAAGCTGCTATCCCCAAAACCAAAATGCGCATTTAGTAAATGAGCATTTTGTTTTACTCTGTGTAAAGAATGCAAACTTATGCGCATGCTCTGCAGATGAAGTTTGCCAAGGCTTTTTAATAAATCACACCACCGATGGAAAATGCACTTATTATTTGCATATGCTGTGCTTGTTACATTCAGAGTACGTTATTGGGAATTTGTTGCATCCTATTTCATGATGTTCTACAAACACAATAATTTAATAGACCTGCATTTGATTTCTCTGCACAGGGAAATGAGCAGTTAGTACTCAAAATTTAATACAGCTCACTGGTATACAACAAACAACGTAGCACACCTGTTCCTGCCATGGATGTACTCAGATGTCCATGCTCGCTCAAAAAGTACCGTGGGTGACACAATACAAAAACAGAAGAATCAGAGTTTTGTAAGACACCCTGACATACCAAATGCCCTGACATACCATACCAAAACTGAAAGAAAGATGATCTGGTTTGGCAACCATGCTTTTTAACAGTTCTCACTTTTGTAAAGTTGCCCGTCCGTACGAAAGAGCGACAACCTTAAGTACTGCAATGTGCACTCAAGTTAATCTTTATACCCTGACAATACATTTCAAAAGAGAAGTGTCACAGGCGTCATTTTAAATCCCTTGTCCTAAGGAGATCCTGTGTTTTTCACACACCCCAAAATTGAAAACTTTAAACTTCTATTGTGTGTCCAATATTTGTAAATGGTCAAAATGCGAAGAAAACATTCAAACGATTTTATTAAATGTCACACACGAGAAGGAATTCCTGATCTAGAATAAATAGTTGAAATGTATTACTACATGAAAGAAGCCATGGTATATCATACAAATCACAATGGAAACCAAACTTAGAAATTCTCATTACTCTTACTTAGTTTCTCATTTCTAAATATGTCAAATACAAAGTCTGCGAAATAATTCACATTTTCAACCTTTTCAAATATTAATACATGTTAAGGTAAAAACAGTCCACCTCTTTGTAGGTAAACCAACTATAATTATTGCCTTCTGTTGGTCTTCTTTCCAGGCTTAAAATGCCGAGCATCATTTGTATTGGCTATGCTGGAGTAAAAAATGATACTCTACCAAGTCTGTGGATTTTAACACAAAGTTTCAATAAGCTCGTCTTACGGGGAAGAGACTTGGAAACAAGGCCTAGCACTTTAGTGAGCCTGTGGCTCTAATTCAGAAGTTTGAGTCTTTCAGCAGAGTGTTCCGTACACTAACGTACTTGAATATAAAGAGATATATATTTCAATATTACTTTTGTCCTTGTGAATGAAGTTGAGTTCACTCCCCATTATTTCAAAGGCAAAGAAAAATAAAATCCCCAGATATGGGTATACGTATTTCAGAGTTTTTCATCTTTCTGCAAGAAATATAGAGTCAATATTGCAGTTTACTTCAAAGTACTCTATTGTGTTTCACAAAATGCCTAATGCAATCATATAGCAGAGAAGGGACATATACTTGATTGGTTATTAAATTTGAAACCTTGCGACAAGATTTCTGTCAGGGTCCATGCTCAAAATCAGTTTGTGGAGCATGACTTTTAATGTAGCAAAACAAAATACTGCCCTCTTTCATTAACCACTTCGGACCGGGGCATTTTTCAACGTTGAGGATGCTGGGCCGGCATGACTATCATTTTTTCTGTTTTCAAAATCCTTCAACAATTCATCATTCCATTTAACAGTCGTTTATAGCCGAACTGAGTAATCTTCAGGCACTACTCTAAGTTGACAGGTGACCTTCATTGACACCCGAATATTTCAGCCAGGCCTGCAGCCTTGTAAACAGAGCCCAGATTGTGCGGTGTCACACAGCTGTCTTTTGTTCACGAACCTGGCTCAGTGCACTGCTGACCTCTTTTCAATAGGGGCCAGATTAGCATGCAGCGGTGCTGTGTGGCTCATCGCTGCGGTGGTGGAGAGCTTTTGTCCCCGGTGGTAATCCGCTTGCTCTAAATACCCCAAACCCTGGTATACGGTTTCAAAATAATGCTGGATTATCACCACTTTTGAGAGCGAAAAATTCCGGTCATGCCCAGCAGCCTGGTCTTTTGTTCGGAGTACGGTCTTTTGTTACAGGGCCCTGTTTCCTTTGTCCGAGTTCGGAGACCCCGGCCACACATATAAACCATACGGCTCCGATCCCGGAGTCCCCGGCTGGTAGTGGTTAACACGTGTTAATACAACTATATATCTCACATCGTCAGATACTGACAGTTTTACTTGGAATTCTTCCTAACTTAAGATTTGTCTGAGGGTTGTCTTATCTCATTAACGCATAATTGTCGAGGTATTGTCCTAGAGCTATACATGTAACAGTTTTGTTGGATGAAAACTAGCCGCAGAAACAGACTTGAAAAGTGTTATCACTTACAATTAGGTAGTTTTAATTAAAGCAAAATGCTAAAAAAATATAGCGGTACGGGAAAACCTATTCGTCACTTTAAAATGGAATAATCAAAATGATTGGAAGCATACATGAGTCAATTGTTCTGCCACACATTCATATTTTGGCTTTCCCTTTATTTTCAACGACTGTTTTCGTGAAAGGGTACAACGAAACATGAAACCACCATCAAATTTCTAGTAATGACCCATCTTTTTTAAGATGAGTTTGGTGAAATCGATCTTCGAATTTTCTTAGCAAAGATCAATCTTAGAGTTGGCACTCATCTTCAGCCCTAAGATAAGTTGCAAGATAAGATGAGTTTCATGAAATCGGCCCCAGAAATGGTAAGACTATGGCAGAATTTGACTATAAATGTTTATCATCTACTTATTTTGTTGCTTAACATTGTGTTTCAGGGACATTTAAGTATAACTTTCATGGGTATTACAGGAAAAACCTGTAAGAAGTTTGACTATTAATTTCAAGTTTAAATGCAGTGGGGTCCCCAGATGATCCGACCGCTGGGGTAGTGGGCCTTGAGTGCCCGGTACAATTCATCTGAGTGTTCCTGGTCCCGCGTCTCCACCACACACTTAACCTGTTCAAATAAATAAAGTTGGATGCTCAAGGTTTCAATGGAGTCTGCGCACAACTGTACAGGGGCACAATCTATGCCAGTGGGTGATCCGAGGGCAACGGAACCAGCCACTGAGAACAATTATTGGTAAAGATACTCACTATCAAAGATCGTATAGTGCCAAAGGCACAAGATGGATAACTCTGCTCGAAGGGTGTAATTACCATGGGCGCCATTTGAGCAAGCGATACGCCTACGCAGTTTACGGTAATGCATAGGCGCAGGCTAACCAGGTGCACATGCCTGCCGCGGCGCCTGCGCCTTTGCATTAATGTGCATTACGCAGGCGTATCGCTTGCTCAAATGGCGCCTGAGCAATTACAACGTTTTACGTGTAATCACTGTGAAGTTCGCCATCTTGCGCCGCTTTGCGGCGCTATACGATCTTTGCTCACTCTCCTCTGAACATTCAACACAAAGCAACAAACCTGAACTGTATAAGTTGTCAGGGGATATCTGAGTAACAATGTGACTTGACCAGAAAAGGCCTTTTTGAAAAATGTAACTACTCTGAAGAACACTGGTTCAGTACTTTCTTCTGTGGAACTACCAGTGGGCAGCATAAGGTTGGAATGTATTCACCTTTCAAGAAGACACTCACCTGGACATTGAAGATTTCACTCTTCAGAAAAGCCCTCTCATGGAATATATCTTTAATGCTGGAAATAAAAAAATTATCAAGATTTAATAAAGGTTATCGACTGCAATCATATGCAAGCCAAAACAGTCAAAAAGAATATGAGAAAATCTAGTTTGAAAACTTGACAAATGAAACTGAACACTTGGCACAGAACTTTGAAACCATGAAAACAGTCCTGAAAAATGCCTTCTCAAAGGAAACTAATTCAAAAACTTCACATGCAGCCTTGCAGTGGTGAGCAGGTACATCTATTCCCTTAAAGGAGGTTGTCAAAAATCCCCTTTTTATCTTTGGCTTGACAGCTCCATTTCCTGCTTTATAATCAAGTGGCCTTGGTAAGGCTTGCTCTGCTCATGAGCTGTGACTCTCACCAATGTCAGTAAGCCTTGGGACAACTTGATACTCTGCAATTGTGTTTAACTACTGTATTACTATTGCATTGTGCCACCGTTTTATGACAATTGCTCTGTCATGGTCTGTCAAGTAAAATGTCGCTGGATTCACCTGTGCAATATTAAATCACAGTTCAAGAAACTTTCCTTCAATTCCCACAGTCAACGTTTGAAACAAATCATAAAGTGCAAAATAACGCCAAAGAGGGAAATGAAGCCAAAATCTGGAGAAAGGCCAGAAATTTGCTCAACCTCACAAACGTGGCCCAGGTTACAGGGCACCCTTTTCTGTTCATGTACGGGGGCCATTACCTGATGCCCATGGAGCTGATGATGGTGGCAAGTTCTGTGATGCCTCCCGGCCTGTCACTGACGGTCACCACAAAGCGAGCAAGGCGGCCGTCTGCAGCCAGGCCTCGCTCCAGCACGCGGCCCAGGACCGTGGTGTCTATGTTTCCCCCGCACAGCGGAATGGCGACCCTAGGAGTGGTTGGAGGAGACAAGAAATGAATGTCATCAAGTTGCCATTTCTTCAAAAGGTAGGACCAGAGTAGCACATCTCATATGCACTGCTGTAGTCAAGGTTATTCAAAAGGATTACGTACAAAACCAGTCACAAGCAACAGGGCGAACAATGAACACAGGAATGCTTTTGTTGCTGCCATTTGAATGACTTGTAACTTGAATTTAGACTGGACGCTTATGTGTTGTCCTGCGAGGGTCTTGTGGGGTTTCAACACCATTCACATGGCATTCTTTGTGGACCCTCCTTGCAGGTAACACAACAGAAAAGTGAACCACAAATGCCCATGGCATCTAATTAAGAATCAACCAATGTCAAACACAGTAATCATAGGACACATCTTTTGTGCTGAAGCACAAATCACTATGCAAGGAACATAAGCAATGCTGCCAACGTGCACAATGACAGCCAGAAATCACTACAGGCCAGAATGTTACTTCTCTTTCAAATACATAAAGAAACAAATCCAGTTTGCCGAGTAAGTTTTACTACGACACATTGGAGGAAGACCTGTTTGGGCCAAGTTTAGTCAGCGGCCATTTGTCAGCCGCTGACATACATGGTCATCCATTGGAACACTTCCGTGTTTTTCCAACAGCTGACATAACACCCTCAGGGGTGTTAAAATATCATATCCCACATAACAGCAGTCAAGAATTATTGAATGCTGCTCTATGGTGGGCTCGTGTCTGGGTGGTGTACTCACTTCTTGCCCTTGAGTTCTGGCAGCTTGTCCCCAAGGACGGCAGCCACACCAGCAGCTCCAGCCCCCTCCACCACAGCCTTCTCCATCTCGATTAGCCTCAAGATGGCCAAAGCAATTAGGTCCTCACTGTGACCAAGGAAATTTGTTAAAAAATAGATTGGGTAACAAAGGAGGATCCGAGACCAAAATGCCATGGGAAGGAGGGGCAAAACTGGGGGGTGTGGGCAAAAAATTGGCAAATATGTGATGTAAGCTTTTATGGCCTTTCTGAGGGGTGAGGCTATATTTTGGGGCTTTTTACACATTTTTGGAAGGGAAATGAAATAAACTAAAAATTGCATTTCTCTCATTATTTTTCAAATCGAAATAGGGGAGGGAAGCATTGCTCCGTTGGCCCCTCCCCCCACCCCCGATCTGCCAACGGATGAGCAGATAATATAAGATCAACTTGCCCTTTACAGCATGGCTCAGTGATAACCCTGATTTTAGAAAAATGAAAGATCAATTATTGATAAGGCTGAGTTTTCACTTATTTTGATGAGGGCTTTTGGCATAAACAACCTTGAGAATCAAACTTAAATGCTTTAAATGAATACACCAGCCAAAGAGGTGTGCTGTAACATCACCCTGCCCAACAAAGCAAACATGTTGAACTGCTTTGTCTGATTTTAAGAACAAGAAAGATTTGTAAAAACTAAGACCCATTCCAACTTGACTTGAAGGCTTTTTGATTTGAAAGCATCAGAAATGGAACTAAATACTTGCCCTGTCCTGTTGTAAACATTCGGCGTCAACAATTTGGGGGGGGGGAAGGGGACACCTTTTATACTGGAGGTGAACTTGATGTTTCTAAACTTTTGTTCATTGAAATTAACTAGAAGTTCCCTCTGACTCAACCTGAATTTCCCTTCACTAGCCAGGCAGTAAAATAACCATCTGAAACCACTCAAACAGGCAGTCAGTGGTGGCACATGGATCAACAGTTACATGTATGCCACCATACTTGGAAGAGAAGCGTATCCCCAGGCAATGAAAGGGTTGACAATTTACTGTAAATGGTCATGAAGTCACGCAGGAATTTGAAGTTACATGTACAACTTATCACTATCACAAGTTGGTGTTGTTTGAAGGGGCGGGAGGACAAATTAAAACTCACCTGACAACCACCATCTTATCTACATAGTTCCTGGCCGTGACAAATGCATTCACACCGACTGTTGGCACAGCAAGACCTGAATGCCAACAAAAGATGCAACCCATAACACATACATACATTGTACACTTTAAGGCTGCCCAAGTCACTGGAAACACTACTACCATGAGAACACGTTCACATCGTCCAGCACATTCTGTAAACCACAGCGCATGTATAGGACATCTTCTTAGGCAGAGCCTTATCAGGGAATGATGCATGTTTGTGATGAACCCCGGCAACACTAACTGATCTGATCAATCACTTCGCAGGTTGTCTCACCATATGACACACCATGTGTTGATGTTGCATCACAAACCGACCTATCACTTTATACAAAGTCTATCCACTATTACTCTCACTGTAGTATGACCTACATCAATAACACACCTGTAGACATGACCATGCCACATGCCCAGTGATTAAAACTAATCACCGTCAATGATGAAGTTGAATGTGGACCCATGTGCAAATCAGGCATGCTGACAATGGTATCCACTATTGGTAAATCATTCTGGACATCAATCAAGCCGACTGATGTAAAATCACATTATTGTTGGGTTACTTGACAACACTGAACTCATTTCAATCCATTAACTTATTATATGGGAGGAGCCAGCCCCCCCCCTCCAAAAATGTAACCTTGGACTTACCGTCAGCCAATGAGGGACCGGACCTAGTCCATATGGGATGACCAGCATCCAACGCGGCTGAAAAACTCGGGCACTGTTCTGCTTCAACTCCCTAGAAAACAACAGAAATAAATGTCCCATTTAACAAAACATTGCAGCCTTTAAAATAATCTGTTATACTTCCCTTAAAGTAACCCCTGCATTGTGCATACCGGTACATATAAAAGCAATGCTCTTTTAGTTTGCAACATGAGCCAATTTCAAATTTGTGCATTCACTGTCACTGATGGGAAAAACATGAGGTATCATCCTATCAAAATTACACAAAAAAAGAAAAACAAAAACACAAAGAAAAATCCAATTCTGGCTCACCTACCAAACTAGTATAAAATCTGTTCTTAGTAGTGCCTCATAAAATTTATCCTTACCCCTCTTTAAGATAATGACATCACTTCTTTTGTGTACTTACAATGATGGTGGTCCTTGGGGATAGACTTTTCACAGCAAGTGCTATCCCAGCAATGAGACCGGCCCCTCCCACTGGAACAATAACGGCATCCAGGTCAGGGACCTGTTCGACAATCTCTAATCCAGCGGTGCCTTGTCCCGCGATGATATGTGGATTGTCGTACCTGCATTCCAAAAATAAAATGTTAATATGAACAGATCAATATCTGTCAATGTTACTTGTAGGTGAATTTCTGTGTGTTCAATGAACCGGTAACCCTTATCACATACAATGGAACATCACATCAGTTGTGACCCAAATTAACAAAGTCACATCGAAGTGGGCAGTGTCACTTTTGATTTGAGGCCTTTAACATGTACATAAAAGAATCTTGCACAACACAAATGTAAATCAACAGGAACCCTTGACATTTCTTGAGCAAATACCCGTCCATTCTCAGGGCGTCGAACTACCGGTAATGATACATCAAAAAACCCGAGTTTACTTTTTCTAACGAAAAATTACACAGAAAACTGGCCTCATGTGCCCAACCCTCTAGTTTGATGTCTGTACATAGAAGAATGGATTGTTGCGGGTTGGTCACAAAAGAGAAACCTACCCATTGATGTACGTCATGCCTTTCCTCTTGCTGAGTCGTAAGGCGTATGTCTTGGACTGCAAAACACAAATATCAAATGATGGAGGTAAAAGCAAAGGACTCCAAATCCAAAGGGAGACATCAGAATTCAAACAGCGATCAAAGTCAATGATGACTTGATGTGGCTGATGTTTGAAGTATCCACATCGAGGGTTGGAATATGCACTTGGTTGGTAGGCAGTGATTCAGGATAGTTGGGAAAGAAAACATTGGCGAAAGCAAATCAAATGGGGAGCAAGTACATGTACATGTATGATATGACAAAAATCGAGAGAAATTACATTATAACATATGTGACTGACTCTAGAAAAATGGGTACTACCCGGTAAGTCACAAGATTCAGGTTAGGAGTTTTTGGTATGGCTGGATTCTGTACATCAAAAGCTACAATTTGATATATGAATGACCCCTGTAGTGTGCTGCATTCAGAGAGATATACACATTTGTACATCCAAATTTTTGGATTGAATAAGAGCACTTTTCGAGAAAAAGTTCATAAATTGTAGCACTTAGAAGCACGATGCTAAATAGGATTTCTTACTGACTGATAAATTTTTCATCTTTATTCATCAGTACCTATGTTTTTAGTCACAAATTCTGAAAATAAAAATATTGTAGACACTATTAAAGGAAAAAATACAAAATCATTTTGAAGAAATTTTTCCCTCTCCAACCAGAACAGGCCATTTCATGTTTTGGCATTGCGAGACTTAATACCTTCTTTTGCAGAGCGGGTCACATATTTCTAAATCACAGCAGTTTTAAAAAGGCATTTGCCAAACTGTTGGTGCAAATCCAGGGGAATGAAGGACACATCACCTCAACCTGTTTTGTCTTGATGTATACCAATTGCCACAGCACTTCTCAACATGAATTTTATGCCACTCACAAAACAATCTTCTTTCCATTTCCAAAAATCACACTGATGCATTAACATCTCGCCTGACGCAAAGTAAAATCTTCAGAAATAGCTTGCAGTACCCACTGCTTCATCTGACTCAGACTGGCCGGCCAACCCTAGCCAGCTCAATGGTTGGAATGATCAAGACATTTGCACTAGTAAGCAGGAGGTGGTGGAATTGAGTCCCACATGAGTAAGTTTGTAAATTTTTGCAAGCTATAGGAGAACACTGACCATACAGTGTTATAAACACAATGCAGTGTAAGGGCAAAACCCCAAACTAAAAACTTTTTTTCCTACATGTATTTTTCCAAGGCAGGATTATTCTCATTTGTGTAGAGTCCCTCCTGAAGCAGTAGGGACACCAACACTCCCTCTGTGTAAAGCCACATCCTTTGATAACAATATGAACTTGCTTTCACAATACACACTTGAAGATTATCAACTTCATTTCCTCATGCCGTGGACCACAACCCAGGTTTGTGATATCCTAAAAACAACAATGAGCATGGCATCTTTTTTTTTTCCATTTGACATACCTGTTTCGCATCAATCTATCCCACATACCAAAAAAAAAAAACAAGTCATCAACCTTCTTGGAAGGAGTATCCAATGTACATGTACTTCCTTCTTCATATCGATTTGAATTACACTGAGCAAACAACAGAATGTGCCCTTGGATAAATTTTGCTGCTTTCAACTCTGCTGTTCTGCATGCCACCAGGGCATTCCTGAAAACACAACCGTGCTGGGTTCTTTGCAACAGATCTTTGGAAATTCCGGAACATGCACAGAAACCAGGGTGAACTCTTTGATGTTTTCTTTACAGAAATTTGCCTTTGTCATCTCAAGCAAAACTATCCAAAGTTTTACCTCTCCATGTTTTTACAGGGATTCTCCAAGTTTTTCCTTTTCTTTGTAATCCAGACTTTACCAATTAACAATTCTTAAAAACTAAAGCTAATCTGGCCCCTATTGAAAAGAGGTCAGCAGCGCACTGTGCCAGGTTTGTGAACAAAAGAAAGTTACATAACACCGCACAATCTGGGCTCTTTTTATAAGGCTGCAGGCCTGGCTGAAATACTCGGGCGTCAATAGATTTGTCTGTCAGAGTAGAATGGCCACCAGACAGTAATTCGTGTGGGTGTAAACGTCCATTAACTGAAATGATGAATTTTTGAAGAATTTTGAAAACTGAAAATCTTGAAATAGTCCCGATTATGTGCACTGCATTTTTCAAACCACCCGCTAGCAAGTGGTTAAACAACCTAAGGCTAACCACAAAGAGTGTCCTTGGCACATTATATGTATTTGGTACCAGCTTGGGCACCAAACAGAATTTTCTACAACTTTATCTTTACCCAACAGTTGCTCATTCTTCTCCCCCCCCAAAAAAATGAAAGGCCACACCTACCTCACCAAGGTCCTGCCCATGGATGATCACCGTGGCTCCATTCTGTTTGCACCTGTTGATCTTCATGATTGGAGCAATGATCGGCATGACGACGGTTACTGGGACACCAAGGCTTTGGCCGTGATAGGACAGAGCCAGGGCGTGGTTCCCTGCCGATGCTGCGATCACGCCCTTCAGTCTTTGCTCCTATAAAGTAACAATTTATCAAAATCTAATGAGAGGTGTGTGCAAGCCTTGTGGTACAAGTTTGAAACATTCCTTAAAAAATGTATTAAATGATGTAAATTACACCATAGGGTAATTTGTGACACAATGTGTGGACCTGCAAAAGGCATTACAATTTTTGTGAATATTGCAGAACTTATGCCTATCCAATAAAATGTGTGGACCTGCAAAGTGCATTACAATTTTTGTGAATATTGCAGAACTTATGCCTATCCAATAAAATGTGTGGACCTGCAAAGTGCATTACAATTTTTGTGAATATTGCAGAACTTATGCCTATCCAATAAAATGCACCGTATGATGTTACGCAACTGCATAAAGTTTCGTGACTCTAGCTGCTGGTTTTCTTTTCCAAATAGTCCAACCCTCCGGGAAGATCAGTTCCTGACTTCCAACACCTACCGGTAAATGTAACTTTGCCAATCGGGAACAAGATATTTGCCCCATACATGTATTTCAGGTTTGTACATCAGGGTACTGATTTAACAGTATTTATTTTGGGATGAATGCGTGAATATCCGGGCTGTTCTAAATGTTAAGAGAGGTGAGCTGGACTACATGTGCGAACGTTTTTAACACTTTTCAATTTTTTGGTTACTTGGATTACCCCGAGAACTTTTACTAAAAAACCAAGACAAAGAAAAATAACAGAAAGAAAATAAAAATGGCATTTACATTTGCAAAATGGTCTTGAAAAATTAGTTTGTTGTTAAACGTGCAAAGCCTTCCCTGAAGGCTGAAGTCACACTGCTTGCGTGAACTTCATGGACGAGCACATTGATGCACTCAACCCCACGTTATCGCTTGTATGTCCACCCAATCGCTCGTATCTCCACGTATCAAAGCCACCATGCAATAGATGCACAGTAGATATCTGTTCCATGTACAGTACATGTACACTATATGATCGTGTATAATACATGTATTTCCACACCGCGACCTAATTCTAAGAAAGTGAATCTTTGCCCCTGGGGAAGATTCCAATAGGATCGAATCGTCTGCAAACCGACAAGTTTTGCATATTGTTTATATCTCGAAAACACTGCTGAAGCATTCGTCAGTGCAGACGTTTGTTCCACTCGACCACAGAGCTTGCCGGCGTCGGCTACCTGGTTGTGTCAGATCGAAGTTGTAGCGGGTACCGCCAACAACTACGTGTACATGTATATTCAACTGTTAGTAAAACATCGTATATGTTGTAATACACGTTGGGCATGGTTAAAACAAATAAAAATAATAATTAACATTTCCCATGAGCAAATCCACCCTTCAACATACGTACAATGGAAGTTTAACCCTGTACCGTTGGGCAATAAAGCCATGAGTACCAACAAAGACCCTTGCATGATGCATCTCTTTCTGCAGTCTCTATGGAATGGTAATTTACAATGTGTTTTGTTGAGGTTGAGTAGAGGCTCCGTGATACCAGTGTGTAGCTTAATTTTAAAAATTAATATTTAATCGTAAATCTTTTGATATGTCAGTACGGATTTCCCTCCTTTAAAATCTCCCCACATGCTACATGTAAATCCTTTTCGAATAAAATAGTAATGCATGTCTGGGAGTGTGTCTCTTGTGGGAATTAAAATATGCCATGCCTCCTACAGATGATCATTCTACTAACTTCCTATTGCCCCACCGATGACCATGCCAAGATAAGTCATAATACCTTTACCTAGGTATGTAGGAGAGGTTATAAGGGCAAGATCGCCGGTAGATAACCACTAGGGGGTCATAAAAAAATATGTCCGTTTAGCTGTCATTTCAAATTGGATGCTTGCTTTTGAAGTTGGAGAGGTCAAACACAGATTTGTTTAAATGGGAGAAATAATGCGTCAATTATTTGAATCCGTTATTAGATCTTTACAAATTCTGAAAAAAAGGTTTCAGAAGTCGGGAAAAGGCGTTAATTCGACGTACTAGTTTTCAGTATTACGTACCAATAGTTTCATTAAAAAAAGAGAGAATTTGATCAAACCCCTCCAAAAACAGACACATTGGCCTACATGTACTCACAGCAACTAAAAAAGTCCAAGGAATGCCAAATATGATGAACAATATTTCAGTGGTGTAGCACTTTTTATGTAGGCCTACAGGGCCTACGCTGAACCTCCTCCTTAAAAATTGAAAATTCTAGAAATCAAAATAGTATTTAATTTTTCGCAAAAAAAAAACCCTTTATGCAACCTTCAGGCTTAGTTGTTCAGGCTAAAACGCATTCATGTACATCAACTAAATTCAACGTAATCAAACGTACATGTACATCACTCAAGCACGTTGTACATGTACTTGTATATCACCCCGAACACCAGCAATAACACGTAATTAGTGCCCATGTATCCGTAAACAAAAGGTTTGCCAACAGGTTCTACACAATCTTTAATAGGCCAATTGCTTAATTTTAATTCTTTTATACAACGCATTTGGATCATCCTCACGGACTTAAAATCAAGGTTGCGTTCTTCGGGACAGATGACGTGACCTTCAAACAGAAACACCGCCTGCTAAAAACTAAGCACTGTTCCAGTGAATTTGCTGAGAAGCAAGTACATACATATATCAAAATGGAAGCCCACCTTCAGGTAATCACAAAATTAAAAATCCACGTCAGTTACCCACCACCCCTTCCCAGACAATAAAGTCCACATTCCTGACGGAACTGACATGTATTAATATAAACAGATCGTCGATCGGGTAATACCGAATGCCTGCACGGAAAATTCCTTCCGGAAAGAACACAGCATGTACGAAAATATGTACGAAATGCCAACTTTCAAATGCAGATATACAGTTACGGTAGTTATTTTACTTGCCGACACGACCTGACGGACAACGCAAGGGGCAAAGTCCCTCGTTTGTCGATAACGATGAAATGCAAACACACTGTACAAATACATTACAGTTTGATCCCAAACGAACACGAGGACAGTTCCTTTTGTTGAAAATCATGCTTCCGCAATCCAGTCACTACAGTAAATTTCAATTTGGAGACAGGAATGGTCTAACCTTCGCACTTTCCACTCAAATTGTATGAGCAGTTGAACAGAAATAAAATGCATGGGTAAACCATGATGAAGCGAGCCATTCTCGGGTCGACCACAATTACGGACGCAACCGCAACCTGACCTGATCACAGTCACATACTGGAAGCTTGTTCGTACTTGGGAAGTTAGCCAAAGTTTACACGGGTCAATGGACCCTCGTAGTCGCTCGTTTTACAGTTGTGTGTTCTACGTGCGGGCGCGAGGATAATCGAGCGAGTTCGCGCGAGGGCAAAAAACCGCGAGGATTTGCGAGACATCTCGAGCGGTTACGAGATCTCGTAAACACACTTTAACGCTCGTAAGACCACGTACTCGCTCGCATTTTCATGGGTACTTCAATTAAATCACAAGTGTAAATGCACTGTGTAACTTGTGGTAACTGTAACAAGTCCATTATTTTCAACAAGTTTGTGCACCAACATGTCCAATATGTTGCACTGTTTTGTAAAGGTTTTGCTTTTCAAAATCTCGGTGTTGTTTCTTTTTCAGGCTTTATTTCTCTTTCACTGACACTTAATTAAGGTTAACAGTGTCCAAATTAAATGAAAATGTTGCCATCTCTGAGCAAAAAAAAAGAATGTTTCTACTTTAATAAAATACTTAAAGTCATGGCATTTTCACATACATGTACTTTTAGCACTGTACTCGTACATGTAGTTATATGTACAAGTGCAACATTATCTTGAATTGCCAAAATTGGTAAGAATTTCACATTTTCTAGAAACATCCTCCTCGAATTACTTCTCAATCATTCAGTTGTGTAAAAGGGAGACTTCCCATGGCTGCAAAGGTGATGTTGGACTAACACACACATTGTGAACAGGTAAAAAAAACTAATAGAAGCAAAATGAACAGATTGCCAAAGGTATGCCAACAAAATCACACAAAGCCAATGAAGGAGACATAGATTCTGAAACCCTCAGAGTTCCAGGTTTTGCACATTTGTTTAGGCTGTAACAGGTCTGTAGATTTTTGGGTCAGAGGAAAGTTAGAAACAACATTTAGAAAACCTACCTCTGACAGTGTCAGGAGAGTGTTGCGAGCTCCACGCTCTTTGAAGCTGCAACATGATATAAAGGCAAATTTGAGTTTTTAACTGTCGAATAATTACTGACTTTATCAGAAAAATGTGACATTTCATGAACTACGCATCAATGTTTAGATGAGCCTAGTTGGTTTTTATGAAGGATCAACAATGATTCTGTGTACATGTAAGTTCTACACACAGCTACACAAATTCTAAGAACTAATTCTGAATGTAAATGAGTGAACTCAATATTTGAAGCCTGTGGTTGAACTTAAATTGATGCTTAGTATCAACAGACAGCTGAAATGCAACAACTTTTGTCTGTTAAACTCATCAAAAGGAGGAGTTGGCAGAGCCAGAATTTCAAGTACATGTACCGGGTACATGTATACATGTCCAGGACTGGGTTCCTTTACTAAATAGATAAGAAATTTGAAAAAGTATCTTCTTGTAATCTGCTCATCATCTTAAAAGAAGTGAAATCATAAGTGTAGACAACATGAAGTTATTGAATCCTGAATAAATTCAAGATGTTAACCAGAAAATGACTGATAAAAAGTCTGGCCAGCACAGCATGCAAATTCCAAACAATTTCAAAATGTAATTCTGTGAGTTCCATTTTACAACACAAGTTACATCTAGATGTTTTCTCTTATCTTAGTTTTTGTTTTGTTACGAAACTACAAGTATGTGTACCAGCATATTAAAACTGGCTGCTACAGAATGGACTTGGATTTCTAACTCATACCTGCCAGTGGGAAGAAGGAACTCTTTCTTGAAGAAGAGCTCCATGCCTACCAGGCTGGAGATCTGGGATTTCTGGAAAAGAAAAAGACCAAAAATTCCGAACCTGTCATGTGGTGTGTGGCTCATGACAGACTCACAACGCAGTTCAAGTCACATAATTTCTTGTATCATTGAAAAGTCAAATTACACACACTTGTCCAACAAGGAGAAACCATCAGAAAAAATCACAACACAAGAAAAAAATATGAGGTAAAATAAATCTTAAAAATAAGAATTTTGCACCTATTTCCCTTCTCTGAAATATTTTAAGGTGATACAAATTGACTACTTCTCTCTTTGCAAGCCACTACACATGCAAAGTCTCCATGCTTCTACATGTACATGTAGGTCATTCTATAAATTAAAGGTAGCACTTTGCCAAGTATGAAGCTGTGTTAAAACAGAAGGAACGCTATGCGATTTTTGGTTTATTGCAATTTAAGTTCAAGTTGGTATTTGATATTGCCAGTAGTTCAACAGTTAAGACCTTCTACAGAATTTGCTGTATGGAAACTATCTGTAAGTGACAACAATCAAAATTAAGTTCTTTTTGGCATTTAGTTTGACATTCATTCTGTAAACACCACACATCTGGAATCCTGCAAATTCAAATCTAGGTATTTCTTTATCACATTTTTTCTTCAATGATAGGCGCATGACCACATGCTTTTTGTCCTAAAAATATTAAAACAACAGAGAAGATGAAATTTACCATAACTCATTTTGAACCATACATAAATTCATTTACTGTCTATATATCATAAAGTAAAAGCCACAGTGTTTCAAATGTAGTATCTGTGTGTTTATTTTCCACCCAGTAATCAACCCCCCCCCTTTCTGGCTTTTCAAATTGGGGCGAGGCTTGTGACATAGACCGAGGCACCAAGATTCATGACAGTCTTGATAGTCTGGACCCGTAAATGATATCTTGGCACAAGACGAACCTCCTAGCGTAAGTACGGCTTCACGACCACACCCCGCATCGCAACGTACTGCGCCATAACTAGACCGGTTGCAAGTCCCTCCATGCAGTATGGTCCATTTGGACTACGGAAAAAAATTAGTGTGTAGCTTTTTTTCAAAAAAACAGCAACCATGTTTGATAGATTCATGATGAAAAAAATAACTCTGTGACCTTTCAGTTTACAAAATAACACCTTCAGAAATGTACCATTGTGGGTCTTTCCTATTTGACCCCCCCAAGAAAAGAAAGACCCTACATGTGGCAGCTGTAACAGGCCCAGTTACCTGGCAAGGTGTCCGGTGGATTCCGCTCTTTATCTTGTAGGCAGCAGCGCTCACATCTTGAAACTTCACAACGATGGGGTTGTCTGGGTCGCAAGTTTCATCCTTCAAGTCTTCTTCTCCCTCCAGGTCATTCATGTCTGAGTTTTCGGCATCCAGCTCCATTTTGATCTGGCCAGCGACGTCTACAGAGTCACCGGGAGACTGAGGAATGAGGTCCTGTATTGGCATCTTATGAAGGATGGTGTCAGCCAATCAGGAGGGACCACAGAACCCAGCGAGAACAAAGCGAGCTGCCGGTGACCTGTCAGAACATGTCGACACCAAGTAAGGAAAACCCCTTCATGGGAACAATACGATTGTTGACTACATGACCAAGCAACCAATGCCTGATGTTATGCCATGTTACGCTCAAGGTTTTATAGAAACATCTCTCCTTAGAGATGCCCCTCCCCTATTTACACTATCACTTACATGTAGGAAACTGTTCTCTGAATTTCGAATGAGTGAGCATTTGGGGGAATTTTCAAGCTTTAAAAATAAACCTTGGAAATTCCGAAGAATTCCCTCAACAAAGTAATGTGTGCTCACACACCTTTACTGCGTTATTTAGAAAATATCACTGTTTGGTTTATGAAAATCCCAAGAATTACTTTAAACATGTTAGAAGCACTGAGTGCCCAGTAATATTCAGAACTGGTAGGAAAAAAATTTCAACCTTAACTGGTTTAGTCTGAAACACACAATTAATTGATTCACTACCATTTGAATCATTACCAATAATTTTTCCAAATCTAAGAACCATATTTTAAGCTTACCCAAACTTGATTTGGCATTGCACAATACTCTTTGGAATTATTTCCTTGAGAAGTTTTGCGAAATACTTGACAATACTTTAATTTGTGTCTCATGGCACTATACTAAAAAGTGAAAATTGCTGCTCAAAAGTCTTCAGTTCTGATTGGTTAGTTAATTAAGTTTCTTCACCCAATCAATGCATTTAAATTTCCTTGCAGCCTGCAAGTGGGACTGATTGTAGAATTACATGTACATGTACAGTATGCCAAATTATCTTAGTATATACATGTACATGCGGACACAGAAGCTTCCGAAAGCAGGGATTTCGGTCAAGATACATGTAGTTTCATCATACTTAGACCCCAGGTGGAGTAATACTGTACATGTATATTCTGTTCCATGGCCCGGGAGTATTGAACAACTTTAATTATTGAGAAATGACAAGGTAAAAGTGGGAAGAAAATAATCAACCAAGTACTAGTACACTAGTGTTTTCAACTTTTTTTGTGAGCAAAAAGCATCCTTAGAACATGATACTAACATTAACCACTACTTGCCAGGTGGATTTTTCTTGAGCGGGATGAGATGACAGGACCTTTTCGAGATTTTCTGTTTTCAAAATTCTTCAAAAATTCATGTGTTCATTTACTCGAAGTTTACAACTGTCTGGTGGCTACTATAATCTGACAGGCGACCTTCAATGACCCCCATGTTTTCAGCCCAGGCCTACATGTAGCTGCAGCCCTGTAAAAGAGAGCCCAGAATTGTGAGGTGTTGTATAATTTCCTTTGTTCCGGTGAATGCCAGTAGCATCTTTTCATGCGCGGCTGGATTAGCGAGCATTAATGCATAATTAACATTATTATTATAACATTAACATACAATGTGCATATACATGTACCGGTATGACCTGGGTCCCCAGAATAGTTTTAGTTACCGTAATTGCAGCATTTCCAGTTGGAAGTCACTGTAAGTGAACATCAATTTCTCCCCCATACAAGTACACGTATAAAGAAATATTGAGTAATAACAGTTTACATGTACATGTAAGTTATCAGTCATGTCTCCTGACAAAGTAACTTGAGCAGTATTATGAAGACATTTGGGTCATGCTATGAATTAGGAGTCCAATATTTTAGTGTCCCTGTCACACTTGACAGATGATTTCATAAGTTCAGAATCTGCTTACACATATTTCCAAGAGTGATTAATTAATACAAATTACCTGCCAAATAGAAAGGGTTTGAAATAAATTTCAGTGATATTTCCTTGTCAAATGACACTTCTCAGGAGTAACAGGGACACAAAATGTCACACTTTGGTATCCCGAATTTATAGAATGACTCATTTTACAAATTAAAGGAACTTTTGGCCTACTGGGTGTAAATGTAGACCTTCAAGGACTCTTACAACAGTCAACATACTGTACGTACCTGCGTGAGTTTTATGCTGATAAGTGAAGGATTTTTCCAAATGTATTTTTGTACATGTACATTGTACATGTAGATGTATATTCTAATAGATTCTATTAATAATAATAACCTTGACCTTTGAGCCATGGGTCCAAGGTCAAGAGGCTTCTGGTGGACAGTGACACCAAGACTAAACTCCAGTCACGTTAGAAGTTAGCATATCAAGTCTTTCTGAAGTTGTGGCATGAAACATAACTACGTGTACACGTTTGTACATGTAGTAAACTTCTGGAGAACACTTACACGTACATTAATATTGTACAGTACATTTAGTCTTGGTTCCAAGACCTTCGTGTCCGCGTAGTTTATTCAGCGACACAAATCATCACCAGACGAAGTGCCATTGCCTTCAGCAGACGATACTGGCTGATACGCGTCAAAAGAGGGCGCTGTCACAATGAAGCACATAAATTATGCACCACACACAGTACATACTTTAGTATCTTGGACCCATGGCTAGGGGACACCAAGACCAAGCCACATGTTTGAAGTTGATGCATTAAATCCTTATCAAGTTACGGGGTAAACAGCTTGCACGCATAACACGCACACACACCTAGTATTCGATTATTCTCTATGCATGGAGTTGTGGGAATTATAGACCAATTGAGTGTTGTTTACAAATCACACAGCCAAGTTACATGGAAGATGTCATGCAGTACCTAGCACATCAGTAGTCAGAGTACAGTACCTACATCTACCATCGGCTTTATTTTAGTAAATGATACTTATGAAACATTTTGCTTTTGGTGGAGGCCATATTTGTTGATATTTAATACCCACCATGGTCATGTGACTCAGCAGGTACAATCGGTCTCTTGGGACAAACCTTTGCCACTACAACTACGTAGACCTACGGTACATATATGAACATGTACATGTATATTACAATATAGTAATAAAAGCCATGGAGCCAACCACAGTACTTTTTGTCATGCTTGCTTTTACACTTTAAAAATGCACAGCAGGTACGTGTAACTCCAAATAATCATGTTCTGCTTGTAATGTTTTCTGAACAAGAACGGTGTGAACCACTTTGTGCATGAACATTGTACCTGTACACCCCCCCCCGTGAGTGTCAACAATTACATTGAAAGCCACCAGACCATGCAGGCCTTATATGAGTTGTCTCCAAGAACAACACAAACACCAGCAGAACGATGCGGTCCCCCCCTGTACATGTACCAGTGTCTGTGGGAGAGGATAGTTGTGTGTGTGCAATGGTGTTTGTCAGTGGTGTTTGTGGAAGTAAAAGAAAAGAGAAAAGAGGCCAAAGCAAAAAAAACAAAGCAATCAAATGATTTCTCTGCCATAAACGAACCCGAACCAATAGAAAATACATGTATATCACCAACATACCGTAGAAATTTGGACTTCAAGACTTACATATTTGTAAGTCTTGAAAACGTCAAGGCTACACATTCAAGTGCACACTACATAAAAATTACATGTACCTAGTTTTGAGGATGTGCTTGAATTTTTCTGCAAAGTTTAGGATGTACATATGTAAGAATATTCATCACTGGTAACCATGGCAGCAGCATTTGGGATTAGGGCTTGGCTAGAGACAGCATACTGGCACATGGTGTATTGGCTCAAAATTCATAGGCTTTATTTCATAACAATGCAAAACTTGTTTCTCCTTCTAAACACATTAGGCAATACAGGGTGTATTTCCTGAAATATTCTTTGTGCTGATACGGTACCAGTGCATGTACAGTACATCACATGATTCCGTGCAATAACTCTAATGTTTTACAATGTACATACATGTACATACGCAGTAAATGGAAGACACCCATCCTTCACTCAATGATTACAATGTGCAAGAATGTTACACATTACCAGAACATTTCATGACCGTATCAGTAATTGTACAAATACAGTGTATGTACATTTAGGTTAATTACGTACTGTATGTTACCTACTGGTAGCAAGAACACAGGGAATCCAAATTAAAAGTGCAGATGAGAACAAATCAACACAACATACACACATTTCTGAAACTCACAAAGCTTCATAATGAGCAATTTTGGCAGGCCAAGTGTACATGTACATGTACATGTACATAGTATGCATCATGTCATCTGTGATTAATTTGCACGTAAGATGGTAAAGAAAAATACAAAAATAAAGAGCAAGTTTGAATTGAGTGTTCTGAGAGTAGAAAATATGGTCTGTGTATAAGGCTTACAGCTAGCAGCTACCATCATAGTGAGTACAGATGGACAGCTCTGGCATTGCATTCATACACTGTACTTGTAGTGGTACATTACACACTTGCATGTGGTATTGTACATGTACATGTAGGTCTCTGTACCTCTTGAATGCCCAGTAACGGGTCAAGGCCAGCATCATCAAAATATAATAACTACAATTAACACTGGTGACTTGTGGCACTCCAAGCCATGTGCGTGTACTGTACATGTACCTGTAAAATTCTTTGAGGGATGGATTTGCGACAAATCTCTTGGGGAATTGAGGCAAGGAATCTCTGTGGGAGTCAAGAATTTCATTTGTATTCAATGTGCACATGTAGCTCAAGAGGGCAGGTTCCTTAAATGCGATACCTATATGAGGATGCTTCTTTTTTATATTTTTGGCTCCTGACTACAGAATGGCAACTGCCTGTGGTACAGAAGGTTGTGCATTGGGTTCAGTTGACTTCCTTCCTCCATGGTTGAACAGGCAAACCCAACTCAAAACATAGCCAAGTACAACATAAACCAAACCTGACCAAATGCCTATTTCAGCTCCCAAAATCCAGACAAACATGAAGAAAACCTAACATGACTGGACCTGAAACCGAACTGGAAACAAACAAGTCACAGAAATATCTGGCCGCCCAGACACACAATAAATATTTCCACTTTTTGTGCCAGAACTTATCCTTGTTGCAAGAAATCTTTTGGATAAATCATCACAATAACTCCAAACAGCAGATGTTGCGTAAGTTATCATACATGTTGTAAATGTACATGAGTGAGCTTGTCTTTATTCTTATGCTGTGTGTTTTTATCACCAGCGGTCTGGGCGGTTTGGGATACTCAATCCACAGTTGTACAAGACCACAATTTTTTTTTTTTTTGAGTGATTGAGTTCCACTAACACTCCTCTCTCACCAGAATCCTCTGTCAGTTTTGGAGGATTTTGAAGGATTGACGTTAAATGTCAGTATAAAATGTGGCCAATTGCAAAGGATGCACTGGGCCAAGGTCTTGGGACAGGTGTTGTTCAGGCTCAGCCATGCATCAATTCAGGCCTGAACAATTAAAATAATTCAATTAAAATTGTTTTTTGCACTGCCTCATCAATACCATGACAGGAATCGCTGGAGGATTTGGAAGGAAAGAGGCAACTTTATAGTGGTCATCCCCCGAAGGAACACATGCAAGACAGTTGAAGGAATTTGAAGGACTGAGGATAGATACATCCAAGCCAAATGGGCCTTGGGGATAGGGTTTTTAACTCGTGTCAACACCACCAAAGGAATAACTACCAGTACATTTACTGAACGATGACACACTCAGGTTTTTGAAAATGTACGTGGATAACATGCAGCAATTTGACAGAAACTTTTGTTAGATTCATCCTCTTCACTGTCAGTGCGGAGAAAAGTACAGGAATTGTACGTCAAAACAATTTTAAGAACACAACTTAGGGAGAGGGTCATTTTTCCAAGATCTTCATCGACTCTCATCTGAAAACCCGTATTGCAGATTATCATTCTAATTTCTATTAACGCAACACCCTGGTCGGAAAAGGAGCCCCTCATTTTCTTGTCTGCAACAGGTGACATTTCTGGAAGTCATGGCACTCACCATAAGTTTTGGTCTTCGAAACAGATTTTCAAACGAAGAATCAGGCAGTCCATAAATGGATCAAAAGACTTTAAGTAAATACATGTTTAAATCAAATTTTAGAGTTAAAACAATTACAACACAGACGGTTTTGTATGTTTACAGGGCTCTTCCCTATAAAAAAACAACAGTGTACCACTACCGGTATTTTCCTGTGGAATTTACCTACGTATTCATCAGATTCCTGGTAAGTCTCTCCACATCATGAGCTAAGAAAAACAGTTCTGAGCAGGCTTGTATACATGTCAGGGGAGGCCTTTAAAGCTACACAGTGGAACGACCTTACCACAATAATAATGCAGGTTTCTCTGTGTGGGCTGCTCGTGGGTGTATAATGGGATGGGTGCGTCACTCCACTGTGATTGGCCAAGGCTGCAACTGCTAGCTTTCAGATTCTGATTGTTCATTACTTTAGGCAGGCCTTGCATTAACAATTTACCCATGAAAGTATTCAAGGACATGACCCTCCAGAAAAAGTTCTGTTGATTTCGGCGCAGCTAGATTTCGTAAGCCAATTTTCAGCTGAGTGCCTGTCAATAGTGTAGGATTCTGCACAAATTGCTGACCAAATCTATAACAAGAATCCATAATCCATCCAGAGAAAAGCCCACAAATAAAAGAAGCTGTCATTATCTAGTATGGTACTTGAACAGTCTTTCAACTGAAAAATACCAGTAAATGGTTGTATGGTTTTTTGTGTGTGTACAAAAACTCAATATAATGATAATTTTAAGCATTTGTTCACACATTTCTCTTTACTTATTTATCCAAAATATCCTTTTTAATAGCTTGTAAGGTGTAAACCACTGGAAAGTTTAAAAGGTACCGGTATTTCATCACCATTTTCTACTTTTTTTTCCGCAGAAATCATACACAGGTGTAAGTGTTTACGACTTCTGAAACTTGTCAATAATTTCGGGCATACTTATTTCCATAAACTTACACCCTTGGCATTTTTAGATGAAAGGGTGTCAATTGCAGTTGAACAATTTTTGAAATCACTCTGTTTCGTGTTCCATTTTCATACACAACAATCAATCGGTGAACAAGACGACCTTTTGTTTCACATACATGTACTCCATAAATGGCAAAGTAACTGATTGCTTTGATACCAAAGCAACAAATCATTTCCTTGTTGTGACATACGCAGGACTGTAGGGTTTGACAAATTAAAGTGGACCCCAACAACTAAACATTTATAAGGACATCCAAATGAATCCATTTAATTATAAAAGCAACACAAATATGCACAGATGTTTCAGGACTAACATATTTGTGCAATGTATGTCTCAGGGTATAACATGTCAATGTTATAGAGTACACCCCAGGGGATGTACTGTGCGCAGTGTCCATTCCATGCACCACTTGGTCAGCACGTACATGTACATGTAGCGGTACCCATACATGTAGTCATTACATGTATAGCAAAGAATGGTCAAGGGCTTGTGGCCAGTTGTGGGAGGGCAGTCTAGTTGCTTTGGACTGACACACAGGAAGTTTGAAGGGTAAAAAAAGAACACTCAGGTTGCTCATTAGGTCAGTTTATGCTACAGGTCAACCACTATCATGCCACACATTACCTGCTGCACTTCATGCAAAAGTCAGTTATAAAACACTGCTTACTCTTACTCGAGAACAAGTTTCTCCATACATTTTTCATTGAAGCAAAAAATGTGTATTTTTCTTGCCAATTCAAAAGTGATATCCGCTGTCAGTCTCTTTTTATTATTGTTACTGTGAACTTTTGGACAAGTATTCTGAGCTACGGTAATTTCTAAGATTACACTGAAGAATGATGGGGTGAATTTGCTTTCTTTGGTGGTAAACTGTATACACAATACCTGCAAAAATCCTTATCATCTGATTGGTGGATCGTTGATCGCTTGTCACTGACTTATTCATTCTATTTAATAGTACCCGTTGAATAGAACTTCATTCCACTTTACTGGTCCCTCCCCTTTCATATTTCATTCCCAAATGGAAAGTGGAAAATATCCTGGATGGGAACCAGTCCAACATTGTGCAGTACTAACTCAGTAGGTGGCGTTTCGGACAAGAATCTGTTTTGCCAGATAGAGGATGTCACTGAGCGAGGACCATTCATGATAATAAGAAGAGGATTTATGCAGGCGGCATGTTCTTCATAAAATGGACCAAAATGCAACTCTGCATGTCATTTTTCAAAACTTCTAAAAGAGTGACTTTGATCATGTAAACTAAAAATTAGCGACTTCAGTTTCATAAAAATGATTTTTGGGGATAATTAGGCATAATGTGTGGAGTTGAATTTATTTAAAGTTTTACATCAAAGTGTTTGTACCAGAGGACTTGATTTCAAAACTTCTCTCAACAAGGAGAATTCAGTATACTTTTCAACTGGTGTACACTGTATTTGAAAGCACCTAAACAAATATTTTAAACAATATGAGCCATGAAAAAAAACGCATAAAATTGACGGAAAATGATGAGAAAGGTTTAGCTCTCTTCATTCTCTTACCGTTTATATTCACTCTCTCTATACCAGGATATCTACCGGGTCTTATACCTTTCAACCACCGAAAACGCATGTAATCTTTAAGTTTGGCTGCATGTTCGTTGCAAATGTCATATTTGATGGAACTTTGATGTCGTTCGAGAATTTTGACGGAAATGTATGCTGTTCGACAATGCCAAAAATGCTGTCACATGTTCTTAAAAATTCCATGCGCAATGTTCATTTTGCCGCTTATTTTGGAGATATCCCCGCTGAAAATTAAATAAAAATTAACAACTCTGAGCATTAGACTTTCATCATGAATCATATTTTATATCTCGGACGTCATTTTTTTACAATCGTCACTCAGTTTGACAGATTTTCTTTGAGAAACCTTGGTACGAGGAGAAGAATCCTGGAGTGTCGCCATTCCCTGGGAGGCTCATGAATATCGAATGAAAAAGAGGCCGCACTATCTGGGTTGATGTCAAAGTTCAAACAGTCCATCATGGAGCAAAATGTTTCTCTAACATCACCGTGAGATATTGACGGATGCCGCAAAATCACCATGATCGGTATTTTGGACTGTGGTTTTCGTAAATGTACCTGCAGAAAATGTGATCGGTCCAGTCGTAAAAAGGATGATGGTTTCGGGTGCTTTTTTACACTTGTTTTAAAGCTTGTGTCGTTTTTTATTTTACTCGCTGTTGCTGCAGTTGATTTTTTGACATAATCGAATGACGTTCGTGACTGCCGACTTTGAGACCTGATTACTTGTGATATTTTTTTTAATTTTGTGATGTAAATATTATCACCTTTCACCACACACAAATCTGTGTAAAATAACCGCAGGGATTATTACTTCCCGGTAACTTTTATTCGGCTAGGATTTCTACAGGTTGTTCATGTCCGACAAAAATGCTGATGTTTGAGACGTATCAACTCCAATTTAAGTTGAAAGATGGACACCGTCATCAGTGTTCCAGATATCAGCCATGACATCAGACATTGGGAATTTATTCACTGCTGTTCACTTCAGGAAAAATGAACCCCAAAGTTGAACATTATCTAATGGTCCATATTTCGCGGAACCTGCCAGGCAAACAAATAATTAAATTTTCATATTTGTGCTGTGGTTGAATTTCATTTGGTGAAAGCTGAAATGTTGCTTGTCCAGTGAGTTTTAACAGAGATACCACAGTTTGACTGTCAAAATGTTTTTAAAAAATCACACACCTCTAAATGCAAGTTACTGGTACATTACAAAGGAAAGAAACAAAATGATTGCATTCCCAATACATAAATGTATAGTTGAAATCTTAAAGACCTGCTGTTGGTGTCATTTTAAAGCACTTTCAATCACGTACACTTACATGTGCCAGATTTTACCCATGTCATACATGTATGTGTACGCATATGTTGGGTGTGATTGTGATCTTTGTGCATGATTTGCTGATGATTCTGCCACCAGATAATTGCCTTTTCATTCTTATTCACTATTGTGGAAGACTGATTTGAAGAGGAGAAGTACCGGTAAATTGGAGATTTTACTTGTCGGATAGACTGTTTGTGCAGCAGAATCATGCTGATTGACCAATCGTGCCAAACATATGCATTTCTGCAAGACCTTTAACCCTTTTAATTATGGCCCAAGCTATAAGTTTAAAATTCCCTTCAAATATGGAGCATAAATTTCAAGGCTGGCAAACCCAACAGTTCAAAATAGCAATTTGTGTAGGGAAAAAAAATCTAGGATAAAAGAAAAAATTCACATCAATTTACTTTGTAAAGTTAAGAGTTGAAATGACTCAAGTCAATGACTCGACTTAAGTCTGATTCAAGTCACAATTTCTGGCGACTTGACTGGAGTCGTAATGGGTAATGGCTCAATTCGACTTGAGTCACTGCAAGCAAATGACTTGACTCTAGTCCCTCATCAGAAGACTGGACTCTAGTAAAAGCTATGAAGTGAGTACTGATAAAGAACACAGCTCTGCAAGGAAAAGTTGGAATGACTAACCATGGTGGTGGTTTATCATGGTCACGTCATGTACCTAATACGGTATCTTACATTCAGCAGCCACCCTTGTCCTTCCTCCGGCCTCCATCTTGTCATTCTGTAGTGCTATCCCGGAACCACACATGTACACGTACATGTCACATGGTCAGTTCTTAGTTTCATCATCACAGTGTCTTACTGATTTCTTTTTACGTAAGGCTCTTGTCATGCTTGGCAGAATGCCAGCTACATTTATGCCCTGATTTCACAAATACAAAAAAGCCCACATTTACATAAGCCTAATAAGAAAGAGAATGCAATGACATGTAGGTTTGGGAGTTGTGGATTAAATTTGCCTCTTTCACTGGATGACAGGCAATGGCACCTTTTTTTCGATTTTCACGAAGAGTAAATGTCATCAAGTGGGCCCCCTAGCTCTCAAATTAATAAAAGGCCAAAGAATTCTCGTGTTCATTTGTTGTATTGTGTTCCATTATTTGTGATTCTAATTAACTCGACTCGATTACACACTGTGACTCAACCTGGCTCACAAAATTTAGTAGCTCGTTACAACTTTACATGTTACAACTCCGCGTTTGTTAGAATCCCTTTGCGTTCAGGCTTGACAATGATGGTAAAAGTAGTAGTACTACACTAGTAAACATCCTTTCAAAATAAGAGATTTGCGATGTCATTTCGCCAGATAAATTTGACACTATTTGTGACATGCATAATATACATGTAACGTCAGAAGTTAAATGTCGAACATTATGTCCCGCGCTGGCAACATGCCGACACATTTCTCATGTTTCTCAGAACGTACATGTAACTTCAACCACCATGATGAACTGACGAGTGCTGTGACTGTGAATAGTTCCTTCCTCCGTGCTTCAACCATGTCAACTTACCACAACTGACAAGGTGATCGATCGCCGGCGATTGGAATGTAGCACAGGCTCACATCAACTTTTGGAATCGTGGTTTTAACCTGTTGCAGCCCAAAATGATGTTGTTTTCCTGCAGATCGTCGAAGAGGCAGTAAGGATGACCTTGAGCGTTCCTCCTTAGTACGTGCGCATGCAATGACCGGTTAAAGGTTAAATTCTAGTCGCAGGTATACAATTACATCACGAATTGTCGGAATCGGGTATTTTGCGTCTACGGCTGCGGCATTTTGCCCTAAGCTTACAACGGTTGATAGCCGAAGCCAAAAAACAACAGTCGCCACTGCCACGATCGTGGCCGCGCACGTGCCAACGAGACGTGACGTCACGAGCGTCATCGACACCGGTAATACATCCGGGCTCCGGACTCACTTCCTACATTTTTCTTGCACTTTGTACGTGAGAAGAAACCAGGACGTTCACGGAACCAGATTATTCCCAGCGTGTGTTGATCGTTAGGAGCCTTTTGATTGGTCAATCAGGACAACGCCCACAAAATTGCATCATCTCCCTCCCACGCGGCCGCCGTGTCTGATTTGCAATGTAGTTTGTGAAGTATAAAGAGGCCGGTCGGTCCGTGTACGTTTCGTTCATCCGTTTTCCGATTCGCAAACGAATATCAAATAACCAAAAACAAGTTGTTCTCCGTTTTTCGATTTGAAAACGAAAATGAGGGAAAAGATGCAGAAGTGGTTTCTTGCTTTTCCTGTTGAAAACAGAGTAATCTTTTTTAAATTTTAATTCCAATTTAGTTCGACTGCGCACGTAATTTTGAGGAGGTGTCACGGACGTCTCCGAACACTTCTCAAGGTGAAAGTTGCCTTTGAGCATGTGAAAAATTTCCTTGCGAGTTGCTTCTTCCTTGTATTCCTCTAATTCAGCTATGTTTGATTTGACGGGTTACAACTACGTTTAATACACTACACAATGAAAAACAGAACTGTTTTTATTCTCCATATTGGAGGGTCCGTGTACGTTTCGTTCATTCGTTTTTCGATTTGAAAACAAAAATCAAACAACCAAAAAACCAGTTGTTTTGCGTTCTTATATAGGAAAACGAAAATAACAAAACAAGTCGTCTCTCATTTTTCGATTTGAAAAACAAAAAAAATGCAAATCGGAAAAGAACTTGCTTATCGTTTTGTTGGTTTAAAAACAAAATGGGAAAACAGATAAACAAGTCGTTTCTCATCTTGCAAGTTAAAATTAAAAACGACAATCACATCAGTTTTTCGATTTTCAGTATGAAAATTAATAACATCGTAGTCTGTTGATCCACAGTTTGAAGAATGAAAATTAGTTCAATTTTCATTTTGTAATGTGAGAAACGTCTTTGTAACCAACCAAATCAAACATGGCTGAACTAGAAAAAATACAATTTAAAGGAACCCGTTGCTTCTGAAAGTAAAAGGGGCAGCTCACAAGGAAATTTTCGCATTCTGGAAGGCAACATTCATCCTGAGAAGCGTTTAGAGATATCCGTGACGCCTCCTCGAATATACAAGTGCAGGCAAATGAAATGAGGATTAAATTTGAATTTAAAACAAGATTACTTTCGTGTTTCATTTTCAACATTGGAAACAAGAAAAAGCTTCTTCGTCTTTTTCCTTGGTTTTCTTTTTTCTCGTTGAAACAAAAAGGGAATGTTTTTGTTTTGCATGTTTCACTTTTCATTTTCGGGTTGGGAGGGGGTGTTATTTTCGTTTTCAAACGAATGAACGAAATGTACACGGACCCTCGTCCAGGTCCATGGTAAAGCAGAATACTCGCCCCAAACAACAGAAGTAGCGCCTTCCGGCTACCATCGATAACAGAGGGCGCACTTTAAAAAAAAAGGGTAAGATATTGAGGGGGGAGGACGAAAGCCCTGGAGTGCCATCGGGTGTAGACTTTCAAAAAAGTGAAGGATTTTGTTTGATGTTCGTTTTATGAACTTCGTGTTTACTAGAATTATTTTTTTCGAAAATCCGTTGGAGACTCCGATTAGTATAGTCAGAATGGGCTGTTAAGTCAGAACTGTCGTTTCATTTCTAAAAAATTAAGCCAGTAATAAATAAAGACAAGAAAGTCGTATATATTAACCCCAGAATTATATTGCTCGATACTTCTTGTACGGAAGTGTACAAGGGCCAACTGCAAAATTTTTAGTTCGACTTACTATCTCGCCGCGGCGAGTTATGTCACGTCTATCTTGCCGAGGCGAGTTTTACGATCTTGCCGCGGTTTCAAATGGATATTTCGCCGCGGCCAATATTTCAGTAGTATCATAAATCCTATTATGTATTATCAGGGTGGAATACAGTGAGACTGGGTCTCAGATTGCTTCGAACAGAAGGAGATTTTTATTTCAACAAAGTTTGATTTCCGACACAAAAACTAAAAGAAATCTCATTTGGGGAGTTGTCATCTTCGCAAGTGGGGTATTCTATTTTTTCCCCAGTCGGACTGCCCGTTGAAAGGATAACCGTGCCTTTTCATTACACATATAATCTCATTTACACTCATTTTATGAAAATCAGACATAACGTTCTCGCGAAACGCACCGCATTTTCCAAGACAAGTCCGCGTATAGCCAATGTCAAGTTTTCCCGCTGACAGAGGCCATGAATCACAGTTGTTACAAAACCCTCTGTCGGAAAGCTGAAACTTTTTGGATGTGGGAATATATTTTAAATCTATAATAGGCCCTAATTGTCTTGGTATGAGTGCCTTTATATCATGGGCGTAAATTCCGGGGGATGGGGGTATATACCCCCAGTTTTGAAAGGGTGGGCTATTGAATCATCCCCTCTTCCCACTTGTTTTGTGGTGAACAAAAAAATAAAGGGGATTGTGAAGAATTTTCAAGATATCCGACAACTAAAATGTTTGTAGCAGCACTAAAAAGGGAAAAACAATTATAAAAAGCCATAGATATGCCATACTGATGTTTGCATGAATTTGTATTACATTACAGACGTACATCTTCATCGTGAACATCGCCCCCATATTGTGTCCCCCGCCTCCCCCCCTCTTTTCAAATTTCCATGGTCGTGCAAGTCCTCCCCCCCCACCCCCAATTGCCGACAAAGATTTACGCATGCATGTCAGGTTCTAAAAAGATCGAATTTGGGACAACTGAGAATACGAATACGAATGACAAAAACGCTGCCCACCTTTGTTCCATGTAAACCTTGGTGGCTCGGCGCCTTTGTGAAGGGCTGGGTAAGGTTTGGCTCTTTGAAGGGAAGATGAGCCCAGTCGTCAAGGCGGGATGGAATAACAGCTAGGCGTTTTGTTGTTTTCACGTATGCGATTTTGGCGGGCAATTAAGAGAGGCTTTCTTAGGGATCAAGAAAAATGAAACTTTCTCCCAAGCCGAATTCGACACTCGACGGTCACGTAGTTGCATCAGTAGTTGCGATCCGTAATTAAATTATGATTGCACGCGTTTGCGTGTGACGTGTATGATGGCCATAGAGGGACATCGCCAATCGTCAATATTGACATCAATATTCACGACCAAAGGCTCTCCGTTCGCGAATATTGCTGTGAATATTTATGATCAAAATTCACGACTCGCTCTTCAGTCGCAAATTGGCGTTAATATTCACGACTGAAGAGTGGGTCGTAAGTTTGGTCGCAAATATTGGCGTCCTTGCAATATGGACATTGGCGACGTCCCTCCAGGGCCATCATAAAC